>NW_012106241.1:894679-900174 GCF_000951045.1 Mandrillus leucophaeus
GATGTATAGATTGTGAAGATTTTCTCCCACTCTTTGAGTTGTCTGTTTACTCTGCTGACTGTTCCTTTTGCCATGTGAAAGCATTTTAGTTTAATAAAGTCCTAACTATTTATCTTTGTTTTTATTGCATTTTGTTGGGTTCTTGGACATGAAATCCTTGCCTAAGCCAAAGACTAGAAGGTTTTTTTCCGGTGTTATCTTCTAGAATTTTTGTAGTTTCAGGTTATAGATTTAAGTCCTTGATCTGTCTTGAGTTGAATTTTGTATAAGATGAGAGATGAGGATCCAGTTTTATTCTCCTTCATGTGGCTTTCCAATTATCTGAGCAGCATTTGTTGAAAAGGGTGTCCTTTCCCCACTTTATGTTTTTGTTTCTTTGTCGAAGATCAGTGGCTGTAAGTATTTGGGTTTATTTCTGGGTTACCTCTTCTGTTCCATTGGTCTATGTGCCTAGTTTTATACCAGTACCATGCTGATCTTGTGACTCTGGCCTTATAGCATAGTTTGAAGTCAGGTAATATGATGCCTCCAGATTTGTTCCTTTATCTTAGTCTTGCTGTGGCTATGCAGGCTCTTTTTTGGTTCCATATGAATTTAAGGATTATTTTTTCCTAGTTCTGTGAAGAATGATGGTGGTATTTTGAAGGGACTAGCAGTGAATTCATAGATTGCTTTTGGCACTATGGTCATTTTCACAATATTGATTCTACCCATCTATGAGCATGGGGATGTGTTTCCATTTGTTCGTGTCACCTATGATTTCTTTCAGCAGTGTTTTGTAGTTTTCTTTGTAGAGGTCTTTTACCTCCTTGGTTAGATATGTTCCTAAGTTTTTTTGTTTGTTTGTTTGTCTTTTTTGCTTGTTTGTTTGTTTGTTTGTTTAGCTATTGTAAAAGGATTTGAGTTCTTGATTTGATTCTCAGCTTGGTCGCTGTTGATGTGTAGGAGAGCTACTGATTTGTGTACATTAATTTTGTATCCTGAAACATTGCTGAATTATCTGAGCAGTTCTAGGAGCTTTTCTGAGGAGTCTTTAGGGTTTTCTAGGTATAAAATCATATCATTGCAAACAGTGACAGTTTGACTTCCTCTTTACCAATTTAGATGCCCTTTATTTCTTTCTCTTGTCTGATTGCTCTGGCTAGGGCTTCCAGTACTATGCTGAATAGAAGTGATGAGAGTGGGCATCCTTGTCTTCTTCTGGTTCTCAGAGAAAATACTTTCAACTTTTCTTCATTCAGTTTTACATTGGCTGTGGGTTTATCATTGATAGCTTTTATTTGATTGAGGTATCTCCCTTATATGCCAATTTTGTTGAGAGTTTAATCATAAAGGGATGCTGGATTTTGTTGATTGCTTTCTCTGCATCTGTTGAGATAATCATGTGATTTTTGTTTTTAATTCTGTTTATGTGGCATATCACATTTATTGACTTGCATATGTCAAACCATCCCTGCATCCCTTGTATGAAACCCACTTGATTATGGTAGATTATCTTTTTGATAACTGGTTGAATTTGGTTAGCTAGTATTTTATTAATGACTTTTGCATCTATGTTAATCAGGGATATTAGTCTGTAGTTTTCTTTTCAGTTATGCCCTTTTCTGGTTTTGGTATTATGGTGATACTGGCTTCATAGAATGATTTAGAAAGGATTCCCTCTATATCTTATGGAATAGTGTCAATAGGATTGGTACCAATTCTTCTTTGAATAGAGGAATTCAACTGTGAATCTCTCTGGTCCTGGACTTTTTTTTTTGTTGTTGCTAACTTCTTTTAAATTACCATTTCAATCTTGCTGCTTGTTATTGGTCTATTCAGGGTATCTAATTCTTCCTGATTTAAGCTAGAAAGGTTGTATCTTTCCAGGAATTTACCCATTTCCTCTAGGTCTTCTAGTTTATGTGCATAAAGATGTTCACAGTAGCCTTGAATGATCTCTTGAATTTCTGTGGTGTCAGTAGTAATATCTCCCATTTTGTTTCTAATTGAACTTATTTGGACTTTTGTCCTTTTTCTCTTGGTTAATCTTGTTAATGGTCTATCCATTTTATTTATATTTTCAAAGAACCAGCTTTTTGTTTCATTTATCTTTTTTATGTTTTGTTTTTTTCTTTATTTCAGCTTCATTTAATGCAGACATTAAATCATAAGTTCCAGAATAATTCCCCATTTACTCCATGTTTCACATCCTGGGCACACTGATGTGAGGCGTGGGCTCTCAAAGCATTAGGTAGCCTTGCTGCCATGGCTTTATTAGAAGCAGCCCATATATCTGCTCTTACTTGTTGGAGTCTGCTGCCTGTAGCTATTCCAGGCTTTTCCAGGTTGAGTTGGTATACTCCTGCTGGATCTATAACTCTGGGGCTCCTGCAGCAGCTATATTCCCACAGACCCACCAGGAACTACCCTAGTAGATGCTTTCTGTGGAAGCTCTCATCAGTGGAAGATATTTGTTTGAAACCCAGGCCTTCTGATACATCCTTTAAAATCTAGGTGGAAACTGCCAAGCCTCTGCTGCTCATACATTCTGAGCACCTGCAGACTTAACAACACATAGAAGCTTCCAAGGCTTATAGTTTGCAACCTTTGGAGTGGCAGCTTAAGCAGTACCTGGGACCCTTTAAGTCAAGCCTGGAGTCAGAAAAGCTGGGATGTGGGAAGCATCCCAAGGCAGTGCAGGTGCAGAGTAGTGGTGTCCCAGGCCTGTCCTCCAAGGTATCTGGAGCTGTGATGAGAGAGGCAGACTTGAAGATTTTTGGAATGCCTTGGGGACTTTTTCCAATTGTTTTTACTATCAGCACCTGGGTCCCTTTTAGTCATACTAAAAATCTTGGATTTCTCTCTTGAAAATGCTCTTCCCTTTTCTACCACATGACCATGCTACAACTTTTCCAAAGTTGTATTTCTTTTCTCTATTTCTTTTTAAATTATAAATTCCACTTTCATATCATTCATTTCCTGCCATATCTGAACATAAGCTGATAAGTGTAGTCATGCCACTTCTTGAATGCTTTGCTTCTTAGAAATTTATTCTATGGGACACTCTAGGTCATCACTCTTAAGTTCATCCCTCCACAGAGCCTTAAGGCATGGACATAATGCAATCAAGTTATTTGCTATGGCATAACAAGAGTGACCTTTGCTCCATTTCAATTCAAATTTCAACATGAGATTTGGAGGGGACAAACGTTCAAATTATAGTGTAAGCTGATAAGTGGTGACTTTCTGAGCAACACAATCTTTTTAACAACCTTGTCCTTGGTTCCTTGATTACCTCACCTCTAGTCATCTTTGTCTTCATATTACCTCAGCCATCAACTGCTATCTTCACATCTTTTATTTCAGGCAACTTTCTTTCAAACTATGACTTCCTAACCTTCTAACTCATCTCCTCAGGAAAAATTCTGTTATTAATAAAATGTTACCAAATACTTGATATTATTAATAAATAATAAATTACTTATGTATTGAGTAGTTACTATGTGTCAGACACTGAATTCAGTGCTGTACATAAATATTAATTTATGTAACACTTTTAAGGCAATAAAACAGTAACTATCTTTATCCTGTTAACTATTTTATTCCATTATTTCATATCACAGAAGTGTTAAATTAACTTTTCCAACACATGCACATAAGTAGCAGACTCAATTCAAACCAAGACAATCTGATTCCAGAACCTGTTCTGAACCACTACAGATAGTATCCTTCCATTTCTACATTTGACAAATTTAGATGGCCCCCTTCAAATATAGATTCTACTTCCTTTTCAAAGCAATTATCTACCCATGTCCTCTTTATTTCCTAATCCTGCTGATATTACGTGGGTCATCATCATAGTCATTCCTCTGAAAATCCCCTTAACTAGTGCTCCCTTTCCTCTCTCCACAATATTAATCTTGCATAGCCCCAATCCAAAGGAAGTCCAGCTAACCTCCTAATTTCTGTACTTGTACTTCAATATCTTCATGTTTCCAGAGAAAGATATACATCATCATTAGGTAATCTCACATTAAATTTAGGACCTCAAATCACAACTGACTCACTACACTCCCTGAGAGTCCAAAAATATCATTCTAGTACTTTTACTTTCCCGCTATCGAAACAATTATTTAAGGTGAAATACTGTCATATTTTGTCAATTTTAGGGCTTAAATTTTTGAAAAATACCTGAAATTTTGCAATTGCAATCAGCCATATGGTAAATTATGTCATTCTGTTTGTATACCTGAACCAAAAAATCATTGCTATTAAAATTTGCAAAATGGACTTCAGTATCTTGGAATAAAATACTATAATCAATAGTAAATCTTTTTTTAACTTCTATAAATCAGACAGTTGTGAACAAGGTGAGACAAGTGATGAATCAGAGGTTATTAACAATTTCTCAAAATACTAGACAAAAGTAGGCTAACTTGACAAAATATCAAAGTCAATTTAAGAGCGCAGGTTTTAGTTATTCTACTGTTGTGTTGTTGTTTGTTTAATTGGTTTTACTTTTGTTCATTTTTTCAATGCTATGTCACCAACACTGTAGACTGCACAGATGACAATATTGTGAGGAAGAAAACACAAACATCAACAATAATGGGTTAGAAGTGATTTAGAATAGAGAGATTCTGAATGCAAAGTTTTAAGAATATCTTAACCTATTTATCTCATTTAATTCTAAAAAGTTTTACTGGAGAAATATATGATTAAAATATATGTCTAAATCTAAAATAAACTTTTGATACATATACAATAAAAGTAGTTGCAAAAAGTTATATCACAATTTAATTAGCAGTGCTTTTCTGTTCTGTGGTACTATAAATGATGATGTATCCTGAATGTAAACTTTAGAGAGGCAAAAGCTTCAGTACTGAATAAATTCTCATATCTTTCAATAAATTGCGATTGCACAACAAGTGTGTGATAGGAAAAATAATGGCCTCTGATTATGTCTATATCCTAATCTCTTGAATCTGTGAATATGTTACCTCACACAGCAAAGGAAACTTTGCAAATATGGTTAAGTTAGGGCATTTGGGATGGCAAGAAATTTATTGTGGATTATTTGGTTATTCCCAGATGTTAAACTGCTGACTTTGAAGATAGAGGAAGAGTCCGGGAAGGGTTGAATGCAGGAAGCCTCTAGAAACTAGAAAAAACACGAGGAAATAGATTGTTCCCTACAACTGCTGGAATGAATGCAGCCCTGCCTACACCTTGATTTTAGGACTTCTGATCTCCCAAACTGTAAGAAAGTAGATTTGTACTGTCTTAATTCACTAAATTGGTGGCAGTTTGTTATAGCAGCAATAGGAAACTCATGCAAAATGTATGCTGTCTAAGATAGTTGCCAAACTAGTTTAGACGTAGAGGTTTTTTTCACAGTGTCTCATGATGTAATATTTTGAAGAATGACCGCTGGAAAATGCTGTTTTTGCATGTCCCAAATGAAGCAAGGCTAGTGGTTAAGAGCCAGATCAGCTGGCTTCAAATCCTGGCCC
>NW_012106241.1:900924-903294 GCF_000951045.1 Mandrillus leucophaeus
TATGTTTGGTCTTTGGCCTCTTTTAGAGATTAAACTAGATTACAAAGTCTTTAGTAAAAAAATAATTAAGAAACATTTGTATTAAATTAACAAATTACTCTAAAAATTAAAAATGTTTTTATTTATTAAATATCGTGGACTTAAATCTAGAAAAACTACTCTAAAATACTGATACACTGATTTTAATATATATAGGCTAACTTCTCTTTCTTAAATATAAATATGTGTCTATATCTTAAATATATATGTATACTTTGAATAAGCCTTAAATATACACACACACATTTATATACACAACACATATATAAATAGCTCTACTAACTTGATAACTCATTTTCAACAAAAAGTATGGCTTTAAAAAACAGTATCTACTAGATAGTAGAATTCGAATGCTTTAATATTTCTATTGGAATTGAGATATCTATTTCTAAACCTACAAATAAACTCTACTTGTTTGATTTGAGAATTGCTGGTTACAAAAGAACAGAAAAAAATCAATAGTTATTTAGTAAGAGGTAAAACACACACATACACACACATACACACAATTCTGCTGTAAAAACTGAATTTGATGGCAAAGATCAGATTCTTCCCAAATTCTAAAAATAAAACACATGCCTGCCAGAAAACCAAGCATTATATCAACCTGATCTATGGAGGTTATAGTTATGAAGGCAACTATAAAATAAGTACACACTGTTTCCACTTTTTCTTTTAAAAGAAGTTATGTCTAGCCACAGAGTATGCTCAGATGTAATGGAATACATGGGTAGTCCAATGTTAGGTCACTGGACAATGGGTATTTACTATCTTCTAGCTATATTTATCCATTCATTACATATTTTACTTCTCAATTGCTATATGCCAAACACTTTGATAGGCATTAGGACAGTAAATATGAATAAAATGTGCTCCTACTATGAAGGAGCCCACAAGCCAATGAGTAAGATAAAGCAATGATAAAGTGTTACAGGCAGAAATTTGTGCTGAAATTGTAGAAACCCAAGGAATAAGTAACCAGTGGCAAATAGATATACTAGGGGTCAGAGAAGCACCATGTAGACAGGTCTTTAAGGATATAACAATTTTATAAATTTACTAAAGTTACCCCTTACTTCCCCCTAGCTTAATGGATGAGACTATACCTTCCTGTTCATAGGCAACTGGGTGAAAAAGAATATCTGATTCAAGATAGGAAAATTATCTTCTCTCTGCTGTTTCTCAATAAGTTAAACTGAGAGATATGGAAGCAATGTTAGCAGCTGAATCAACTAAATAGTGAAGGATGGTAATAAATTTTGAGGAAAACTTGTCCCTGAAATCCACTATTTGTTGCCCTTTTCAAAGTTTTACTTGTCAACCATGTCAGATTTTTCCATTATTCCATGAGATCTAAACTCAGAAAATTAACTTTATTTACTAGAGGGTTTTGATTCTTGCAATGAAATAGAAGGGAAATGGTAATTCAAGCACCAAGAATTACATATTCTAAAATATAGAGGAGATGAATGAGAAAGAAAAATAAAAGTAAAATTCAAATATTTTAAAATGCAAAATAAGATGTTTTCAGGTACACAGTTGGATCTAAGACACTTCTCTCTTCCAAACACAAGAATATCCAGGGTCTGAATTTATTTCCCATTTCCTAGCCTTAAGGGTTCTACAAAATGTGACTATAAAACATGAAAAAATATGAATACATATTTCTGATGAGAGAAGTATATTTGTCCATGATCCCAGCTGCAGAATTTGGATTTTTAATTTGGGTGGCAATAGAACGATCATACCAAATTCTTTATTCATAATGTTATGTATACTGGGTGTTTAACATATTTTCCAAAATGTCTCTTATAAAATTAATCTTTAATAGCCAAGTCTAGTATATGAAACTTCAGACAGAAAATAGTATAAAAGGTGAAAGGCAAAAATGATAATGCAACAGTACCTCGAGTTAGAGAATTACATGAATAAAGTGTGCCACAAGGCATTATTCTAGATTCAGTCATTATTTACAATCACCATTAATAAATTGTGAAGAATCTGGTAGTAAAAACATTATGTCTATGTAAATATATGTATTATATATTACATCTATAGATTTTAAAACATTATGTAATATATATACATTTGTGTGTGTTTGTGTATATGTAAGTATATATACTTATATATAAGTGTGTGTGTGTATATATATATAAAAAAATATAAAACACAATTCCCAGCATTATGGGGTAAATACGAAACAAAATATTTCTGCAATGTAAAGTCAACTCTACAGGTCCATTTTTTTCTCTTTTTCTCTCTCACTTTCTTGCTCTTCCTTTTCTTTTTTATTTTACTTCTTGGGAAATAAATGCTGGTGAGCTATTCAGC
>NW_012106241.1:903981-923123 GCF_000951045.1 Mandrillus leucophaeus
TGCCTGGCTAATTTTGTGATTTTTAAAAATCTGTCTTTATAAGCCATAATAATAGAAGTAAAAAAATAATAAATTTGTTTATTCAAAAAAATCTGTTGAGCACTCACAATTATGAAAATTAGTAGGAGGGATATAATAAATTATAACGTGGCAAACTTTTCTATTATACTTTAAGTTCTAGGGTACATGTTCACAACATGCAGGTTTGTTACATAGGTATATATGTGCCATGCTGGTTTGCTGCACCCATCAACTCTTCATTTTCATTAGTATTTCTCCTAATGCTATCCCTCCCCCAGCCCCCCACCCACCTCCTGACAGGTCCTGGTGTGTGATGTTGTTCCTCACCCTGTATCCATGTGTCCTCGTTGTTCAACTCCCACCTGTGAGTGAGAACATGTGGTGTTTAGTTTTCTGTCCTTGTGATAGCTTGCTTAGAATGATGGTTTCCAGCTTCATCCATGTCCCTGCAAAGGACATGAACTCATCATTTTTTATGGTTGCATAGTATTTCATGGTGTATATGTGAATGTGGCAATCTTTAAAAATGTACTATTTAGTAGTAGAGGGAAATATCAGGCATGCTGAGTCTTTTATTAGCTACTTTTAATACAAAGTTAAAAATTATAAGAGTCATACTAGCTTAAATACAGACATATAGGCCAACAAAACAGAATACAGAGGCTGATAATAAACCCAGGTATATATAGTCAAATGATCTATGACAAGAGTGTCAAGATTATACAATGGAGAAGGTGCAAAAACTACACAATGGGAAAGGACAGTCTCTACAATAAATGGTTTTGGGAAAGCTGGATATCTACATGCAAAATAATGAAATTGGACGGTATCTCGCACACGCACAATGAGGAACTCAAAATGAATTAGAATCAAATGTAAGACCTGAAATTATAAAACTCCTAGAAAACAAACATGAAAAAGAGCTTCATCATATTGACCTTGGCAATAATTTCTTAGATATGACACTAAAAGCAAGGGAAACAAAAGCAAAAATAGACAAGTGCGACTACATCAAATTAAAAAGGTTCTACATAGCATGGGCAATAATCAATATAGTGAAAAGGCAACCTATAGAATGGAAGAAAATTACAAGCTATATGTCTATTAAAGAATTAATATCCAATATATAAGGAACTCCCACAACTCAGTAGCCAAAAAAGACCTGATTTTTAAAAACGAGCAAAGGACTTGAATAGACATTTCCCTGAAGAAGACATAGACATGGTTAACAGCCATATGAAAAGATGATCAACATTACTAATCATCAGAGAAAAATAAATCAAAACCACAATGAAATATTTCACACCTGTCAGGATGGTCATTATCCAAAAAACAGAAAATAACGAGTGTTAGCAAGGATGTTGAGAAAAGAAAACACTTGTATACCATTGGTGGGAATAGAAAATGCATCAGCCACTATGGAAGAGAGTATAAAGTTACCTCAGTAAACTAAAGATAGAACTACCATTTGATCCAGCAATCCCATATCTAAGTATTTATCCAGAGAAATTAAAATCAGGATCTGGAAGAGATATTTGTACTCCTATGTTCACTGAAGCAATTTTCACAATAGCCAAAGGTAGAAACAATATAAATGTCCATTGGCAGATGAATGAGTAAAGGAAATATGGGATATACATTCAATGGGATATTACTCAGCCTTAAAAATGAAGGAAATCCTGTTATATGCTACAATGTGGATGAACCTTGAGGACATCATGCTAAGTGAAATAACAGTCACAGGAAGACAAATACTGTATAATTCCACTTATATAAGGTATCTAAAGTAGTCAAACTCAAGCAGAAAGTAGAATGATGGCTGCCAGAATTTGAAAGGAGAGGGAAATAGGGAGTTGCTGTTCAAATGAATATAGTGTACCAGTCATGAAAAGTAAAGAAGTTCTAGAGATGTGCCTTAAAACAATGTGTATATACTTAACAATATGGTACTTCACATTTAAAATTTTGTTGAGGATAAAATTTTGTTCTCAACAAAATTTCATGTGGTTTCATGTTGTGTTTTTTTACCACTATACACACACATATGTGCATATATGTATATATGCACACACATACACTATATATGTACCATATACACAATGTATGTATACTGCATATATAGTATATATAAAGATATATATATACACACACATAAAGTGAAATGACAGAGAAGTAATATCAGAACTCAGAAAAAGGAAAGATTACTATGAGTCAAGGTTATCAGAGAAAGCTTCAAGAAAGAGACTGAATAAGTCACAGGCCTTAAAAGATACATAAGATATGAACATTTAGAGATTATTTGCAGTACTCTTTCAGGCTAATGAAATAGCATGAGCAATAGCATAGAGGAAAGAATCTTAAAGCACTCAGGAAATAGTAGTTCATATGAACCTGAGTGAGATATGTAAAAGGAGAAATAGAAAGTAGGATTCGAATGACCAGGCTACGATTAAAGAATGCCGACCAGGTGCGGTGGCTCATGCCTGTAATCCCAGCACTTTGGGAGGCTGAGGCAGGCTGATCACCTGAGGTCAGGAGTTCGAGACCAGCCTGGCTAACATGATGAAACCCTATCTATACTAAAAATACAAAAATTAGCCGGGCGTGGTGGCATGCTTGTGTAATCCCAGCTACCCAGTAGGCTGAGGCAGGAGAATCGCTGGAACCCGGAAGGCAGAGGCTGCAATGGGCAAAGATTGTGCTACGGCACTCCAGCCTGGGTGACAGAGGAAGACTTCATCTCAAAAAAATAAAAATAATTTTAAAAAAGAATGCCTTGGAAGGTAAACTAAGCAGTACAGATTTTATGTTTCTACATAATATGAAGAATTGAACTTTTGAGGACTTCAATGAATATAAAATGACAAGAATAAAATTTAAAACTCGCAGGATAGTATATTTGAGGTTCACAGGTACATTGTCAATAGCTGGCCTATATAAAGCACAAAAATAACATCTATTCACATTTTTAATTTTTCTTGCCTTTACAGATTCATTAAAAATAGTAATTACACAGTACTTACAGGTGTGATAAACATTAGAAAAATATGAAAGAGTATAAAATATTGCTTTTCCTTAAAAAAATCTCTTTAGTTAAAACAAATCTAAATTATGCAAAGCAATTAGAATATAACCAAGTAATTCATATACTGGTCAAATTAATATGTAGCTTCAACGAAGGGAAAAATTGGGGAGGGCTGGCTTAATCAAGAAAGGTTAGTCAGAGTCAGTGTAGATTAGTGCTTAAGAAAACAGGCTCTGGAATTAGAATGAATTATGTTTAAATCCCTGCTGTGTAATTAAATGTGTGATCTTGGGTAAGTAACTTAACTGCTTGGAATGTTTCTTACTCTATATAATTGGGAGAATTCTATGAAAATTTATGCAGACATAAAATTATACTGCACAGCAGAAACTTAACATAGAATAGTTCTTCTCTCTTCTCTCTTACTATGCCTAAGGATGAATCAGAAAAATCAGAGAAAATATCAGAATATATATTGTATATTTTTGGCTGAAAACAATACATGTACTTTTGTGAATTTTTGAAAAGAAGACAAAAAAGGAGATAATGGAAAAAAATCACCTGTAATTCTATTCCATGAAATAAATATACTTAAGATTTTATTTATTCTTTTCTCAGAGGAAGAGAGAGAGACAGAGTACTCCTACCTTATCCCTTGATAATATGAGTCCTCTTTTTCATGATATTAACCATTTTAGGATTGCATTATCTTTAATGACTGACCAGTTGCCTATAATAAAGACTGGACCTACATTTATTTACCAAGTATTTACTGCACATTTCCTATGTGTTGGTTACTGTTCTAGTACTGAAAACAGAGCAGTTGACAAAGACAAAATCCTTAACTAATGGTTTTCAACCATTTGAAATCATGATTTCTTCTAATGTTTCACTATCACAAACCACATATCAACAAATGTCTTTGTATATAATTTTGCAAATATCTGTGTTTATTTCCTGTTTTCTCAGAAATAGTTCTTGTAAGGTCCTCTGAGTTGGCCGCACCATGGTCAAGCCATGGTGACATTCCCCTGCCCTTATGATAATATACTTTGTGATATTACCCATCCTTGTGAATGTACTTTGTAACATTCCTCCATGCCCTTGTGACAATACACCCTCCTTACCCTTGTGAATGAACTTTGTAACATCCATCCCCTTCCCCCCAAAAATTGCTCCTTACTCCACTGCCTATCCCAAACCTATAAGAACCAATGATAATCCCACCACACTTCGCTGACTTCTTTCTCGGACTCAGCCCACTTGCACCCAAGTGAATAAACAGCCGTGTTGCTCACACTAAGCCTGCTCAGGTGGTCTCTTATACGGACACACTTAACAGTTCTGAAAACAGAAATAAAGATATAAATTTAGGAAAGACTCCTAAAACATATAACAAATATGAGTTCTAGATGAGCTGAGCCAATTTTACTTTTATGGACAATACAGGCATACCTCAGAGACATTACGGGTTTGATTTCAGACCACTAAATAAAGTGAATATCTCAGTAAAACAAACCATACAGTTTTTTTTTCTTTCCTAATGCATATATAAAAGTTACATTTACACTATACTGTAGTAAGTATAGTGTAATAAGTGCACAATAGAATGATGTCTAAAAAAAGGTAGTCTATTAAGTGTGCAATAGGATGATGTCTGAATTTAAAAATATTTCGTTGCTTTAAAATGCTAATGACTATCTGAGCCTTCAGTGAGTCACAATCTTTTTGCTGGTGCAGGGTCTTGCCTTGCTATTGACGGCTGCTGACTGATGAGCATTGTTGTGGCTGACGGTTAGCTGTGGCAATTTCTTAAAAACAGATAACAATAAAGTGTACTGGATCAATTGATTGTCTTTTCATGAATGATTTCTCTATAGCATGCAATGTTGATGGCATTTTCCTGGCAGTAGAACTTCTTTTCAAACTGGAGTCAATTCTCTCAAACCCTACTGCTATTTTATCAAATAAGTTTATGTAATATTATAAATCCTTTGTTGTCATTTCAACAATGTTCATAGCGTCTTCACCAAAAGTAGACTCAATCTCAAGAAACCACGTTCTCTGTTAGCCATAAGAAGCGACACTTCATCCTTTCAAGTTTTTTTATGCAATAGCTGAAAATTAGTTGTATCTTCAGACCCCACTTATAATTCCAGTTATCTTTCTATTTCTACCACATCTGCAGTGATTTCATCCACTGAAGTTTCAAACCTCTCAAAGTCATTCATTAGGGCCGGAATCAACTTCTTCTAAACTCTTGTTAATATTGATATTTTGACCTGCCATGAATCATGAATGTTCTTAATGGCATCTAAAATGATCAATCTTTTCAATATATTTTCAATTTACTTTGCCCCGATTAATCAGAGCAATCACCCATCTATGGCAGCTAAATATATCTCTTAGTAAAATTTGAAATTTTTCATTACTCTTTGATCCATAGGTTGCACAATGGGTATTGTGTTAGCAGACATAAAAACATTAATCTCCTCATACATCTTCATCAGAGCTCTTGGATGACCTGGTGCATTGCCCTTAAGCAGTAATATTTTGAGCAGTAGGTTTCAACAGAAGTCAAAATATTCAGTAAACCATACCGTAAACAGATGTGTTGTCATTCAGGCTTTAATGTTTTATCTGAATCTATAGAAAGAGTAGATAATGCTTAAGGGCCTTAAGATTTTCAGAATAGTAAATGACCATTGGCTTCAACTTAAAGTCACTAGCCACATAGGTCCCAGCAGAAGTCAGCCTGTCCTTTGAAGCTTTGAAGCCAAGCAATGACTATTCCTTTCTAGTTATGAAAGTCATACATGGTGTCTTCTTCCAATATAATGCTGCTTTGTCTACATTGAAAATCTGTTGGTTAGTGTAGCCATTTTCATCAGCCATATTAACCAGATCTTCTCGATAGCTTACTGCCACTCCGCATCAGCACTTGCTGCTTCAGCTTGCACTGGTGACAGCTTCTTTGCTTAAACCTCATGAATCAACCTCTGCTAGCTTCAAACTATTCTTTTGCAGCTTCCTCATATCTCTCAACCTTCATGAAACTGAAAAAAGTTAAAGCCTAACTTTGAATTATATTTTGACTTCAGGGAATGTTGAGGCTGGTTTGATCTATCCAGACCACTAGAACTTTCTCCATACCAGCAATAAGGCTGTTTCACTTTTTATCATTCGTGTGTTCACTGGAGTAGCATTTTTAATTTCCTTCAAGAACTTTTCCTTTGCATTCACAACTTGGCCAACCACTTGACACAAGAAGGCTAGATTTCAGCCTATTTCTGCTTTGGACATATCTTTTTCACTTAGCTTAATCATTTCTAGGTTATGATTTAAAGTGAGAGACGTTCAACTCTTCCTTTTACTTGAAGACTTAGAGGCCACTGTGGGGTTATTAACTGACCTGATTTTAATATTGTTGTGTCTCAGGGAATAGAGGCCTGAGGAGAGAGAGAGAAATGAGAAAAGGCTGGTTGATAGAGCAGTCAGAACATATGTAACATTTATTGATTAAGTTCCCTGTCTTATATAAGTGCAGTTTATGGTGTCCCAAAACAATTATAATAGTAGCATCAAAGATCGCTAATTGCAGGTCACCATAACAGATATAATAATAATGAAAAAGGTTGAAATATTGTAAGAATTACCACAATGTGACACAGAGACAGGTAGTGAACACATACTGTTCGAAAAACAACACCAACAGACTTGCTTAAAGCAGGGTTGTCACAAACTTTCAATCTGTAAAAAATGTGTCTGCAAAGCACAATAAAATGAGGTATGCCTGTATATAAGAATATCCAATTAATCACACTTCTGCTAAAGTATTTTTCATCAGTTTAATAATATATAGCTATATAGATTCCATCATCATCATTATTCAACAAAAAATTCTAGACTTATAAAATTATACTAAATGTGTCAATCATGTTATCACCCAGTCAAGCCCTGATATTTAAGGCCATTGTCAACCACCAGGTGACCCAACATTATATCCCAGAAGATATGACCTGGCATGGACATCTTGTGGACAAGCTGAGCAGATCAGTGAGGTGATCTAGCATAAAAGAATTTAGTCCAAAGCTTGGTCAATTATTTAGAATCTGAAATTGAAAATATAGAGATAACTAATATTTCTATGATTGTAATTAAAGAAATATATAGGAAAGAGACTATGAGGCTATGAAAAGGTCATGAAGAAAACAAACCTATTTAGGAGATAAACCTTTTAGTTAGCAGAAGCTATTAAGTAGAAAAATAGGTACAAAAGGTATCTGTACAAAGCAAGAATTGCATGTGAGAAGGAAATTAAATAGACTTGCTAAGTAAACTAGTGATAGAATAGGAGTGTCAAATGAGAGCATCCAAGAGCATGAGACAATTATACTGATGGCAGGGCTATGTAGTGAATTCTCCTCTCTCTATTTACTGGCCCTAGCTACCAGGTAGTGATAACTAGAGTCCCAGTCATGGACGTAATAGAATCCACAAAAGAAGCATGAAGATGTGACGGTGCTAGAAACACTGTGAAATGCAGAGATAAAGGCTATATAGACACAGACTGACAAAAAAGGCTTAGCTTAGCCCTGGAGCAGAACTGCAGTTACGCTCTTTCCATAAAACCATTCTTTGAAGTTACCTGCACAGCCTTACTCCTTGTAACCAAAGTGAAATAAAATAATAATTCTTCGCTATTTTAAAAATATTTTATTCTACAATGTCTCATCTGAATTCCCAGAGTCCATATAAATGTTCAGAGCAATTATTACTCTTGCTTTTCTCTTTATTTTGTTTTATAGGTGGGCCTCGGAGAGATGAAATAATTCATTCCATCAGGTCTTTTGATTCTAAATCATCTCCATTCAGAAAAAAATGTATTAAGAAATTATAAAGAAGCAGAAATCATACTAGTCAATGAAATGACATACATACATACAATATACAAAGATACAATTCCTTCCATAAACAAGCTTACGATATAATAGGAGAGGCAAAAAAAGGGAATCACAAGTTATGACACAGTTAATTGCAAAGATACATGTGTGCACAAGATGTTAATTGTAGAGGAGAGAACTTGAACCCAAATGTCAGTGAATAGCAGTGAATATCCAGGACTAATCAGTGGATAGCCCAAAACAACAGGGAGGAAAGCCAAGGGAAAACAGAGCAATTAAAAAGGTAAGGCTTTATGGAGGAGAGCAAGAGAATAGTATATGGCACATGGAAGGTGGTCAATCAATTTTGACTGAATAAAGGAATAAGCTAATTATGATCTTACAATTTACTATTGAAGCATGATTGAGTGTTTGAGTGGACAAAGAGGCAGAAGATTATTTTTAAAGAGATACAGAGATTATAGAATAATTGGGGATGTTTCAGTTATTTGACATGGTTGGAGGGGTGAGAGTATGTGTTGGAATTTGAATATTAAGAGGTAGTAAGGTGCCAAATTACACAGGGCTTTCTATGTCATTTTAAGACATCTGATACTTATCTTGAGGTCCCTGAAGAATAAGGAGAGTGCTTATATTATCACATTTGCATTTTAGGAATATAAGTCTGATAGCCATGTGAGGAGTAGATTAGAGAAAGATAAAAATAGAGCAGATAGATAAGAAAGAAGGGTTTCGTAGAGGCTGAGGAATAAGGCTTGTGCAGTTAATATAAGTCAGGGAGAGTCAAATTGAATAGGAGGGAACAAATCACAAAGGAATTCAACAGTTTACTAGCACAAGACTTAATCACCAATTGGATGTATAGAATGATAGATAAAAAGAGTGATAAATTGGCTTTCAGGTCATTTTTGGCACTTTTAGGTGCCATTAACCAAATATTAAATACAAAAATTGAGCAGATTAAAAAGAAGCAGAGGAATAAAAGGAAAGCCAAGAGATAGTAGTGTCAGGGCCTGAGATAATTTAAAGAAGAAAGGAATGACCACAATGTCAAATGGCAAAGTAATGTCAAATAAAGTAAAAACCAACTTATGTGTGAGAGTTGGCAATTAGAGCGTTGGTGGCCTGTGCAACAGCTGTTTCAGGGAATAGTGGAGACAGCTGGCAGAGAGCAGCTGGTAGAAAGAGTGAGAATGGGAATTCAAGGACAGGAAACCAAAAGCCCAGAGACTTCTTCCTTATACCTTGTTAGCGGTATCTTACGAAAGTTAAGCATATTGGGAAAATATTAGGGAATTCAAGATTCAGCTCAACTAACCATATAAGTATTATTTAGTTAGAATTACAGTGAAATATGCAGCACATACTTAGAATACTTCACTAGATGAAGTGAATTACATTTTCAACATGAATCATCCCTGCTAGATGATAAATTCCAAAACATCAGGAATTGTTCCTGTCTTCTTTCCCATTGTACTAATACCTGGAAGTCATTAAATATGTGGTAGATAATAACTTCCTTATCTCTATTTTTATTTTTCTCATGCTAGTAGAAATTCCATTCATTCATTCAGGTTCAGAGGAGGAAATACCACTCCCTCCACAAAATCTTTTTCAATATCCCCTGGGTCTCTCTCTCCCTCTCTCTCTCTTCCTCCTTCTCTCTCTTTTTCTCCTGTTATTTCAATATGATAGAATATGTTATATATATATTCATACCATCTTATAGTTACTTTGATACACATATATCTTTTTGACTTGAATATTTATTAGTTTTGCTTTATCAGAGTAGCAGAACCTGTATGTGTAATATAAGGGCTTATTTAGAGGTTTATTTACTTCAAGCCCATCTGTTATCCCTGTCTGTAGTGCTGGCCCTGAAACAAACTGGACCCGCAGTCAGGAAGGGAAGATAAATACAAATAAGGGGAAGGCAAGAACAACCTGAAGTCCATGAGGACGAGCTTAAGTCTACAAGGATAAACAAACCTTCATCTATCTTTCACCAGAACCTTCCCTGATCGCATATCTCCTCCAAGCCTCTGGCCTCCAACCTCAGTGCTGCAGTTTTCTGCAGATCTATGGTGCTTCAACATGATGCTGGTAACAAATGTTTCCCAGGGTTTGAAGAAGACTTAAAAAAAAAAAAAAAAAAAAACTTGGAGGTGAACCTGCAGATCCACAAGAATGTACAAATAGTAAAATGGTGCCTGATGATACACCAACCTGCTGAGGGTGAACACGGCTGCTGCTTTTCTTCTACTTCCCAAATCCCACACAAATTTATCTTGTAATCAACCCCAACCCAGGGTAGAGAATTCCAGAAAAGTAGCCCCAGATTAGCTAAGTGAACATACTATAAAATTATCACAGTCCATCATTTATTAATTTAGCATCATATATATCCCTTTTCATCATACTTAATTTCCACACAAAAACAATATCAAAATCATGTATTCACTATCTTTTGTACAACCAAAAATATGCTAACCTTCCCCCCAAAAAGGATGCAGTCATACTTTTTGAATGATATTATTTACCATCTAGGACAGTCATGTCCCTCTTTGACATCCTGTAAGTTAAATGCTAATGTTTGAGGTTAGCTATTATTGTTACTTGTTATGTTCGATCATAGGAGAGTGGTAGAAGGAAAAAAAATCATTAAAATAGACACAAATATTTTCATATCAAATCAATAAGGAAAAAAACTTGTGATTATTATAGTACTCATTTCTGAAAACTGGATGCATAACAGCTAATATTCATAATGTCTTTCTTTCACTGCCAATTTCATGTATACTTTGCCCACACCAAGCACCTTGGCATGTAGAGTGACCCAAAGTTTCATTTCTCAAGGGTCAGGCCATTAGTCATTTTGTGTGTATGGAATTGTAGTTTATTCGTTGACTTTAACTGCAGAAATTGAAACTACCATGAAGTTTCCCAGAAGATTTCCTGCATTCCCATACAGACTCCTCTTTAACCTACTGTGCAGTAGAAAATCAATTTCCTCATGTTAGTTAGGGTTAATCACCATTAGCCAGTACAGTAACCTTATTTGCCTGTTTATCCACACGTGTAAGAACCTGCCAAAGGTTGAGGGGATCTCAACTTGCAGTTTAATAGAACCATTCCTATGCCCCTGGTGGAATGATTTACCTCTTGGTAATGAAGACTTCTCAACCAGCAGAACCCAAAGTTAGGGAGAAAGGAGCAAAAATGTCACTATCAGATCACTAAAAGTAACAGTGAGAGAATTCACTTTCATTTCTACATCTTAATTCCTATACTTATGCATTTTGACTATGGGAAAAACACCGCCATATATTGAAGGCTAATTTAGAGCATATACCATATTCTGATGGCCCTTACCCCAGCTTCCAAAGTGTTGCCCAAACTGCCACCAAAACTGAGTCTTCAAAATGTCACTTCATATATTTATCAAAACCAGATACCTCAAGTTGATGGAAAACATGGTAAAACCAGTGAATACCACAACCATAAGCCTACTGTCACACGTTATCTTATGTAAAATGGGTCACTTCGTCAGAAGAAATGTTTGGGGATTGCCATTATAGTGACTAAGTCATTGGTCAGTCCATGTTTGCTGGTTTTGAAAGAACAATTGAAGAAAGGGAGGTAAATCCATATCCAGAGTCAATGAGAAAAAATTCCAGCTCTTTCCATGAGGGAAACAATCTAATGTAACAGTCTGTCACAGTTGACCACTGGCCACAATGAATGGTGTCATGTTGGGACCCACATGTTGATCTCTGTTCTTGACAGATCAGGCATTCAGCACTACCTGTAGGTAGTCACTGGTGATGATTTGAAGTCTATTTGCTGAAACCATGCATAACCTGCATTCCCACTACAGTGGACAATTTGTGAGCCCATTGGGCAAGGAAAAGAATGGCTGAAATTAGAATGTGTCATTTTGACCATATTATTATGAAGCTCCTTGATACGGTTAGGCTTTGTGTCCCCACCCAAATCTCATCTTGAATTGTAATCCCCATTATCCCCACATGCTGAGGGAGAAACATGGTAGGAGATGATTGGAACATGGGGGCAGTGTCCATCATGCTGTTCTCGTAATAGTGAGTGAGCTGTCATGAAATCTGATGGTTCTATAAGTGTCTGACAGTTCCTCTAAACACTCTTCTTTCTTGCCTGCTGCCACATAAAATGTGGCTTTGCTTCTCCTTCACCTTCCACCATGATTCTAAGTTTCCTGAGGCCTCCCCAGCCATGCAAAACTGTGAGTCAATTAAACCTCTTTCCTGACTATCCAATCTAACCAAGAGTCACTGACTAACCAATCTAACCGAGAGTCACTGACTATGAAACAGTATAGAGCTATACCTCCGACTTTTTCTCCTTTCAGATTTGAAGTTCTGGTCACTGAGGGTATTGTTTGGAGTCATCCATAGACCAGATTCAGATTTTTTCAAAGATTTTTAAGGCAGGTACCACATCATTAAACACAGCATCCTGTATGTGGAAGTTACTCAAATATCTGTTAACATGAACTTAAAATACTTTATTTTAACTAGCAATTTTGATTTCCTTCTGAGAGGAAAAACAGACCAACTAAGGGAGACTAGTGGAACAGAAAATTCTTCCCTTTTGTGCATTTAGATTTAGAGTCATTTAAATATATTGCTTATTTTCAATTACTTTAAATTTGGAATAATAAACTCAGCAACTGCAGTTTTTTGAAAAAGAATTCTATTCTTCACAGTTAAAAAAATTTAGATGTGTTTATTTGTATTTCCACTGTCTTGTACTAGAAATTTTAAATTCAGTGTTGATAGAATAGAGGCTGACTTCCTCTTTTATTTCTTGGAGAAAATTTGCACAGCTTTAAAGTAAGCCGTGCTTACAAAATACATGCATTAACCTTTTGTAAAAATGTCATTATGCATGCATGTTCACATAGTGCCAGTGAATATCGGATGTTACTCAAATCCACTCTACCATTCCTAATCAAGTCAAACAAACTTCTTCCGGCTTCTTTCATTCAACAATTAATTGTTTTAAAGAAACTTTAAATAAGGCTGTGGAGTAGAGCTACATTGTAAGAGTTTGAAATAGTAGTTGCCTTTATTTTTACTGAAGAAAATTTCAGAAAATGTGCTGGTCAATTCTCCCACATATTGTAGGGGTGGGCATTATCTCTACTTATGTTACTTGTTGCCTCATATTTATCTGATGGTGCAGGAGCATATGTGTATTGTGAGATTAATTAGGAGATTCCCATTTATTTCCTGTGCCTTACATTTGGGTTTTTTTTCCATATTATATTCAGAGTTCCCATACCAGTGCTTCTCAAGTGTCTGAAGTGTACTCCTTGAATCAATGAATGGTGAGGTTTTGTTTTAAAATTATGACCAAGTCTGTGTTCTCATAATGACTTGTTAATAGCATATGAAATACTTGATCATTTCCTTCTTCGAACACTTCTTTCTCTTGGCTCTTTTGGTGCTCTATCTACATGACTGCTTACTTCCTCCCAGGCTCTTTTGTTGAATTTTCTTAATCTCCATAACCTTTAAATGTTGTAGTCACCAAGGCTTGGTTTTTCCTTCCTTATCTACTCTTATTTCTAAATGATCTCCTGCCTCATGGTTTGAAAGACTATGCTATGCTAGTTGTCAAATTTAGACTGTCTCAGAACTCTATGCTAAATTTCAGACTCATATTTAATTACTAACTCCATATTTTCATTTGGATATCTGATAGATACCTTAAACTACATGTTGAAACTCAACTCCTGATTCTCCACACTCCCTCAAAACTCATTGATTCCCACTGCCTTTCAGCTTTTAAAGTGACTACTCTATCCATCTGTTTGATCTGACCAAAATCCTTGTCACCATTCGTCTTTTTTCATACCCACAGCACTTATTCTTTAGCAAATCCTATCAACAACTTTTCTCCCACTTTTCCCACAACAATTCTGATTTAAATCAACACACATCTTACCTGGATTCTTATAAAAGCTGGTCTTTTTGTCTTACATCTTAGCCTACACACAGCTTCCAGAGTGATCTTTTATAATCATATCACATCCTGTTACTCAGTCCTCAAAACCAACCAGTGGGATTAATTTTATTGTTGTCTATATTATTATTAATATGACAAGATTCTTGGCCTTCAGGAATTTATAATGCAGCATAAAGTGGGAAATGAGAGAGAGTAAATAAACTAAAAATTACTGTGGTGGTTAAAGCAGGAAAAGAATGATTCTAGGCAGGAGGAAGAGGGAGGGAAGATATTATAGAAGGATGATACTTACTCTAGGTCTTGACAGTGGATAATAGAAGAAGCCTCATGAAGCATATCTAAAAGGGAAATAGGGTGTGCAGTGGAATGATCATAAGAGGAAAGATAACTTATTTGAAAAACTGAGAGATGTTTATTAGGTTTGGGTCTCTGGGCTCATAATAGAGGAGTAGCAAAGAGAAGACTGAATAAATAAGTGGATATCATAAAATCATACACTTTGTGTGTCACAAAGGTGGCTGGATTGTAGCCTGCAAGTTATATAAAGCCACTGAAATATTTTAAACGTGGTCATATTAGCAATCAAAAAATAATTCTGGGTAGAAGGGTTAGAAAATGGGAGTTAGAAAGCTACTGAAATAATGTATGTAAATTTATAAGAAATTTGCCCAAGAAAATAAATGAAAAGGGGCAATACAGAGGTAAGAGATGGGAAATAGTTTAAACCAATGTCATATTAAGGTCACTTTGAAACAAGGGAAAACAGGTAAGAAAGCAGAAATATTTTGATAGCTCGTAAACTAGAAGAGGAATAAGTTGAAAATGAAATTGAATGCAAAATTTCCATTCTGAACATATTGTGTTTAAGATAAATACACAGTACATAAGACTTAAGCCACTTAAGAAGGCTGTGGAACATCCCAGTGGAACATTCAATAAGAAGAGGCCATTTGGAAGAGATCTGAGCTGCAGGTAGAAATTTGGAGATCATAAGTATATGTGTGTCCATTAAAACCATACATGTAAATGACTTTATAAAATTTGGAGATCTTAAATATATGAGTCCATAAAAGCATATTGTCCAAGGAGAGTACATAGCACAAGAAATGAGTAGCACTGAAACCCAAGCTCTGCAAAACACCCACATTTAAGGGTCACATGGAGGAAGAGCAGTCTGAGAAAAAGACTTGAAAACATAGATAGGGATTCAGGAGGAGAATTCTGAAGTCCTAAAGGGTAAGAAAAGAGAGTTAAAAAGTAACTAATCAACAATGTCACTCCCTGTGGAAAAACAGTAAGGTTGAAAACTTATGGCAGCTGATAATTTGGTGACTAGCACAGAACTGCTTTATGCAGCCTAATTGTTAGGAATTGATCTTTGTTATATACCAATAGGAAACCAACTTTCTTTTCGTTTATTCAATATACTTTTCCATGTCTGTGTAGTTTGTGGCTAATATGGTCTCTTAAAATAAAATAGATGCTCCAAAACAAAGCCCTTTTCTTTCGTCATTGAAAGTCCTTGTTCCCTAAAACATAGGATCACCTGAATTTGGGCCATTTCCCTTTATCAAAATAGTCATCCTGTAACTCTATAAACATATAAAATTCTCAAACATTAATTTTAATAATTCTTAATTTGACATATATTTATTATCCTTAAAACATTCTTTTATCTCTTCCATAGAAATGGTAGCACCTTTGTGTTTTACTTTGCAACCCTCATCAAAAGTGTTGGGCTTTATAGAAGTCTCCATTGGCCACTGTCTGAGATGTGGCCTTTACCCTTCCTTGTTTGCAGCTTACTCATTTTATAAGTCAAAAAAAATACATAAATAAAAGGTGTAAGATTAAAGTGAGCAAGATAAAAGAGGATAATAAAAGAAGTGAGGCTGAAAAAAGGTGGCTTCCAGAACTCCTTGAACAATAACAGACCCTCATTCATAATAAGGAGACACTTTGCTGGAAGCCTTCTTTCAAAAATGTAGTACAGTGCATAACCTTGGAAAGATAAGGTGAAGTCAAACTGCTACAAGGAACAGTTATTCTCCTCCAATTCCAGTATATAAAACTTAAACTTTTCTTACATTCTTCCAATACTTACTGGGGAAGTGACAACATCTGTTCTGAACCAATGTAAAGTTTGCATCAAAGAAATAGGAAGGGATGCAATTTGAATAAAAAGAAGTAAACCAAACAAGAGCCATGATCATGAACAAGGTTTATACTAGCAGCATACTCAACTCCTTTCAAAAAGGTAAGAATAACACAACAGCTTTCAATTACACCTAAACCACATTGTCCTCACACAGAACATCTGGTAATGTTCAGTTGCAAATTCCCAAAGGATTTTACACTTATTAAATTCTTATTAAAATTAATAGCAGGCCTTCAAGGCATGGCAATATTGTAACAGCCCTTTATCAAGAAAATATTATAATCCAAAATAATAAAACTGTCTTCAACTTTAAGAAAATTAAGTCCAAATATTATATACAGGAAACTAGTTAAATTTATTCCTGAGGAATGTTATTCCTTTCCATACCATATTGACACACTGATTATTTATTCATAACACAATGTCATGAACATTAGCGATGAATACTTCTGTATGATGACAATAGACAGTCCCACAAGTTCAAAATCCTAATTATTCCCATTCTTATATTGCTTTATGCTATAATTAACTGGTTTTAGTGACTGGAATATCATTTTGCATACTGTGTCATTGTCACAGTCTGATAAATACCACTGTTTAAAAAGTCACCCTTTATATGGCCTAAATCTCTTCTTGAGACATATCAACACTGCCTAATTAAGAAATTTATGTATAAATTGAAGTTGTTGTTTGCCTACTTTTCTAAATAGTCTTTTGCACCCTGACTTCAACTTTGATGGCCACGCATTCTCTGCCTCTCTTTCTGTTTCTCTGTATATCTGTCTAGGAGTGTGTCTCTCGCTGATTCTGTTTGTATGTTTCTGTATACATCTGTGTGTATAAATTTTATTTTTCTTCTGTGTGTGCTGTGTGTAGCTACTGTACTTATACCTTGCCATGGGGTGTGTGGGTATGGGTATCTCTTTTTTTTATTGGGATAAAATTGATGTGACATAAAATTCACTGCATTAATCAGTTTAAACTGTACAATTTAGTGTTTTTTTAATATATTCACAAGGATATGCAACCATCACTACTAAGTACAGAATATTTTGATCACCCTAAATAGAAAGATGGTACTCATTAAGCAGTCATTCCCCATTTCTTCCTCTCATCAGCCCCTAGCAACCATTAATCTTTCTGTCTCTATAGATTTGCCTGTTCTAGACATTTGATATAAATGGAACCGTACAATAAGTGACCTTTTGTGTCTAGCTTCTTTCATTTAGTATATTTTCAAGGTTCATCCATACTGTAGCATGTTTCAGTACTTCATTCCTTTTTACTTTTAAATAAGTGCTAGTCTAGGTTCTTTGTATCTTCAAGAGTGAGCATGTGTGTGTCTCTCTCTGTAGATATCTTTGTATGCATATTTCTTACTCCCTCTCTCTGTTTCTGGTAACTGCATTTTTATTAGAAAAATACTGGCTACACTCTTCATCTCTGAGTGTATTTGTGTACCTGTGTATACAGATAGACATAGGTAAACACTACAAGAGACTTAGACAATCAATGTTGTGAGCTTGTTTACAGAAAGACTGTATTTAATGATTATTGGTTCTTTTTCTTAGAATCTTGCTGGGCTATCAAAGGTAACTGGAGGTCCTCCACAGACGGCAGTTTTGAAATAAGAGGAATCACACCTCACATACAGACTCTTTCTGGCACCAGCAGTCCCACATAACTAGACATAAAGGACCAGTTACATAACAAGTGCATAGTCACTTGGGCAAAGAACTGAAAAATTAAAACAAGAGCTCCATGTCAGAGAAGGTGGCATTAAAAAGGCACATCTGCAAATGTCCAAATCAAATTACCTTCTATCTATTATATTAAGGCTCCTTTTCAAGCCATGTTCCACACTCTCCAAAATCACAATTGTTACAATCACAATTCATAAGTGACAGGACACACTATGTTGTTACGTTCATAATCTCATTTTGTTCCCAACTGACTACAAAAAAATAATTACAAACTCTTTATTATGGCTTTCCAGCAGATCCACAACCTATCTACAGTTCATAGCTTTAAGATCATCGACTGCTTTCTTCCGCTTCACCCCAACAGCTCGTTACTCACCTTGAACACAGCGGGCTTCTTCCTAGTGCTAGTTCCTCACCTTGAGGTATCTGGGTATCTTTCCTTTTCTGGTCTACATGACCTCTTTCAAGTACCAGATCAAATGTATTTACAATTCTCTGGTTTCTCCCTATCTTCTCACTACCCAATGAAATTAATCTTGCTCACTTATACACTCACATTTTAAAAACAATGTTATCGTGGGACCGATCCTAATTTTATTACAGCTATGTATTTACTTTTCTAAATTCCTTCTAACATATCAGATTCTGGAGTATTTTATTTAGTTGTTCATACCCAGTGCTTAACAAAATGCCTGGCACACACTAGATTCTGAATAAATTTTGGTGGAATTGGATAATTTTAAAACTTCATTTAGGTAGTGTGAAATTCACATGGCTTTTTGAATGATGAAACTGAGAAGAAGAAAAAGAGAGGGAAGTGAGCAAAATCTAAATAAGAACATGATTTCTAAGCCCAACCTATAAGGAAGAGTGCCCGGACACTGGCTCCATCGTCTTTGTGGCTAGCGAGCCAGGCGAAGAGTTCCTGTGTGCAGTCGGCGAACAATGTCACATTAGTGATGACAGTTGCCAGGCACTTGGGGAAACTTGCTGAGTACCATGGCCCACTGAAGCAGCAATTTTTCTCAAATCAGTTTCAGTTTCTCAAATGCTGAGTATGCAGTGATATTTCAAAGTAATCTCCGGAGATGCACTCAAGCACCAGCAGGAGTTCCAAGCTATTGTTCCATTACATCAGGTGTTATTTTTATGCTTTTTTTAAAAAAAGAGAAAAAGACACAAAAACTTCAGAGAGGACATAATTCAATGCTTTTTGGTCAAGTACAATCCCCACTAGTTCCTTTCTAGCGCCCTAGAGGTTATCACCCCAATATTCAAATCTAAGTCCGCAACCAACTTGACCTATTGAATGAGCCTAATTA
>NW_012106241.1:927348-928774 GCF_000951045.1 Mandrillus leucophaeus
TTATAAATTACCCAGTCTTGGGTATGTCTTTATTAGCTGCATGAGAACAAACTAATACTCCTGGCACCAAAATCTGCATTAGTCAGGGTTCTCTAGAGAGGCAGAACTAATAGGAGATTTTATATATATATGTATGTGTGTGTATATATATGCTGTCTCTTATACACATCTAGATGTGTATAAGAGACAGTTATTAAGGAGTATTGATTCACATGATCACAAGGTGAAGTCCCACAATAGGCCATCTGCAAACTGAGGAGCCAGGAAGCCAGTCAAAGTTTCCAAACCTCAAAAGTAGGAAAGCCGTCTGGGTGCGTTGGCTCACACCTGTAATCCCTGCACTTTGGGAGGCCAAGGTGGGCAGATCAGGAGGTAAAGAAATCGACACCATCCTGGCCAACATGGTAAAACTCCATCTCTACTAAAAATACAAAAATTAGCCAGGTGTGGTGGCATGCGCCTGTAGTCCCAGCTACTTGGGAGGCTGAGGGAGAAGAATTGCTTGCACCCAGGAGGTGGAGGTTGCAGTGAGCCAAGACTGCACCACTGCATTCCAGCCTGGCAACAGAGCAAGACTCCAACTCAAAAAAAAAAAAAAGTAGGGAAGCTGATAGTGAAGCCTTCAATCTATGGCCAAAGGCTTGAGAGCCCCTGGCAAACCACTGGTGTAAGTCCAAGAGTCCACAAACTAAAGAACTTGGAATCTGATGTTTGAGGACAGGAAGTATCCAGCACAGGAGAAAGATGGAAGCCAGAAGACTTAGCTACTCTGGTCCTTCCATGTTTCTCTGCCTGCTTTAATCCTAGCTGCACTGGCTGCTGATTAGATGGTGCCCACCAGAATGAGGCTGGGTCTGCCTCTCCCAGTCCACTGAGTCAAATATTAATTTCTTTTGCTTTGACAACATCCTCACAGACACACCCAGGAACAATACTTTGCATCCTTCAACACAATCAAATTGACACTCAATATTAACCACCACAACTACTGTCTCCCCTGATAGAAATGCTCAATCTCCGTCCCAGGAAACGAGACATTTAATCCAGAACAGAGCATAGAAAGCAAAGTTTCTCCAGGTATGGCATTGGGAACAGTGAAAGGGGCTTCCCTGAATTCTACCCCTGTACCTGGACCTATGTATTCTGAGTATCATCATATATTGACCATGGGTTCAAAGTTATATCATATCTTGAAGAACAGTATCCCAACTCTGCAGGGCTATGCCTAGCAATACTTTTCAAATGCTACCCCGCTTGAAATTAAGTGAACCATTTCAAGGTTAACAGATGGTAGGATGAGTGAAACTCATGATTATGTGCTTCCTTTGCAAAAAAAAAAAAAAAAAAAAACGGAAAAAGAAAAAAAGTGGTTCTTATGTTCTACGGCAGGATGTGGGACACCATATCTGTGAGTTCTCAGATAATG
>NW_012106241.1:931029-936538 GCF_000951045.1 Mandrillus leucophaeus
GTTTGTTTGCTGTATCAGGCTAGGAAGTATTAAAGTTCAGGGACTCAGGAAAGGAGAGAAGTTTAACTAAGTTTGTCAACTTAATTAATAGCACATTGTTCCGATTGATCAATGGGGCAAACAAATCAGCTAATATTTTATGGGGCAAAGAAATGGGAATGTGGAGGGTCTGTGTCTGGCCTTAGCATAAGCAAGCAAGGGCGGTGTCCATGAGCCTTATCTGAGTCATATGGAGAAAGGTGGTTCTTCATGATAAGCTATTTTCCTGGGACACAACGGGTGGGAGATTTCTTAATTGTCCTTGTTTTCCAGGATCATAGGTTCCAGTAAAATTCAGCATTGTCAGACAGTGTATTTCTAGAATCTAAGTTTAGCACTATTTCCAGAGTGGTGGTTAAAATAAGATGTAGAGTAAGAAAAACTAATTTCAGATCTCAGGCCTGCCATTACCAGCTCTGTGAACTTGGACAGTTTACATAACTTCTGTTTGCCTCAGTTTTTTCATTTCTCAAAAGTATTTACTTCACAGGGCTCTTATGTTTGTGGAAATAAACAAAGAGCACCAAAATGAAAACAGTAAGGCTATTTTTCAGAGCTTGCTGTAGCAAGGGAGACAGCCACTATCCCTTGCATTTGGCAGAGACTCAACGGTAGACAGGGGAGTAAAAAATGTTTATAGCGGCAAAAAGGGAAGACGTTGGACATGTTCCGATTGCAGATTGTTGGCATAGTGAAGCTGGAAACAGGCTAACTAGAAGCAGAACATCTATCTCATATCACTGGTTTGGAGAACATATTTGGCTTTCTTTGGTTGGTCTGAAGTTGGAAGCAAGCGTGGGGGCAGTGGAATAATGAAGCTCCCTGTTACTGACCAAGTCCTGGCTTTCTGGGTTGATTACTGCACAGGCTGACATTTAGTTTCCCTGGTTGCTGTAGAGGATATGGGGCAAAGTTCTACTAGTTATTTAAGTTCTGGTCACAACAGTTTGTACATTTAGTGTCTCATGATGATAAAGTGAGATAGTACATGTAAAGTGCTTAATAAATGATTTGACCCACGGTGAGAATCAGCTTTAATTTAACACCATCTTCTTTTCTTAGTAGGTAATACATAGCTCCTTACTCTTACTTGGGCCAGTTTTGTTAAGTATAATAGGAAACAATCTATCATATGTCAAAAGCTGGCTCTCCAAATATTAACACAATTTGGTGATAAGACAAAGCTGAGTTATTGCTTTTTAAAGACAATGGAGAATATCATCTTTCAAAGCTTTTACAGTATTTCAGAGGGGGAAAATGAGGTTGGAAGTTATTAAAAATTGGAAATTGGATTAAGGCGAGGTTTTCAATGCAGCGACTTCATTAGGGTAGGAATCATGATAAAACCATTCCAGGTTTGGTGGAAATAGTAAGATGATGATTTTGAAGGATTCCAAGAATCTTAGGGCATGAACTCTCTGTTGATGTTGTCTGTTAAAGAGTTGGTGAGTCTTTTTAGAAGTTTCTGTAGTCAACAATCACACCACTTGCTGGAGGAAGATGGCCCTGGGAGAATAAAGATATGTTAATGAATATGAAAGTAATATTAATATAGACAGTAAGGTATTATTTCAGTTGTCAGTGCCTAAACTGAATGGGGGAAGAAGATTTTGGTTCTTACATAGATTATACCTATTTATGTCTATAAATTTTAATTAGGTATTCAGTTACAAAGAGCTTGATCTAATTTAGAAAATTTGTATCTGCCATGATCATTCTTTTTCTCAATGTTTCCAAAAAGTATTCTCCAAAGAGGCATACTTCCTCGAGATACAAAAGGCAATTGCTGAAAACTGTGCTATGGTTGAATAAGATTGACAAGTTTTTCTAGATCTTCCTCTTGTTGATATATAGTATACTAGAATATAATAAAATGTCTGAGAAGTGGAGCATTTCAGACTCCTCTTTAACTTGTTTAATTCAAAGACTTTGAGTGTAACTCATTTATTTGGGAGGTTAGGAGTTGATCCTTGGAAGCACCATTAGAATAGTGGGAAATGAAACAAACAAAGGAAAACAACCTAGTAGGGGATGTATTAATGAGCAGACTGCCAGTGCACACACCAGGGGCTCGGTGCTGCTGGGAACATGGGGAGAAAGTGTGAAAGGAACTTCAGAGTTATTACACCTAAGTTGGTTGTAATCTACAGATTATTTATGCTCGAACTCTCATCATTGGTTGAGTGTTGTTCTTACGGGCATTAACTTCTCCAACACTTCTGACTTGCGTTGGGCAAAGGCTAAGAGAAAGCTCTGAGACAGAGAGCCACAGGATTTTAAAAGTCAATAATACGTACCCATACTACAACAGTGAATGCTATTACAACAATCAGTGTTGAAGGGGATAAGCTTTTGGCTCCAGTGGCATCTGCTACAGTCTGCCACTTGCAATTCTCAAATTCACTCATCTCCCAAGATAAGTTCAATTTGCTCTATCACTGCTTCTTCAAGTTGATGGTCCATAACAATTTCTAAAAACAAATAAGACTTACAACTAGAAGAATATTGGGAATTTATAACAGAAAATGGGGTAAGCTACAGTCTTCACTATTGCAGTTGATATTGAGGTTAAAATTGATATTGTACATCTCCTGCTATCACTCACTCTATTTCCTTTAAGTACCTTAAGCAGTACTTCACCTTGTCTCTGAGAAGTATAAGCCCTGTCTATTGTATCTTTGTGTTGGCTTTAATAGCCCACTGGTAGTTACCATTACACATTAAAACTTCAAGAACTCCAGGAACATAGGGTGAATATGGTAAGCAATAATGTATTTTCTCGAACAGCTAGAAGTGAGACTTTTGCATGTTACTAACACAAAAAAAGATAATGTTTTGAGGTGATGGATATTCTAATTACCCTGATTTGATCATTACACATTGTATACATTTATCAAAATATCATGTACCACACAAATATGTACAATTATGTGTCAATTAATATGAATAAATAAAAATAAATTTTAAAAGAGAATTCCAGAAAAGTTGTGGATTTCAAATGTACTCTTTCCTATCTTTATTACATAGCAGCAACTTCATCTTCTTGTTATAATGCTGGTTAATTACTTATCGGTATAGTAACTTCATGGAAATGGTTATTAGTGGGAACACTACTGTATTAGGGTTCTCTAAAGGGACAGAATTAATAGGATAAATGAATATATTAAGGTGAGTTTATTAGGAGAATTTATTCACATGATCACAAGGCTGTCTCTTATACACATCTAGATGTGTATAAGAGACAGACATAGCTCCTTACTCTTACTTGGGCCAGTTTTGTTAAGTATAATAGGAAACAATCTATCATATGTCAAAAGCTGGCTCTCCAAATATTAACACAATTTGGTGATAAGACAAAGCTGAGTTATTGCTTTTTAAAGACAATGGAGAATATCATCTTTCAAAGCTTTTACAGTATTTCAGAGGGGGAAAATGAGGTTGGAAGTTATTAAAAATTGGAAATTGGATTAAGGCGAGGTTTTCAATGCAGCGACTTCATTAGGGTAGGAATCATGATAAAACCATTCCAGGTTTGGTGGAAATAGTAAGATGATGATTTTGAAGGATTCCAAGAATCTTAGGGCATGAACTCTCTGTTGATATTGTCTGTTAAAGAGTTGGTGAGTCTTTTTAGAAGTTCCTGTAGTCAACAATCACACCACTTGCTGGAGGAAGATGGCCCTGGGAGAATAAAGACATGTTAATGAATATGAAAGTAATATTAATATAGACAGTAAGGTATTATTTCAGTTGTCAGTGCCTAAACTGAATGGGGGAAGAAGATTTTGGTTCTTACATAGATTATACCTATTTATGTCTATAAATTTTAATTAGGTATTCAGTTACAAAGAGCTTGATCTAATTTAGAAAATTTGTATCTGCCATGATCGTTCTTTTTCTCAATGTTTCCAAAAAGTATTCTCCAAAGAGGCATACTTCCTCGAGATACAAAAGGCAATTGCTGAAAAATGTGCTATGGTTGAATAAGATTGACAAGTTTTTCTAGATCTTCCTCTTGTTGATATATAGTATACTAGAATATAATAAAATGTCTGAGAAGTGGAGCATTTCAGACTCCTCTTTAACTTGTTTAATTCAAAGGCTTTGAGTGTAACTCATTTATTTGGGAGGTTAGGAGTTGATCCTTGGAAGCACCATTAGAATAGTGGGAAATGAAACAAACAAAGGAAAACAACCTAGTACGGGATGTATTAATGAGCAGACTGCCAGTGCACACACCAGGGGCTCGGTGCTGCTGGGAACATGGGGAGACAGTGTGAAAGGAACTTCAGAGTTATTACACCTAAGTTGGTTGTAATCTACAGATTATTTATGCTCAAACTCTCATCATTGGTTGAGTGTTGTTCTTACGGGCATTAACTTCTCCAACACTTCTGACTTGCGTTGGGCAAAGGCTAAGAGAAAGCTCTGAGACAGAGAGCCACAGGATTTTAAAAGTCAATAATACGTACCCATACTACAACAGTGAATGCTATTACAACAATCAGTGTTGAAGGGGATAAGCTTTTGGCTCCAGTGGCATCTGCTACAGTCTGCCACTTGCAATTCTCAAATTCACTCATCTCCCAAGATAAGTTCAATTTGCTCTATCACTGCTTCTTCAAGTTGATGGTCCATAACAATTTCTAAAAACAAATAAGACTTACAACAAGAAGAATATTGGGAATTTATAACAGAAAATGGGGTAAGCTACAGTCTTCACTATTGCAGTTGATATTGAGGTTAAAATTGATATTGTACATCTCCTGCTATCACTCACTCTATTTCCTTTAAGTACCTTAAGCAGTACTTCACCTTGTCTCTGAGAAGTATAAGCCCTGTCTATTGTATCTTTGTGTTGGCTTTAATAGCCCACTGGTAGTTACCATTACACATTAAAACTTCAAGAACTCCAGGAACATAGGGTGAATATGGTAAGCAATAATGTATTTTCTCGAACAGCTAGAAGTGAGACTTTTGCATGTTACTAACACAAAAAAAGATAATGTTTTGAGGTGATGGATATTCTAATTACCCTGATTTGATCATTACACATTGTATACATTTATCAAAATATCATGTACCACACAAATATGTACAATTATGTGTCAATTAATATGAATAAATAAAAATAAATTTTAAAAGAGAATTCCAGAAAAGTTGTGGATTTCAAATGTACTCTTTCCTATCTTTATTACATAGCAGCAACTTCATCTTCTTGTTATAATGCTGGTTAATTACTTATCGGTATAGTAACTTCATGGAAATGGTTATTAGTGGGAACACTACTGTATTAGGGTTCTCTAAAGGGACAGAATTAATAGGATAAATGAATATATTAAGGTGAGTTTATTAGGAGAATTGATTCACATGATCACAAGGTGAAGTCCCACAACAGGCCATCTGCCAACTGAGGAGCCAGGAAGCCAGTCAAAGTTTCCAAACCTCAAAAGTAGGAAAGCCGTCTGGG
>NW_012106241.1:937343-943870 GCF_000951045.1 Mandrillus leucophaeus
CATTGGGAACAGTGAAAGGGGCTTCCCTGAATTCTACCCCTGTACCTGGACCTATGTATTCTGAGTATCATCATATATTGACCATGGGTTCAAAGTTATATCATATCTTGAAGAACAGTATCCCAACTCTGCAGGGCTATGCCTAGCAATACTTTTCAAATGCTACCCCGCTTGAAATTAAGCCAACCATTTCAAGGTTAACAGATGGTAGGATGAGTGAAACTCATGATTATGTGCTTCCTTTGCAAAAAAAAAAAAAAAAAAACGGAAAAAGAAAAAAAGTGGTTCTTATGTTCTACGGCAGGATGTGGGACACCATATCTGTGAGTTCTCAGATAATGATGCCAATTAAGAGAATGTGGGAAGTGGAAGAAACCCACACTCAGAAACATATAAATACCAGTGATGATAAACCACTGTACCCTTCAGCCTTCAGTGCCACCTGTGTTGTTTGTTTCTTTCAAATTCAATCTTAACATCCCTCTCTGGAGAGTGGCCATAAACTCTAGCCCATCCCTGATAGGGCCCCAGGAGATTTGATCATAGATGCTTACAGTGGGTCTTTCACAGGAAACTTCTTTATCCTGGCAATCAGCCTAAGTGTCTGACTCATGATCAGTTGTCCCTCTCCCAGGAAATTCTTTTATACTGGCAGACACTCTTGTGGCTCTTGTCTGATCTGTGACTAGTTTACTTCTGCAAAGATAACCACTCTCTAGAGAGAACTTGACACAGAGAAAGGTTCGGTTCTGGTGTGTCAGCCAGGTGAGACCCAGAGAACCCACACGACAAAAACACATGACATAAAAGAAGTTTATTACTCATAGGTCCGTGAAAGAGAGGGATACTGATGAGGGACAGCAAGAGGGTCACAAAAGCAATGCACTCAACCAGCAGATATGGAGCCAGAGAAAGATAAACCTATAGGCCACAGCCTTTTGGGGGTTCAGGGTGTTACTCAAGCAGGCTTCCTGAGGTAAGTTCTAATTGGTGGGGTTAGGGGAGGCACATGTTCCATACAGTCACACTGTGACTGAGAGCTAGTCACTGCAGCATATTTGTGCAGTCCATGTGTGTTGTGTGGAGGTCAGTGGGACAAGTCAAATACGTTTTATCTATCTGTCTCAGAGAGAGGTGGCCATCAGGAAACGATTGTAGAAGATAAAGATCTGAGCCAGACGTGCTGGCTCATGTCTGTAACTTCAACACTTTAAGAGGCCAAGGCAGGAGAATTGCTTTGAGACCAATAGCTCAAGATCTGCCTGGGCAACATGGTGAGACCCTGTCTCTACAGAAAATACAAAAACTAGCTGGGCATGGTGGCATGCACCTGTGGTCTGAGCTCCTCAAGGGGCTGAGGCAGGAGGATCCCTCTGGCTCAGGAGGTCAGGGCTGCAGTTAACCATGGTCGCACTACTGCACTCCAGCCTGGGCAACAGACTGAGACCCTATCTCAAAAAAAAAAAAAAAAAAAAAGACAAATATCTGGATTCACCACACAAAGGAATTGGAAGGAGACAAATTATTAGAAATTGTCAAAGGCAACTAAAACCCGCTTCTGCTGTGAAAAAGTTAAAATCTGTATTCAAAATGGATGCCAAAACAACATAAAATTATAGAAATTTGCTACAGCCTGGATTTTACATTACCTGTTTATTTGGGTGACCCCAAGAAGACTGGAAAGGAAGAGGTGACATGACACAAGAAACCAATAAAGAGTGTGTTAAGGAGCAAGATACCACCGTGGACAACAGGAGCTCAATCCTGCTAATGATCTCAGAGACAGTGTAGAACATGTCTGAGAGTTGCCCATCCAAAGGACAAAAACACTGGAGTATTCACACTCCAGCTTCCATTCACTATTAACTAGAAGTTTTTCCTGGTGGCATTAATTCTCCTGGTCTGTCTTATGCAAAATCTGAGAGTAAGCACTTAGGCAGAGAGCCCATAGGACACCTGTTCATTTAATGAAATATTGAGTGTTAGGGGAGAGGACACAGGCAGCGCAACCACAATGTCTCTTACACTCAGCATTTGAGAAGATCATCCTAGAGCATAGTTAATATTCAGCTCGTTTTCTCTGCCTAGCTGTTTCAGTTATTTACAGCTGGTGTCTGTTCTGATTGGTCAATAGCCGTGCTCTGTTGGTTAAAGATTAAAAATATCACCCTCCTTAAGGGTATGGGATTGCTCCCTAATTATTAGCAGGGGAAAGACTTAAAGTATGGAATGAGCTATATTTCAAAACCCAGAGGTATGAAGAAGAGCTCCAGACACTTGACAACAAAGAAAGAGAGTTGTCAACCATCTGACCACTTTGCACACCCCTTCCTACTATATGGCAACCTGGTCTCGATGAGGAAAACTCATTGTTCAATGACAATGGCAAGCAGAAAGCTTGAGTTTTTACAAATAGGAAGAGACCTAATTTGGATCTATGCCCTTGAAACAGAGATATTTCTTACACTTTCTGTAATGAGACATCCCTTACAATCTAAACTTGTTTGAAGTTCAACTAAGCAAAGTGAGCTTGTTAGCAATCACTATCTCTGGGTCATATGTTTTATCAATATTGTGTAGAGGAGAGCTCTAGAATGAACAACTATAAAAAGACCAAGTTAGTTCTATCTTCCAGTGAGTAAAATTCTTAAAATGTAAGTAGCATGCCAAATTGTACAATAAACATGTAAATAAAACCCATCTCTTTGATTTTAGTCCAGAGTTCTACCCAATAGACCACACCGCCTCTTAAAACTTCTCAATGGTAAGGAATTATTATTAAATCATGTTCAAAAGGGCAAAACTAGCACGAAACTCAAGCCAATACCATATGGAACAGAGAATAAAATGAATTAGCATATTATTAATTGCATACCATTAATTTTCAAGGACAACTGCAAATTAGAACAACTCATTCATTTCTAAAATGTAGCTTATGTATAGGGAATATCTTCATGTCTCAGACAGGTATTCATTTATTAAGTTTAAAATATTTTCTTTCAATCTTAGTTCCCTGAAGGGTGCCATAAAAGGGGGACAGATGTTAAATGGGAAAAGTGAGAGTTTGTGAGCCATAAGCCTATCACTATAAATCAAGGAGAAAAATAGCAAGCAATAGAGAAAACTGAGGAAGCTCTTTCTGCTATAGCTCAAGCACCCAGTCCAGACAAATGCAGAAAAGGAAAAACAACTTTAATAGTATCACTCAAGAAAAACCATGAACATTATAACAAGAATCTATTTTAGTCCCTTTCAATTGCCTTCATTATTTAGCTGATGTCAGTAAGGCAAGACTCGCCAAGTTTTACTGCTGAATTGTTTGCAACACACTGACACTGTGCTTAGCTCTGTATTGACTTAGAAGATGACTTGGTCTTTGCCTGGGGCTCTTACAATCTGGTTGAAGTAGTCAAAGCAATTTAAACATAAAAATGCCAACTGAGAAGGGGATTAAATCCCAAGAGGTATAAAGGTGCATGTAACATTATTAGCCATAACACCACATATATGGTAATTAAGCAGAAAGCACTTCTACTTTGCTACCTTCAGCAGCCCATATCAAAAGTCCACTATTTAAATTAAGTCAACCTGTGACCTTGATGTGACTTATGATTTGCCAAATGTGTAACACTGTAATCAGTAATTCAAATAAATTTAAATAATCAGAGTTGTGTGCTGCAGATTTACATGCTCTCTTAACATTTTAGAACCAAAATACATTGTGATTTTTAGACTATGACATCATCTCTGAAATTATCCCAACACTGTAAGAAGTTATACAGCAGTATAGAAACTAAATTGGGTTTTGATAGACTCATCTTACATGTCCATTGGCTAAGTTTCACTCTTATCAGTGAATTTATGAAGGCTGGTTGAGTAAATCAACAATATATTCATGATATGCAACTGTGGCATCAGTGAAGTTAGTTCCATTCTACTCAAGTCTAACAGAATCAGTGGTAATTATTATTTAACTGAATTGTATTCCACATCATATAGCATTATGATTAAACAATGTCCTCAAATAGGCTCTGTTATCTCCACAGTATGATAATAGATAGGTAGATGATAGGTAGGTAGGTAGGTAGGTAAGTAGGTAGGTAGGTAGGTATATAGATTAGATAGACAGATACATAGATACATAAATAGATACATAGATAGATGATAGATATTTTATAATGCTAAAATCCCATTTTATTGTTATGAAGTTGGTATATCTGAAGTTCATGTGAAACTGCTTCTTTTTTCCCACAAAATTTCATTCTCCTCAGCCTTTCCTCAACTCTCTATAATGCAAATAAAAATTAAGGTATGAATTTTCAGGGTCTTCTGAGAAACATACGATAACTCTGAGTGTTTCTTGAACAAAGGGACTATTTACAGTTGTAAGTAGATTTAAGGAAATCTTAAGCTAATAATGGTAAAACACACACAGAAAAGCAACCAGAACCCATTACAATCTCTTAGAACTAAAGGAATCAGGGAAAAGTAAGGTACTGGTGAAGCCCAGAGAGGTCTTAGGGCCATGAAAGAGGAGCCACATGATACAAGCTATAATTGTAGGACCAACCAGTGACAGAATTGTAGCAGGCAAAGAGAGTAGTAAAGGAAGGTAAATGCTCAGATTTCTAATTTCTTCTGACCTCTGATTTCCTGTGTGTGCTTCCCATTGACTGAAACCAATCAAAAGACAAGAAAACCAAGATGATACAAACTATATTGTCAGTTTCTTGGGGCACAAGCAGGGTAGAAGACAGTAAAGAATGCACAACACAATGATCAGATAGATATGGTTAGATATTCTATTTTGCATATTAATAGTAAATGTTTGTATATTAAACATACAGTCTGTGCCTGCATGTAATAAAACTATGAAGTAGTTTTGAATGGTTTGTGTCCCCCTGAAAATTATGTTGAAATTTGATTCCCAACACAGCAGTGTTGGGAGGTGGGTCTTAGTGTTAGGTGTTTGGATCATGAGGCTACTAGCTTCATGATTAGAATAATGCCATCTTTGGGGACTGGGTGAGCTCTCCTGGAAATGGGTGAGGGTGAGTTGTAATAAGGTTAGCACAGCCTCTTATGTATCTCTCTTTGCACATGCCCACTCACTTTCCTGCTTCTCCACCATGTTGTAATGCAGCAAATGATCCTTAACAGAAGCTGAGCCAATGCTGGTGCCATGCTTCTCGGACTTATCAGCCTCCAGAGTCACGAACCAAATAATTTTCTTTATAAATAATGCAGTCTTAAGTATTCTGCTATAGCAACACAAAATGGACTAAGATATCCACTACTTATTGTTTATATAAGATTTCTGTTTACTCAGTTCTATTAATCCACATGTCATTTACAATCCAAGAACCTCTATTCAAGATGACATGGTTGAAACAAATAGTTTAATTCTTACAAGTTAATACCTCCATTATATAACATTGAACGTCTGATCCAATATGTGCTTTTTTCCAGAATATATATTTTCAAATGAAAAATTATCATAATTTAAAATGGAATGTCACCAATGCCAGAAAATATATAATGATATATTTGCTTAAGCAAAATAATCCAAACAGGATAATGAGTATGGAGAGAGTGAGTGAGCCCAGTCTGAGGTATATAGATTAATAAGAGGGAAGATAGATAACGAAATTGTAGACAGAGAAAAGGGGCAAATTCTAGATCTTAGAGGTGGGACTGCCTTATAATGACTAGGTTCATACTGGTGCCATGTGGAGGCGGAGTAGAAATGAAGGTTAGTGACTCAAGGAAAGAGAAGAACTATTCAATTAAGAGATTTAATGAACCATCAACAAGAATAAAAGTGGGAGTGAGTTACAGAGGGAAAGCATAATACCTGCTTGTAACTTCCTCTGCTATTTTTTTCTGAACCAATTTATGTTGAAATTTTGACCTCACATATTTATTAGGATACATTTTTCCCTATTTTCAATGTATGCCTCTCAAATATATGTAGGTATATTAATTAGTCCCCTTATGTAACTCCACCAAACAGTAGTTGGATGTAAGTTTTTCTATTTGGCCAACTGATCCATCCCAAACACTTAAAAATTATATTCCTTAAAATTATAAAAAATTTAAGTCTACTTAAGAAAGCACAATAAGTATTGTTCTACACAACTGGAAATAAGTAATTCCTACTCTGCATTTCAACATTTTAAAAATAAAATTGGACTCTAATATCTATTCTATTTCTATTATACCATGGTATCTTTCCTTATGAAGGTAAATCCTATTTCCCAAATTAAATTACCAACTGCTAGACTTGTAATTCCTGGCAGCATATAGTCCACAGTGCAGAGAGAATTGTTGAAACTCAAGAAATTTTTGTTTAATTAAATTTGAGGTATTTTCTATTAATCAATTTTCACAAGTGAAAGGCTTGTGCCTTTTATTTTTCCTCTAACTTTATAACCTAAAGAAGAGTGCATTCTAAATTCATGCTGACTATTCGCTTTTTCATACAATTTCTAGAAGTCAGTCATTCAAATCTAAGTTGATTTCATCCA
>NW_012106241.1:944700-970872 GCF_000951045.1 Mandrillus leucophaeus
AAATTCTGTCATCTAAGAGATGAGAATTTTATGTTCACAGGTTCCTTGACTTACAATGGGGTTATGTCCTGATAAACCCATCATAATTTGAAAATATCATAAGTTGAAAGTGCATTTAATATACCTAACCTACCAGAACATCATAGCTTAGCCTAGCCTACCTTAAATGTGCTCAAACATCTACGCTGAACTGTATTTGGATAAAATCATCTAACATAAAGCGTATTTTATAATAAAGTGTTAAATATCTTATGTAATTTATAGAATAGTGTACTAAAAGTGAAAAACAGAATGGTTGTATGGACATTCAAAATATGGTTTCTACTGAATGCTTCTGTACCATCCCAAAGTTGAAGAATCGTTAACTCCAACCATCTTAAGTTAGGAACTGTCTGTACTTTAAGTTTTCTAGAGAAATAGATTCTACAACCTTATAACATACCATTAGCACTGTTGCTATGATATCTTTATTTATTAAAAATCCATGCTATATCTTCTATATATCCTATATCTTCTATATCTCAGCCCCTTTTCTTTTGTTCTGAATTCTGTAGAGAGAATTCTCTAGAGAGAATTCAGAACAAAATGAATGTAATTCAGACTCCAGAGAAGAGGCTTTCATGCAGTGTTAGACTCTAATTCCAATTCTCTGAACTTGGACTAGTAAGAAGTTGTCTACTCATCTAGATAAACTGTCTCCCAAAGTTGAATCTCTTCCAAAACACCCTTGATGTGTTTGCCCTTCCTTTGCTTGAACACCCCCAGTGACAGGAAGCTTAGTACCATGTGAAGATACTTCTGCAGAGATCTCTTTTCTGCACTGGGTTAACACCTGCTTCTTTCTATTATTTCAGTATCAGCTTTTCAAACAGTTGAAGGCAGTTGAGCTTTTCTTGGGATATTCTTCTCCAAGACAAACATTTAATTTTCCTGTCACCACAATTGGTCCCAATCATCTCCCTCCTCCAGTATTCATTCTAAATTTTCTTTACCATTAGCTATCACTGCTAATGATCACAGTGGCTTACCCGAGGGTATGACCTAAACTCTTTTCTGAGAGATATGAGCACCAATAACTATACCTTTCTTATATAAGGCTTGCTGAACTGTCTATTTATAACCGCAATTAAACAAGGAAGTGACAATATGTACCCAAGTAGGTACGGAGTTCCACTTATATTATATCTTGCCCCCATAACACAATATCCCTGCGTCCTCTTAGTGACCAGGTAAATTATCCCTGCCAATGTCATAACTCCTCTTTTTGCCTGCTGGCTCCTGGAAATAATGAGTACAGTGTGCTCCGGTGGCAACTATAGCTTATAGTTCAAAAAGACACTTATTGCATCTCCCGACAAGAGCAGGATCCCTTTGAGGACCAACACCTTCAACTTGCAAAGCCCAGAGTTATAGGAACAGCAGAAACAACAGCCCCTGCCCCCACCTTAATGATCAGGTCACTGGGAATGATGGTAAGTGGAGGCAGACTTGCTTCCGCCCCTTGGTTTCTAGACCAATTAATTATTTCTGTTGAGTTCACAGCACTATATTGATTCAGTGGGTATACTGCATTCTGGAGCATAGCCCCTCATCCTCACAGGTATTATCTCCAGCCTCTGCTGCAGCTATAGCTTCTATAGACCATTCTAGCACTCTATTAGGCTGGCTGCTGCTACATGGTGCAGTATATAATTCAACCAGTGGATCTCATGGTCTGAGCTCATCTCTTCACCTTCCTCAGTGTTAAGTGGATCCCTCTGTCAGGTGCGATGTTGTAGAGATTCAGTGACTGAGGACTAAGCACTGCATAAGCTCCTGGATAATGGTATTGATTAAAAAGCTCTAAGAAGGAAAGCTACTACCCAGAATAAGTGTCTATTCCTATAAGAAAGAATTGCTGGTGTTTCCAAGACAGAAGGGGCCCAAAATATTTAACTTGCTACCGAGTAGCTGGTTGATCTTCTGAAAGAATAATGTCATTCCAAGTACTCATGGTTGAGCTCTATTGTTGTCAGATTTATTTCCCATCATTTGGAAGGCTTATGTCTTATCAAGGCCTGCAGCATTCTTGCCACCTTTTGTTCATCCTACTTGATCAGTATGGTATCATTTATATCATATATTAATGTGATGTTTTATATGACATGATGTTTGTGTTATGTTGAGTCCGTACAGATCTTTTTGAACTGTAATTTGACAGAGAGTAGGAGAGTTTTTATACCCCTGAAACAAAATTGTAAATTCATATTATTGTCTGTTCTATATGAATGCAAACTAAGATATTCTTTTTCTATTGGAATAGAAAATAATGCATTCACCAAATCAATGGGTAAATATCTTGTGCCTTAGGCCATACTAATCTGCTTTAGTAATATCACGTATGACATGACAGTTACAATTGGGACTATCACTGGTTGAGATTGAAGTAGTAGATAATCATTCTATAGGATCCATCTGGTTTCTGCAGGGGCCAGATTGGCAAATTGAAAAGATATATGTAGGAATCCCTTAAGTTCTTAAAGTGACACTAATCTCTACCCTGCCCCCACAGCAAGGGGCAGTTTCAGTGCCTTCAGCTTAACCTTCTACAGAGCAGACCAAGGACCTAATACGAGGGTTTCTCCAACTATCAAGCATGCCATTCCCAATTATACATTCAGAGACCAGTGAAATAAGGACTGTTTGAACTCAAATACCCAGTGGACCCACTCTCTACTAGACTTTGGTCAAGACTACATGTATTACCTGGTCCCTGTATATTGTCACTTAAAAGAGGATGGAGCAATGGTTATGCTTCAGCCCTCTGGGTATCAGTGATAACTGAGACCTTATGTCTGGGACTCAAAATGTGTAGGTATATTTTCCAAATATACCTGAGTAAATGGCCATTAAGTCCAACTGGGGAAGAACTAGAAAAATCATTGGACAACATTCTTTCTGCACTGTTGTTTTACGTTTCTTTTTCCCGGTAGAGATTTTTATGTTGGACGTGATATGGGAGGAAGGATTCTAATTGGCTTCACGTCTGAAAACTGACTGAGGTCTGGAAACTGGGCAAAGGATGTGACCTTTTATGAAAGCTATGACCTTCAGTTTTCTGTTCATCATTTTTGCTTTCTTTTGATTATGTACAAAACAGTGTCCTTGTTAGCTGCCCATCTATTTTGTCCCTAGAGATGCTGCTTTCTATTAAGTATCTCCACAATGTACTGCACATAAAATCCCCCGAGCTGCCACTCTGATCTTAACAGTTGTTACAATAATTGTGACTGCCCCCATCCCCCACCCCCTGCATCCCTAGTTTCTGAAATTTAAGTACAACTGCCTGGCCTCTACTGCTTCAGTGCTACATCATCCCCACTGCTATCCAAAAGCAAAGTTTCATTACAACCTTCTCCCATAATCCATGACTTTCAAAGGAGAACCTCCACTAAACATTTTGGTGATGCTAGAACACCCCTCATCAGTGCATTCCTGATAGGCTTGGTGAATGGTATATCCTGCTTTACTGACAGTCTTTTGATGGGTCTTCTGGGCTCATTTGATATATCCAATTTAGCATGATCATTTTCAATCTTTCTTATCCCTTCTTCTGCCATCTTCCATGGCAATTCAGGCATTTCAACTTGTTCAACAAGGGTCAGTGTTTTCTCCAGACTTCTAGGAGTCACTCTTGCAATGACTTTGTTCCATCACCTGAGGTCTTTGCTAGAGGGTTAAGACAGCATTTTGAGCATGTGTTCCAAGGCAATATACTCTCTCTTTTAAAAATTTTATATTCAGCCTCCTTTGATTTAATTCTGACACCCCCAAGGTAGTCCTAAATCTATCCCTGCAGGTCCTGTTGGTTCATGCTAGCTAATTCTTAGAGATTCTTTGATTTGAGGACTTTTTCTCACATATCATGCCCAGCATATCCCCAGCTTGATTAGGCTTCAATTTAACTCTAGTTACTGACCCGAAAGCCAAGAGAGAACATAGGGGCTAATCCTGAGTAGAATCTCTATTGTCTTACAAGGAAGACACCCTGGCAGTACCTTTCTACATGGTACTAGCTCTTAAAAAGGAAACACGGACCACTTGTGGAGGATGGGAAGGACCAAATGAATTGTGAGGCCAAAGCTTTAGGAACATCCACCCAGATTTGTCAGGGTACAGGTTTTCCCAAGAGTCATAAAACTACAGAGATATTTGAATGCTCAGAGAAGACACGGTGCTGACTTGGCATGAAAATCCTGCCTTGACTGAGCATTCAAACGCCTCTGAAGTTTGGTGACTCTAATCTGAGTTTGGTCATCAGCATTTTATGTTCTGCCACCCTGTCTCCTTTCTTGGAAAATTCTCCAGAGACACTGCCAATGAAAGTTTCAGCAATTGAGCCACCACCCTGTGCCAGAAATAGAGTCCTTGGGCCAGGGATGCCACCTGGAATACCATCCTCATTGCCAACCAGATGGTGAGCAACCAAGGCCCCAAATTCCTTCTGAATGGCTCTTTCAGTAGACCACTTACAGTACTACCATGTCAATTGAATTCTCCAGGAAGCAGATCCTGAGACAAAGTTAATAGTATAAAATGTTCACAAGTAGTGTTTGTGAAAGAAAAAGAGGAAAAAAATAGAACTGGTCAGATTTGACAGTCTCTGCCAGCCACCTGATAGCTCTGGTGCAAAAATTACCTGTTAGAGCAGTCCTGTGTTGGGTGGACATAGCTTGTGCTTTACATCACAGTATTGATTATTTATTGGTTAAGGCCACACTGAGAAGAACATGATCTTGACACAAATGCTGAGGTGAAAACGAAAGAGTTAACAGTCAGAGGCTGTCTATTCACCATACTCCCTGAAGGTGCATACCACTGCCTGTCATAGCTATATTTTATATTTTAGGGTTTTTTTCCCCAAACATCATCAAAAAGCAGAATTTTGAATTTTGGACCCCCGTAAGACATTGACCAGATGCTTTGGAGTCATGACATTACTAAAATAATCTCTTTTGAAGGTCAAATCCTTAACTAAAATAAAAATGTAATTCATGTCCATCCTGGTCCTTTATACAAGTAAGTGTGACAGGTATTTTTCTTTAGTAAAGTGTGCTGATTGTTTCTCAGGAACTTGATTTTAGGAAGGTGTTTGCAAATTGATTTTCTCATAGTTGTTCTTGATGCTTCTTTTGCAGCAAGTCTTATCTGAGTTAATCTATTACCTTATATATTACTATGACCATAACTCAGATAAAGCATAACACATTTTCATTTTGTCGCTCCATTATTTTTGCAGTAAGTCAATATAATCTGAGGTGAAGCATGCCTTGCTCAGCATTTATTGATCTGTCGGTTTGCTCATTGTTTACATCAAAATACCACTTGTCAGTTCTGGCCCTATTATAATTATCTTCTCATATGGGAAATGACAGCTTCAAAGCCCAAGTATGAGTCAATTTCTAAGATGAGTTACTCTCCAGATGCTAGTACGAAATGTGGTCCCCACTTTCTCTAGGCATGAATGATAGATAACTTTCATTTTCTAGCTAAAGAAGAGAAAAGCATACATCTATCCTAACAAGACACCACTTTCTCCAATATGAGAAAAAACATATTTTAACTTGTATCAAGTGCATGAGCATGCAGTACATGTTCAATACATAGTAACTATTATTAAAATTGGTTCAAACAGTTGCAAACATATTATGGCAATTAACAGGAATCAATTTTGGTGAGGAAAGGGAAATGTTAAAGTAAGGCAGGTTAAAACAACTTTTCCAGCTCTCACAGAAGTAAAATCTAATTGATCTTTCAAACTTCTCACTATCCAAACCTTTTACTCAATGCTGAGCTTGACTTCTCAGGTTTCTAAGCTTCTTTTTGCTTATTTTAAGAGTATCCTGCAACCACATTAATTTTCAAAAGCCATGGGAATATTACTATTCTAGTAACATTTTAACTAACTTATTTACTATCTTTTCAAACTTTTATTTTACTATCTACTCACTGCTAGAAAGCAATTTAATCTCTAATTCAGTCAGGACCCTATTTACCCAAGTTTACATTAACCACTTGCTAACTTTAGAGAACTTTGCTCATGACATCCCTTTCAATAAAAATGTCCTTCACTTTTTTCCTCGCCTATAAATTTATATTGAACCATTCCCTTGACCCAGCTTAAAATTTACTTTCTTCATGGACTTTCACATAAAAGGACTATCTACATACAGTAGGTCTTCTAGCACTGTCATTGAGAGGTTCTTGGAAACCGTGACTTTAGGCAAAATATGACACATACTGAAACCAGTTGTTTTTTTTTTTTCTCATCAACTTTACAACAAAACAATGCTGAACAAAACAACGTTATTCAAGGACCTGCTAGATGTCATTTTAGCTTTCCTTCTTAGCCTAGTATTGTGTTATACGTAATTTTTACTATTCTCTCAGTACCTACCAAAGTAGTTAACTTAGCACATATACAGGTGTAACAAATTCATGCTGAATAAATGAATGCATGAGTTAATTAAAGTAAGTTTTTGCTGACGTAGAAAGTATAATATAGAGAAATTTAGTTATAACTTCTGCTTATTGTTTACAATTTGAAAGCCTTTGTCTCTATGTCTCTATTCTACTTAGATTTAAAAGTAAGTCATCAATTTTTTAAAAAATTTTCCAGAAGAGTTTTTCTACACAACATTGTTTCTACAGGATCACTGTTAGATATACACATACAAACTTGAATGACAGTTTTGTTTGATAGGCAATAATTTTTTAAATAACTCAATCATTTGCATTTTTCTTTTTGGTATTCTTTACTGGTCAAATTGTTGTAAATGCAACTTCTATTAACTGTTCAAAATCATTATAAAAGCTAAAGAAACTCAAAATATGCATGCATATGTGCATATAAATTATTGAACATGGATGAAAAGGACAAAAGCAATAGCCTAAATCTATCCAAATTTCTAAATAGTGTCAAAAATTCCCATGCTTTTAACATTTATATATGGAGATAAAAGTGAATTTAGGCTAAAGAAAAGAAATAGACTTTAAGTCTGACTAAAATCTAGCAGCATATGATTGCTCTTATTCTGTGAATATAGAAATGAGCTGTTTCTATTACTTCTCTGTGATGAAATTGACAGCAGTTTGTTAATGACATGTACTCACGGTCCAACAGGGAGGTGGAGAGGAAGGAGGTCATCACATGCCACACAGCACTCAGGAGTAGAGTGACCCAACAGGAGCCGTTGGAGGCAGGATTTATAGTAACAAGAGGGTTAGGGTTTTCCCTGGTTCCTGGGGTAGGTTGTGATTGGCTTGTTTGAATAATTTTGTGGACTAGCAAAGTGAAACCTATTAGGTTAAGGACCAGGTAGAATGCAGCTGGTATAGCTGATACAGGAACTTGCCAGGTGGGGAGCCTTTCCTGCTGGGTGAAAAGATTATTTGAGAACAAGGGAACTCACAGATAGGCCCTTTGAGCCACAGGAGGCTCAAAGATGTCAAAGCAGCACTTGAAATTTTAGGTTTTACAATATATTTGGTCAATATGAGACCATTATCAGTTTATATGGAAGGAGAGATGTTCAGACATTTATACTTTTTTGAATGTTTACCATGAATTAGTCTTCTGTACAGTACTTTATGTATGTACTTAGTCACTCTTATAGACATGCAACAAGAGATAATATCCAAATGGGTATGAGAGACACCTGACATTTACTGAAGGCTCAGAATCAAGAGGTGTATAATACAGTAGATGTCTTTAAGTAATTTTATTAATTTATACAGCAATCTAGCCTGTAAGATTATTTATACTGAATATTTAATTCAGCTAATGTGTTAGTTGGAAAAGAATAAGGAGGGGAAGGAGAAAAAATGAAAAGGAAAAAGATTGTGAAGAATAGGAAGAGGAGAGATGGTCTCATAATGATTGTGTTTCTGGGAGTTAAGTTAAAATGAGATAGTGATAAAATGAGGGAAGCAGAAATTGGAAAAAATGTTATCAAGTATAGTAATACATCAAGTACAGCAGTGGTCATCAATCCCAGTTTGGGTCATTATGCAACATTCTCTACGTCTGAGATTTGAGCATAAAGAAGTTTCTCAGCCAAATGCAGGATTGCCCATATATTTAGAAAAATGTTTCCAGGTGGCTAGGTACAAAAATATGTCAGAGATTATGAGCAACATATAGTATAGGGATTTCAACATAGGGTTCTAGTTGTAGGGTTCCTGTATGTTTTTGACAATTTTTCAATAAAAACTGAATTCCTTTTTTAAAACCAGAATGTAGTAGTAATAAAGCTACAGCTTTGTTATTGATGCAATACTTTAAATACATATTTTTAATTGTTCTAGGTTTAAAGTACTCTGGACTTAACATAAAGCAACAGAAAGCATCTTAATCAGTGAATAAATATTCACAGCTAAAATATCCATAAGAGATAAGAATATAAATCTCTCTGTCATCATATTAAGAGCTTGGAAAGGTCACTTTTCCCTGCCACTACCTCCTGAAATGGAAATATAGGGACCTCCTGCCAGAGTCTTTCAATACAGGAATGATTAAAAAATACATTCATTATAAAAGCAATTGAAATTAACAAAAACTCGGGAAATTGCAATTAATATTATGAAAACAGAATTATTAAGAACCCACAAGTTGTAGCTTGAATATATCCACCAAGCTGTCAAAGCTATACAATAAGCTTTTATCCTGACTTCCAGCTGTAAGTACTTCAGAGGCTATGAACATCAAGCTTTCCCCCAGGAATTACATTTGTCATTCAATAAACTCTGAGGAAAGTGTTTCAAACAGATGCCAACTGTGTCCCTATCAACATTAGACTGGGCCAGGGACAAATCCTCACAATTACACTACACTTGTAAAACATCCCCATATTCTTTTAGGATATAAATCATTTTGTGCTCATCCGTTTTTATCATGATGTGTGAACTACTACTTATTCCCTAGAAAATAAATTGTAGCCACACTTTCCCCAAAATGCTTGTGATGTCTCCTCCCACCAGTCCCCAAAGCAAAGAGGGCTGTTGAACTGTTAAGGAGATTCTGGAAATGCTTTTGGATAGGAGGATCAGAGACTGTGATGCTTATAGGCATAGAGCAGGGCAGAGCATGAATAAATGAATATAATCAGCAAAGCTTTGCTTAAAAGATCAATCACTTTGTCTGATGCACAAAGATGAGAAATGTTTAGCACCTCCTATTTTTGACCCAGGTATTTTAGAGGAAAATTTATAAATTTAAGTCTAATTACCCTCTAAATCTGAATAAAGCAGATGAAAACCTAATAGAATTCTTTTTAACAAAATTTAGTTTTTCGAGCTGAGGATTTACATAAGTAACTGTACCAAATCCCTACATCCTGAAATGGAGCTTTAAAATTGAGTTGAAGATTGGTTCCTAAAATGTGAATATTTTTAAAAGACATTTACCTTTGCTTAGAATTGCAAATTCTGCCAGCACTGGATGGTTGCCCTGTCTGAGCCTCCTTCCCCCGTATTGAAGCACAGGTCCTATCAGATTCCAGTAACACACTCACTTGTACTTTCCTTTCCCCTTCTTAGAGACTAGATAACTCCAGTCATCCCTTCTGCCTCCCGCATCTTCAGCCCTCTCTTTCTACCAAATCATCCTTTTCAATACTCTAGTGTGCTTTAATTCCATCTATTAAAACATAAAGAGAAAGATTTTCTTGCTCATACCCTCATCTTCATTTTGTAAACTTACTCATCTGAGCTAGAGGTCATTTCATAAGAGATCTTCCTTGGAAATCTAGGCTAATAATACTTCAACTCTTTCATAGCACAATAACCTTTTTTGCATCACATTTTAAAAATTGGGTATTACATCAATTTTCTAGGGCTGCTGTAACAAAGTACCACAAACTGCATGACTTAAAACAACAGAAATGTATTCTCTCACAGATCTGGAGGTTAAGAGTCTAAAATCAAGGTGTCAACTGCACCATGGTTTCACTGAAGGCTCTAGGGAAGGGTTCTTTCTTATTTCTTCCTTGCTTCTGATGGTTGCTAGCAATCTTTTCCTGTCCCTACCTTGTGTATAAATCACTGAGTCTCTGCATTTGTCTTCACACGACTATCTTCCTTGTGTCTCACATTGTCTTGCCTCTGTGCATGTTTCTGTGTCCAAATTTCCTTCTTGTGAGGACACAGTTATGGAATTAGAGCCCACCCTAATCCAGTATTACCTCATCTTAACTGAATTATACCTGCAAAGACCCCATTTCCCAATAAGGTTACACGTACATGTACATGTTTTAGAAGGATATAAATTTAGGTAAGACATTCAATCCAGTATGGATATGTATATGCTTATTTGGCTTGTTTCATGTACACAAGGTCTATGAATATTTTGTGACACATTGTATTTGTTCAAAAAGTATTTGCTGAATGAATCTGAGAATATCTGGATTCATAGAAAAAACTACAGGGGAATGGGCAAAAGCTGGAAGCATTCCTCTAGAAAACTGGCAGAAGACAAGGATGCCCTTCCTCACCACTCCTATTGAATGTAATATTGGAAGTCCTGGCCAGAGCAATCAGGCAAGAGAAAGAAAGAAAGGGCATCCAGATAGGAAGAGAAAAAGTTAAACTATTCCTGTTTGCAGATGACATGATTCTAAATCTAGAAAACCCCATAGTCTCAGCCCAAAGCCTCCTTCAGCTGATAACTTCAGCAAATTGTCAGGATACAAAACCAATGTACAAAAATCACTAGCATTCACTGGTGTTGGGAGTGTAAATTAGTTTAACCACTTTGAAAAGCAGTATAGTGATACCTCAAAGAGCTGAAAATAGAACTACTATTCCATCTAGCAATCCCATTACTGGGTATATACCCAGAGGAATATACATCATTCTACCAAAAAGACACATGGAACTGAATTTTCACTACAGCACTATGCACAATAGCAAAGACCTAGAATCAACCTAAATGTCCATCGATGACGGATAAAACAAATGTGGTACATATAAACCATGAGATATTATTCAGCCATAAAAAGAATGAGATTATATCTTTTGTGGAAACATAGTTGTAGCTGGAGCCTATTATCCTTAGTAAACTAATGCAGAAACAGAACACCAAATACCACATGTTCTCACTTATAAGTGGGAGAGCTAAGCGATAAGAAATCATGAACGCAAAGAAGGGAACAACAGACACTGGGGCTGCTCGAGTATGGAGAGTGGGAAGAGAGAGAGAAACAGAAGAAATAACTATTGGGTAGGAGGATTAATACGTGGGTGATTACATAATCTGTACAACAAACCCTTGTGACATAAGTTTACCTATAAAACGAATGTTTACATGTATCGCAAACCAAAAATAAAAGTTAAAAAAAAAAAAAAACTAGAGGGGCATTTTGAAAATATAGGGTAATATTATCAGAAAAAGGGAATAATTTATCATTATTTATTAGGGGTAAATTTACCTTAGATGAGAGGATCTCCAGGCTTCTTTTTGTTTTTTTTCTTTTCCATAAATTTCATTGAGGTATAAATACAAATAAAAAAGTGTACCCATTTGATTATTACTTATATTTCAATGAGTGGTGGCAAATATAACCACCACCACAATTAAGATAATAATGTTTCCTTACTCCAGACTATTCCCATGTGCCCCTTGCAGTTAAGTCCTTCCCTAATCCTGCCCCTATAATAGCCATAAGCAACCACTAATCTCTCTGTCAAAGTAAATTAACCTCGCCTGTTCTAGAACTTCATATACATGAACTCATATAGTATGTTTTTGTATCTTGCTTCACTCTACTCAACATAATATTTTTGGGATGCATTCTTATTATTGCTTATATCAATACCTCATTTCTTTTTATTGCTGATCAGTTTTCATTTTTATTCATTCACTTCTTTTTTTTTTATTATTATACTTTAAGTTCTAGGGTACATGTGCATAACGTGCAGGTTTGTTACATATGTATACTTGTGCCATGTTGCTGTGCTGCACCCATCAACTCATCAGCACCCAACAACTCATCATTTACATCAGGTATAACTCCCAATGCAATCCCTCCCCCCTCCCCTCTCCCCATGATAGGCCCCGGTGTGTGATATCCCCCTTCCCGAGTCCAGGTGATCTCATTGTTCAGTTCCCACCTATGAGTGAGAACATGAGATGTTTGGTTTTCTGTTCTTGTGATAGTTTGCTAAGAATGATGGTTTCCAGCTGCATTTGTGTCCTTACAAAGGACACAAACTCATCCTTTTTTATGGCTGCATAGTATTCCATGGTGTATATGTGCCACATTTTCTTAATCCAGTCTGACATTGAGGTTGTTTCTGGTGTTTTGGGCTGCCGAAAAGAAAGGTGCTATGAAATTCCTCTACTGGTCTCTTTTGTGGGTATATTTTAAAAATTCTTCTTGGCTAAACACCCATGACTGGAATTTTTGGATCATATAGAACTTACATAAATAAAACACTATAAGAGACTGTTGAATAGTTCACCAAAGTGGTTGGAACATTGTACACTCTCCTTAGCAATGTATGAGAGTTCCAGTTGCTCCACATCTCCACCAACACTGATTTTTTCAGTCTTTCTAATTTTAGCTATTCAAATGGGTGTTTCATTGTGGTTTTAATTTATATCCCCCTGACTATTAATGCTGTTGAGCATGCTGCCTGTGATTACCAACCATTTCTATATCTGCCATGTGAACTATTTGTTTAAATCTTTAGCACATTTTATATTGAAATATTTGACTTATTAGGTTGTAGTGATTTGTTATATATTCTACATGCAAATCCATCTACAGATACATGTAATACAAATATTTTCTCACAATCTGTAGATTGCTTTTTTATTTTTGTAACAATATTCTGAAGAACAGACTTGTTCATTGTGATGAAATTCAATGTATTAATGTTTTCCTTGATGGTTTATGAATTCATGTCCTAAGAACAAGTTAAGATGATTTTATCCTATTTTTCCTTCTAGAATAATTACTAGCTTTGCTTTTGCTTAAGTCTGTAGTTCACTTCAAGTTCATATTTGCGTAAAGTGTGAAGTCAGATAAATAGTTAGCTTTTTCTGCACAAATAGCTAGATTTTCCAGTATCATTTGCCTTAATGACTATCTTTTCCCTATTGAGTTTCCTTGTCACTCTTGTTAAATACCTTTTGACCACATATGAGCCCTATATGTTTATGAATTCTCTATTCTGGTCATTGATCTATATATCTATTCTTATACGATCTACATATCTATTCTTATACTGACACCATACTGCCCTGATTTCTAGGGTTTATAGTAAGTCTGGAAATCAAGTAGTATACATCCTCCAAATTTCTTCTTCTTTTTCAAAATTTATTTAGCTGTTTAGGCTTTTGTATGTCTTCTAAATTTTAAAAACTTCTTGTTAATTTATACCAAAAAAAGTCCACTGAGATTCTGACTGGGTTTGGGGTCTTTGTATATGTGTGATTGTTCCCACACTGATGCATATACAAATAGATGTATAAACTTTGAAACTCTTTTATAATTAGGGTTTGCACAATAAAACCTTTACTTTTGACTTATCTGTGCCTTTACATATGAATTTCATTTTTTTGTAAAAGCATGTAGTTGGTTCCCACTTCCTTTGTAATTCAGTCTGAAAATCTCTGACTTTTAATTGGAATGTTTGGACTATTTATGTATGATGTAATTATCAATATAGTTGCAGTTGTAATTATCAAGATGGTCCACCATCTTGCTCTGTGTTTTCTATTTGTACCATGTGTTCTTTGCTCCCTTTTTGTCTTTGTCTGCCTTCATTGTATTGAGGGTTTTTTTGAAAAAAGATATTTTATTCATATTTATCTCCACTGTTGTAGTTATTTATATGTTTTGTTTTCATATTTTTAGTGGTTCCCACTGACTTTATATCTGTACCTTTAGCTTATCACAGTATACTTTCAAATAACATGACGCCATTTTTAAAAATGTAAGAACTCCATCACAGTATGCCTCCATTGCCTCCTCTCCTTGTCCTTTGTGCCATTGATTTTTTAAAATTTTTCTTCTATGACTTTCAGACATCTTCCTCCTTCTGTACTTATACTTTCTTTATCAAGGATCATTCATCTTTATCAACGTCCTTTATAAATCAAAATTACTCAATAATATCCCCTAAGAAGAACAATTGCCTCAGTTTAGAGATAAGCATTCTAATGCTTGCCATATGCACTTTTGGGGGAGTTGTCAGGATAAAACAAGAGCATGTACTCAAAAACACCTTATAATCTTTAAAACAAATGACACATGAGGTCTTTATGCTTCCACAAGTATTTTCACAAATAATATATGCAATCCTCAACAAAAAACATAGCAAGACATCTATATAAGTTCAGTGATTTGAAACGAGTGACATATAAATGAGCATGCATGCAAATCAGACTGTTGAGCTAGAATTTACTTTTGTGCTTTCCGTAAAATAAAATTTGATAAGCAAAGAATACTCTAAACATGGCACATACTTAGCATAGGTAACTATGGGGGCAACAAACTATTTTTGAAGTGTCAGAGAATAAGTACTTTACATTAAAAAAATTAATACAGATAAAATTGTTTGAAAAGCACAAATGGGTGTTTTAAAATAAGTGTTCTGCTCCATCCTCTTCTTTCTGTCAGCAGTTACTCATTATAGCCCAAAGTAATAAAGCTATATTTCTTTTGAAATATACCATAAGTCAGATTTTACATCAAGGCATAGTGACCTTCCTTTCAGTTCACATGAGTTAGTGAGGTTTAAACTATTTTTTTGCCGTGTAAGTAGTGTAAATAGCAGTTGCCTTGGACCCACAGCCATTCATTCCTCCAGCCAGGAAATTGGGTGCTGGAGGGGTTGAAAGAAAGAAAAATTACATTAATTGTATCATCTTTGAACAGCTTGCATTTTTTACCATGAATATAAATTACTTTTTCAATTAAAAGAAAACCTGGTTAATAAAATCATTAAGTAATATAATTTCATGACTATATTGTGCATGGTTCATTGTGAATTATAAACTGCCATAAGTACGCACACCTAGCTTTTATTAGCATTGCACCCAAAATGATATTTGTTGTGCACAATTGACTACTGCTTATTACACTTTAATGAAAGCAAAGCATTCACATATTAAATATAAATAATTGGTGATGAATAAAAGCATGTTGACAGTGTTAAATAGCTAACAAAATATCAAAAGTTCATTGATTCTCAATAAAAATAAAATTCAATCAATAAGCGCACACTTAAGGCCACCACACAATTGCTTCGAAAGGTCTTTAGAAATCAGATAATGATGCAGTGAATTCTTCTTTCAAATACCATATGTCCCATACATTTGCTGCAGACTGTTAAAAATGATAAACAGTAGTGTAATGAAGTGGAACCTCCCATTATTTCAGCATGGTTCATCATTATATCACTGAAACAAGGACACTGCCTTGTAAAATCTACTAGCTCCCTCCAATTTACATCTAGAATTACAGAAAATTAAATAAGAGATGTAATTAGGCTGTTCTTGTGGGAAAAGCCAAGAAGCACCGTCTTTCCAGTGTCTTTCTTCACAGCATTAATGCTTTATCCTTCAGATGTGTTGTCCCTGTTCAACACTGGATTGGGAGCTGGAGGAATCTGAAAAACTGGCACTAAGGTAGACATTTCAGAAATGAGATGAGCTCTAGGAACCTGGAAAACTACAGAGAAAATTCCATTTTCTTCTCACCTATGTATTTCAGTTTAGTTTTGCAGGTTATTCTACAATACTAATCCTTATAGAACAGCTAAGGAGGAAATTATTCATATCTTGTATAGGTCTTCATCATGCCTAAATAGCAGCTCTTTCTTTAGTAAGGATTTCTGTAATTGGAAGATAATTATATGTCTGTTCATTATTGACTGGTCAGTTTAAAACAATTTCTGTCAAAATCCTAGCAGGATTTTTCTGTAGGTATACACCAGATTATTCAGAAACATATATGGGAAGGCAAAGAAACAAATAACTAGAGCAATTTGGGAGAAGAAGAATAAAGTGGGAGGAATTGATCTATCCAATTTCAAGACTTATTATGTAGCTACAGTAATCAAAACTGGTGGTATTGATGGAGGGATAGACACTCAGATCACTTTAAAAAATAAAGAGGTGAGTCATGAGCAGGATCAGCAGTCCAAGGAAGCACACAGAAGAGGCCCCTGGCTCATGCTGGAGTCTGGCACAGGGCACAGAACATGGAGTGGAGGATGCGGATGTAGCGGCCAGCCTGAGGAGGAGTGTGGAGAACTGGATGCTCTTCTTCCCTGTGGAGCCTTGACAACCACTCTTGGCTCACACAAAGGCTTTTTTCTCTGGACTTTAGAAAATATTCCTCAAATACTGTCATTTACAGCTTCCACTTTGCAAAGGTGGGTACTGAGACTTGGAGGATTTTTCTGGGGCCACAGCCACAAAGAGAAAAAAAGTTCAGCCAAAATGGAGACTCAGGTGTGACTACAAATGGTGGTGCCCTCAACCATGCACAGCTTCCATTTTCAGGGTAGGAAAAGGCTGCTTGCCTTTGGACCTGTGTGTGTATGTGTAAGTGTACTGGGTGGCAGTGGAGTGAGTTACTTTAACAATGGTTATGCTTTCTATGAACATTATTCATAAACAGAAAAAAGTTATATCTGTTCTCTAGATTTTGCTTTTGAACACCTACATCTTAATTTTCCAAAATGTGTTGGCCCTTAATAAGTGAAACTCGATGGTACAAGTATACATATGTAACAAACCTGCACGTTATGCACATGTACCCTAGAACTTAAATTATAATAATAATAAAAAAAATAAATAAAAAAATAAAAGTTCCAAACAAGAGTCTAAAAGCTATACAATTCATAAAATATTTCTCCATATACTTTATCTTACACCTTAAGTGATAGAAAAAGTTTTAGTTTAGCAAAATATTCAGCTCCCATCCTCCCTTTCAGAAGATTATGCTGTGTTTAGTACAATTGCCTTAGCTTTAAAAGTGTCATAGACTTCTATGGGTGCAATGTTCTCCAAGTAACTTCATCTGTACATTCATTTATAACCTCTTTTATGCTCTGCTTCTCACACAGCTCAGGTGGCTATATGTTGGCTCTAAAATTCAAACAAAACACCCAACATCAAGTTTGAAGACTTAGTACAATTGATGTGATTGCCAATTCTCATTTTAGGTACAGGTCCCTGTTCCATTCTATCAAACCACATCTGTCCTCTTCAACCTTTAAGATAAAATTCATCTATCCACTCCAGGTTGCACACAACCTATAGCTTATTCTGTTATCTCTCAATATTATCATTTATAACCTTTTAAAGCTTCACATTAGTCTTGGAATAAGGAATACAATCCTCGAACGTGGTCTCTAAGACCATAAAAGATTTGGCTTCCACTTTCCTCTGTGGTCTTGTTCCTCATTGACTTTTCCTTGCTCCATTCACACCTCCTAGACAGAGTTTCTTTTTGTTTTTAGAGTACACCATGGTCTCTATTGTCCCTAGGCTTTCCCATAAGCCCCTTAGCCCTATCAGAAAAGCTCTTCCCTCCCTCCTTTTGTCACTTAAACATCACTTCCGCAGAAAAGCCTTTCCTGATGCCATTATTATAGGACGACCAGATTGGGAAATAATACAGATAGCAATAGTAACAATAACAGTAGCAGCAACAACCACAATAATAATTCCTAGGATTTATTGGATACTACTTTTGTGCCAGCCTCTGTTGTCAACGTTTTATATGTATTTACTAATTTATCTTTACAACAATCCAAAATAAATATGTAATGTTATTGTCTCTTTTTACAGGTAAGGAAACTGGGGTCAATGAGAAACTTGCCCCAGGTGTCACTGGTAGGATTTGAGGAGCTGAGCTTCATCCACAGGCACCCTGCCCCTAGGGCCTATGCTTTTAACTGGACACACCACGATGCTTCATCTATCTTGGGCAGAAAATATAGCAATTATTTTTATTTTGATGAGATAGATATTTCAAGACACCAAGAGATAAAGATTCATCAGAGGTTTCACATCCCTTCTACCCTACTAAAGACAATACCAAATCCAAATACTGTTTGCACTGCTTCCAGTCTTCTATCTGAAGCTAAGAACCTCCAATTGCCCAGTTTTATATATTCCTAGGGTTGGTGTGATTCCTTTGGTACTAGGATCATCTTAGAGCAGTCCTGAAGGTCCTGGAAATTAACAGACAACACTGTAGCAAAGAGGAATGAGGATTGTGACCACATTATTACTTTTTCTGTGGCAGAAATTGTGGTCCAAAGTGGAAATCCACTTGGAAAAGGTTTTGAGCCTATTCGGGGTACAGTGGATAAATTTCGTTCACCTTACTACATATCAAAAAAGGCAGGCAAGCAGAATTTTATACAAATTTTATTCAAATTGGCTTTAAACAGAGTAGAGAATAATACAGATGCTACTTTTCCTCCTTTAGTGTAGATGCTCATAGGTTTTAGCAATGTTCACATGTCTTATTTTAAACCATGGTAATTACACATTGGTCAGATTTAGTCTGCTAAAAAGGAAGAATACTTCCACAGCTGTGCCTGCCATTTCAAAAGCATTTGGGGAATTAGCCTGAGAATGCAGCATTGTGCCTTACATTTTGTTGAGGCCCTGTCCCTCATCCTCTCTTGCTTCATCCCATACTTCTCTTTTCTTCAATACTCTGCACTCATATCTTTCTTTGCTTTCTTTCCCACTAGCCCATGAAGGCAGAGACCATTTCAGTCTAATTCACACTGCATTCTCTATATGTCGGCCCCAAAAACTTTTTGCCTGATTGGCTACACTGCATATATGTTGATTCATTTATTCTTCCAACCAATATTCTCTAATATGTAGGATGATATAAAAATGTTGACAAGACACAGATCTTGTCAAGACTTATCTAATGAGGGAAACAAATGGGTTCACAGGCTGTTTCAGAAGCTTTATGCTGCAATAGGTACAAGCAGGGGGTGCTATGAAAGCACATAGGAGGGACACTCACAGTCTTGAGGGGTGGCGAGAGTACCCAGGGGAAAAGATGCTGGATTTGATAACTGAAGGAGGACTTGTGGCAAAGGGAGGAGAAAGCACTCCCATGAAAAGACCCAGAATCCATATCAGGATGGTTCATAGACCTGTGAATGGTGGGACCATGCAGTAGGGAAGATGAATCTCTAAGTTAAGCAGAGGCCAAGCAATGGAGAAGCTACACTGGGATGCTAAAAATTTAGATTTTATTCTGAGGGCAATGGAAACCCAGTTAAGGGTTCTCAGCAAAAAAAAAAAAAAAAGAGAGAAAGCAAAATGATCAAATCTGTACTTTAGGAAAACCCCTGTAGCTACAATGTGCCAAAAGAGTTGAAGGAAAGGTTGCTAGCTGGCAGGAGTTGGATCATTAGTCACCCAGGTGATGGATGTTGGTGTTCCAGCCTCAAGCAATTTTGATGGGATTAGAGAGAACTTGAAATGAACGTAAGCACCGAAGGAATGGAATCAACAGAACTTCAGGACTGACTAGATGTGGCAAATGAGTGAGTCCAAGATTTCTGGCAGAGAGTTCTGTTGGTTACCACCTGTGTAACCATACATACAGGATTTAGATGGCGTATGAACACATACATACAAGCACTCCTCATGCTCTATTTCTAATTTCCTTCGACTTCTAAAAAAGTATTTTTTAAAATGTCCCAAGTCATAAAAAATGTGTGTGTGCCTTTTAGAATTCCAAAATTAAGGTCTCTACCCAAGGATTAATTTAATATGCAGTGTACCTGCCTTCCTTCTTCAAGATTATATAAATTCCTATCAGAGTCATGGGCCTCCTGAATGAGTTCTGACCCTCAGGAAACCTTCCATAGGAATAGGTTCAATTTGATACTTTTTCATGATCCAGCATATTAGTTACAGAGCTGAGATTTGGCTTTTGTCTCGTGCTTGCCTCCTGTGCCTTTTAGTGACTTCCAATACTTCACCTTCATCTTTATGAGGCTGGAATGAATTGCAGGATCACTGGTCCATATTATCTGAAAATGCAGGTCAAACATAAAGAGAAGTCCTCTGAAGCTGACTTCAGAAAATATTAGCTTTCCCTTTACTATCAACATTTAATATTGCTTTCAGCAAAGGATTCTGCTTGCTTCTCTATTATTTTGGTACCCCACTATTTTTGAAAATAATAGTCAGATGTTCCAAATACTGTATGGCCACAGGGGGAATTTAGCTAGCGTTCAGACTTTCACACATGAGCACCGAAGGAAGCATGTGGGGATTCAGCAGAGTGAAGGCCAGTCCTTTCTGTGCTTGGGGCATAAATCAAGATTAGGTAAAGTATGTTTCCACTCATCCCAGGAATAGTACTGCCATGCCCTATAAGTTTCAGAATAGAGTCCTAAATTATTACTGATGAAATAGTTATAAAGAGGAACTGCCTAGTGGGATCTATATTTTTGTTCTTGTCTCTCCATGTTCTGCATGACTTGCTTTACAAGAGCTCTCAAGCTCAAGCACGAAAGCCAAATCTGATGAGGAAACAGCTTCTTCTGATTCCCCACAACACCGTTTCCCCTGATTTCTCTGATAAGCATTTGATTTCCACATAGAGCTTTTTCAAGACATTATATTTACAGAACACTGAATCTCACATTGTGTTTTTAATATGATCGTTTAGTGGAAATCAATGTTCCAGTCATTGTTTTTCTAGCAATATTCTAGTTTCAGCCATGCTGATTGGTATTAGGGCCACTTAATCAGTAGTGTTTCTAATTGCAGCAGAGAGAATGCTCTTCCACAGGTCAGAGTGATTCATGATCTAGCATTGCAGTATCTCCTTTACAGTCCATAATGAAAGGGCTTTCTGCCTTAGCTGGACTGTGCCATGTTTTAAGGCATATGGTAAAGATATTTATTTGACAAATGATTTTGCCACACTATATGCCTACATAACTAAACCATGTCTAAATATATTCAGTCTTCTGTTAGAAAATCTCTTTATCTTAAGTAGGATGGGCAGAATCTGCCAAACTATGATATTTAAAAGCTGAGTATAGCTTAGTAGTGCAAGGAAAAATACTATAAAATTAACCTTAGTTTTTAAGAATTTGTGCTAATTTTTAGAATTATTCTTCTCTTAAATATTTTATTGTACAGTTTTGTTGCTGCTGTTGTGGCTAGATATATTTAAGATATCTTATTTTAGAGAATATAAATTGTAGGAGAAAAGTTGAAGTACAGTCTATACAATATTGAATACAAAATGGTTAACTAGGCATACCATGAATACCTTAAGTCACAAGAATACATTGAACTGCTGCAGCCAAGAGAGAGAATTAAATGGATTAATTTGGAAATGTTATAAATTCTAAACTCTGGTAGAGGATGAGATACTAAAAGGGTAACAAATTTTTTAATGAAATTCTCAATTAGGAAGTTACTTACTCCCTCTAAAAGATATTCTAAGCACTCTTTCTTTTGTTGTACTCTAGCAGAGAACAAAGGAACTGAATAAATACACAATCAGACCGGTAGATTACTTTAAAAAACAGAGCTGAAGCTTCAATAAATAAATAAACAAATGAATGAATAAGGTAAACAAATAAACCCCAAACAAAATAAAATGGTAAAACAGCAGACACTTTGTAGAATGCAATCCTCCTTCTTAATACAATTGATAAATACCTTACTACATGGAAACATTAACATATGTAAAAGTAAACAGCAGATTGTAATAATGGCTGTAATATAAGTAGTTTAAAGAAATAAGCATAGGCTAATTTTATATAAGAACCACTAAAAAGAATCAGTACAACATGAACAATTTAAGAATAGTTTAAAATATCAATAACTGTAGAAATAAAAATTATCATTTATTATTTCTATTTTCCACATACTCTGCTAAACAATTTATATTCACTGCATTATTTGATACTCACAATAAATCTATTGCAGTGGGTACTTATTTTAATGCCTGTTTTATAAATGAAGAAATTGTTGCTTAGAGTGGCCAAGAAATTTGCCCAAGGGTAAATGCTGGTAAAAACAAGATTCTGACCCAGTCAGAATTACTCCTTTATCATATTCTCTTCCCTGACACTCTAGGAGAAGTAGTGTCAACAAATTATTCTCCTGATGGCTTTCACCAGCTCCTTAATAAGGATGAATTAAATAAATGAATTAATAGGAATGAATGACTCTAATTTACATTCGAATCTCAGCAAATACCATTTGTAATTTTTGTATAACCTTATGTTCAACTTTCTAAAAAATGTATGTACTTCTAATTATGCAGCGAGGGTTTAGTCATTCTCAAAAATTCTTTTAAAACTTTCTTAGAGTTTCAAATTAAAATCTTAATTTCCAGTACTTCTGTGGAACCAAACCAGATAAGCATCATAATTTACAGAATATTTTTACATGGAGTAATCCAGTCTGGAAGTGCTCCATGTTACAGTAGTACTGACCACAGCTACAACTGATGTCATTTTCACTGGTGGCCAACATGCCTGAGATTTATTTCCAAGGCAATTTTTACAAATAATTTATATATCTTCTTTCCAGGTATTTGTACTTTCCTTGTGTCTTTTGACAATTTTCCTCACCTACGTTTTTATACAAAAGATGTACACATATGCATAAATGCATGGATTCACACTTACATGCTTCACATATATGTAAACAAACACACAGAGCTACAGATTTTTTTTTTTAATTTCAAGGCTATTGTAATTGAGAGGCTACTTTGATAGCTTAGTAGTCACATTCATGCGGTGTCAGCAACTGCCCAGCTTATGATGATATAAGGGCACTAATGATATTATGTTCACTGAGCTGCCATAATACGTTTCCAGAGAAAGATAACTTAATTGGCAGCCTATTATCTGAGTAGGTATATGGGTGCTCTGGTGTTTGGAATGTGCTCATTGAAGCCAAGGTAATTGAGGCATCAGGTGATTTGAGTAATGGTGATTAGAATCATCTGTGTGCAATGTGCAGTGAGTAAGAACATGTGTAGGAAAGAATCCTTTTTATGGGACATTTAATTGTTGAGACCCCTGAATAACCTTGCTATTCTTTTACTCTCCTCACTTCTAAATCTACTATTAATTCAAGCTGGAAATAATTTACACAAATATTCCTGGGATTTATTTTTGTAACAATTATGAGATCTTAGGGTAAAAACCCAAACTTATTTCTAAGGTAAATGTTACTTGGTACATATGCTCGTAAGTGTATATTCATTCAACAATCTGCACCACAGCTAAAGGAATCACAAATGGTTTTTGATAGGTTTCAAAATATATCGTGATGACAGTATCTGAAGAAACTTGAACAGATTTCTAGATTTTGTTAATGTTGGAGAAAAATATGTCAGTGTGAAAGTCTGTATAAGTATGTGGAAAATTCATGATAAACTGAATGGATAAATAATAACTTCCTCCTTATTAATACCAACAATACTGACTATAAATATTAAAGAGCACATAAATTTATTCTAAATTAGACTGTATAAATTCTAAGTTTTGTTCTAAATCCCATTAGGTCTGAGACGCCTATTGTTGGGGGAAAAAAACATAATAAACAAGGATAGCATTAAACCTTAGCATTCACTACATAAACTACTAGTAAAAAATATTTTAAACAGAAAAAGACAGAGATCAAAAGTCTACTTGACATGTTTTATCCTACGACAGTTGCTTACAGATATTTGTTGAATTTTTGGTAATCTGATTATAGGGTTATAGTAATTTTGCTTAAAATCATTTTCCAACAGCAACTTAACTTTCACCACGAAATAGCAGTGAATTTTAAACACTGTGACAAGTCACAAAAAAACTTTAAAATATGTTACTGGAAATATTGGCTGGTAAATGTTAGTAAACGAGAGTCAGTATGATCATGATTATGTTATCTTTGAGTGCTTGTGTAATAAGGCATTCCCAAGAATGCTGGGAAACTTAGTGAAAATTAGCATTAGATATGAATGTAACATTAATGAAGGCTTTGAAATAGCATTACCACTATGTGGAAGCATCAGAACCAACCCTATGAAAGATCAGTTGATCCTGGAAACACCGTCTCTTTCCGGGTTATTGGTGGCAAAGTTGCATGAGCCTTCTAAAGCAAGTTTTACTAATCATTTGTATATTTTCTTTGTTCTTTTCTTGTGTTTTTATTTGTGCTTTTCTTATGTATTATGATAATTTCCCACCTATATTCTTATACCAAAGACTTTTTTGCACATGTATGCATAAATGCATACACTCACATGCTTCACATGTATGTGAACAAGCACACAGAGCTACAATTTTTGGTTTTGTTTTTTGCAATTTCAAGGCTATTGCAGTTGAACAGTTACTACAATAGGCAGAATAAACCTGGGTCATAGCCCTTCCTATGGCCTTTCTATATCATTTTTCTCCTTTAAAAAAATTGTGTGAGTAATCTTTAATCCTTTAACAAAATAGGCTTGGTCAAAAGGTAGCATTATCTACTTACCAATGAGACTTAAACTTAGAGATAACCTTTTTCATTTAAGTCAAGTCTCTAGTTTTCCAATGTCAGGGTTTATCATAACCACTTTATATTTAACAAAAAACTTTCATGCTGCTAGAATCTAATTAAGTAGCGACATTATGAGTGAACTCTGAAGAACAGATGTTTGGAAAAGTAGAGCAAGAGGTCATGTCTGCTGAGCACATCACAGTACAATAAAACTCCTAATGTGTCTTAATAACTTACATCAGAACAACCTGCCTAATAGGTTAGTTAACACTGCCAATTATGAAAGAAAACAAAATTGTTACCTAAAATGACTTCTTTCAACTAATATTTTCTATAGCAGGTCTGATTAAAGAAAGGGGTTGGAAGGTAGAAGCAGCCACAAATTTCACAGAAATATCTTCCTTGTCGATCAATCATATACCTCACTGAAGAAAGGAATCATTAACCAGCTACAAAGTTTTCATTAAATTTTAATGAAGAAGTGTAGTTGATATAATTTATCAATCTCACAGTTAGCATAGGGTCCTTTTTAATTTTCTCAATGTTCACATTTATTTTTAATCATATTTCCTGAAAAATCAACTCACATTCCTGATTCCCCTGTTTCTGTCAACACTATTCTCATTATTCTAGTCACCTTGGAAGAAAAATCTAGATATAATATCCAGATCCTTTTAAGCATCAAGTCATGTCATTTCCCTTGGGATATTTCTCAGATCCAACATCTTCCTTTGAATTTCTTTTGCAGTCAACATTAGCACGGTTTGAACGAGGAGTTTATTATTATTATTATTATACTTTAAGTTCTGGGTTACATGTGCTGAGTGAGCAGTTTTGTTATATACGTATACATGTGCCATGGTGGTTTGCTGCACCCATCAACCCATCACCTACATTAAATATTTCTCCTAATGTTATCCCTCCCCTAGCCCCCCACCCGCCAAAGGCCCTGGTATGATGTTCCCCTTTCTGCGACCATGTGTTCTCATAGTTCAACTCCCACTTATGAGTGAGAACATCCGGTGTTTGGTTTTCTGATCTTGTGATAGTTTGCTGAGAACGATGTGAATCAGAAATTTCTGAAAGCCAGAGACTAGACACATAGGGATGAATAAGACAAAAGATGTGGGAAAAAAAAAAAAAATCTGTTAATTGTGCCACTGCACTCCAGACTGGCGACAAAGGGAGACTCTGTCTCAAAAAAAAAAAAAAAAAGTCTGTTGTATTTTGACTACTCAATATCCATTTGTCTTCCACAATAGACATAGCCTTGTGGAACTCTGAGAGCATTGTGAAAATTTACTGGATTTGATCTTGTTAAAGAAGCCAGAAGAGGCTTCCCTAAGCAATTGAATCTGAAATTGAATTGTAACATATGAGTAGGAATAAACTAAGCAATGAAGGGAAGGAAGGGTAATCCAGGCTGCAGGAATATTATGTAAAAAGACGCTACGATGTTGAAAAAAGAAATGAGAAGAAGACCTGTGCTGTTCCAGCAGAAAGCAACAGGGAGCATCGTCACATGAATGAGCTTGGAGGGACAAGACCATGCAGTCTTGAGAGCCGTGTTAAAAAATTTCATTTTTATCCAAGATCACTGGACCTTTCATGAGATCTCAAATGCAACA
>NW_012106241.1:970922-989486 GCF_000951045.1 Mandrillus leucophaeus
AAAAAAAAAAAAAAAAAAAAAAGTCTGTTGTATTTTGACTACTCAATATCCATTTGTCTTCCACAATAGACATAGCCTTGTGGAACTCTGAGAGCGTTGTGAAAATTTACTGGATTTGATCTTGTTAAAGAAGCCAGAAGAGGCTTCCCTAAGCAATTGAATCTGAAGTTGCATTGTAACATATGAGTAGGAATAAACTAAGCAATGAAGGAAAGGAAGGGTAATCCAGGCTGCAGGAATATTATGTAAAAAGACGCTATGATGTTGAAAAAAGAAATGAGAAGAAGACCTGTGCTGTTCCAGCAGAAAGCAACAGGGAGCATCGTCACATGAATGAGCATGGAGGGACAAGACCATGCAGTCTTGAGAGCCGTGTTAAAAAATTTCATTTTTATCCAAGATCACTGGACCTTTCATGAGATCTCAAATGCAACATGTTGAAAAACAAGAATCTTTCTTCACCTTGGACTCTGATTTCTCCCATTTTAGTTCCTAACGTTTAATAAGTGGTTTCCTTTACCCAGGGTCTAAAACAAACCTTCGGTCAGTCACCATGGTTAGTCTATTCTACCTCCCACATATACCTCACATTGATATCACTTGTGTCACTGCTGTTTAATTCAGATTTCATTTTTTAATTAATTTACATAATTAGAATTCTCCCTGTTCTCCAGCTTAGCCTCCCTTTAATTCATCTACTTCACTGCTCCCTAAGTGACCTTTCAAAATTATTGATAAAATCCCATTAATTCTCTTCCCCTTCATAGTATACCTAAAATTCAGTTCAGGTTAGCTTACCACACAAACCACTACCTAAATCTTTATTCTCAGTCTTGCAACTTCTTTAAATACTTTCTTTATTTCGGTACTGAACTTCCTACAACATGAATGAGACATTATTTCATGCTGTGCTTTCTCGATGTTAGTTCGATTTGGATCCTTTATCCAACCTTGTCAAACTATTAATTTGGTGCAAAAGTAATTGCCATTACTTTTAATAGCCAAGACCGCAATTACTTTTGTACAAACCCAATAACACCTTGACTTCAAGACTCAACCAAAACAGCATCTCCTCAAGGAAGATTCTAATTCACTTATCCCTCCTCTGACTCTGTCAACTTTTAAAAGAGTATTTTATAAATGTTCAGTAATGGTTTGTTTTAAGGTTTGTCGCCTTAACCAGATCATCTATAACTATGTCACTTGATCATGGAGGAACTTAACAACTCTTTGTCAAACTATAGATTTTACATGACAATGTATTTAATTGCTATAATAATTCTGTTCGGTAAACAATCTTAAAGCTATTAAAGTTGAAAGTGTGACTCAGAGAGGGTAAATACCTTGTCAAGCAATAGTTCTTCAATTGATAAGGAACTCTGTGCTCCCCATGTAATAGAAAAGTAATATTTATGTTAAAGATGGCTCTTTCATTTTTGAGATATGATAGAGTTTCACTATTTACTATCGGACCATTATTAGCATTAACTATAACTTAGTCAAGAGACCCCATTTTACAGTTTCATTGTAAAAAGCCTATATATACACATATATATAGCATATTATATATATAGCATACTATGTTACAATATTCCAATACTAAAAATAATGACAATAACAATCCAAGATTCCCACAGTTGCAGGGAGATGGCCAACATCATCTCTGTATAATATGGACACAATCCTCCTAACATCACCAAATGATATTATGATGTTAAAACTCTGAGCAGTGATTAATGATGAAAATAAGAAATGGAACTTCACTAATCTCTTCTGATATAGAGAGTTACAGGGAAGAGGGAGTTTGCAATTTTATATTAGTAGTTCTGGAAAACGCCTCACTGAAAGAGTAGTATTGAGCAAACTCCTGAAAAAGAGAAACACATTTAGTTTCCTAAAAAAAAAAAAAAGAAAAATTGTAGCAGTAGAATTTGTCATACCAAGAGAAATTGAAATTCCCCACTGGGGTCAAAGAGGAAGAGAGTTTAAAGAAGGAGGGAGGATGAACCATCAAATACTACAGAGCAGACATACAACATCAAGACAAGAAGCACCTATTTGTTTTCATAACTTTGTTTTGTTTTTGAAACAGGGTCTTGCTCTGTTGTCCAGGCCAAGTGCAGTAGCACAATCATGGCTCACTGCAGCTTTGACCTCCTAGACTCAAGCAGTCCTTCTGCCTCAGCCTCCTGAGTATCTGGGAGTATAAGGCGTGCCACCGTACCCTTCTAATTTTTTATTTTTTGTAGAGACAGGGTCTTGTTATGTTGCCCCGGCTGATCTTAAACTCCCAGATACAAACAATGCTCCCACCTCAGTCTCCCAAGGTGCTGAGATTACAAGTGTTAGCTACCATGCCTGGCCATGATTTTCTTTAAAGGAGTTTCAGGGGGAGTGTAGGAGCTAACAGAAACAAAACAACCAAAAACCCAGAGTGCAGCAAATTGAAGAAATGATTAAGAGGTGAAAAGAAAATCCAGCATATGTGAACAATTGTTTTGAATAAAATGATACTGGCATCCCTCCACATTAAATTCATCAAGGAGTTGTGTCACCTCTACCTTGAAAATGTATCAATATCTCGCTGCTATTTATCCCCTCCAGTGCCATTCTAATCTAAGCCAGTACCGTCCCTTTTCTGGATAGTTAATAAAGTCTTCTAATTAGCCATTCCACTTACTCTGTTCCCTTCTATAGCGTATTTGCCACAGCAGCAAGTACTTTCTAGTTAAAATATTACTTCTCTAATCAAAACTCACTATTAACTTTCCCTTCACTTAAAATATTTGCAATAATCACAAAACCCTATGTAATCTACCCCCACCACCATTTTATTGACCTCAAATTCTACAACTGCCCACTTCCCTCATTCAGTTCCCAGCCACTCTGCCCCCCTTATATTCCTCAAATATGCCAAATTTAGTGTTACCTCAGGGCCTTTGTGCATGTTGTTCCTGCTGCTTGAATTGCTATTTCCATCTGATCTCTGTAATCTTTTTCTTTATTTCCTTCAGGTCTTTGCTCAAATAGCACTCTTACACTGAGGTCTTCCTTGAGCAATATAAAATTCCAAATTCCTCTCTCATCCCTTAATCTCTCTCTACACCCACTCCCTGCTTTTCTCTTTTACCATAGCACTTATTATCAGGTAATATTCTACCTGTTTTATTAATTTTTGGTGTATCATTTATCTCTACACACAGTAGCTGCTATATCAGAGTAGGGATTTTTATCTGCTTCATTTACTGTTTTATCTACAGCACCTAGAACATGCCAGTCATATAATAGGTGCTGAGTGAGTATTTGTTGAATAAATAAAATGAGTGATTTTTTTTTTAAAAAAATGGAAAAATTGGATTAAGGAAGCAAAAGTTGATGGAAGAAATTTGTAAGTATGAACAATAGCAGAACGTATATATATACTGATGATAAAGAGACAGAGAAGGTAGAATTGTAAAGATATATGAAAACAAGGAAATTATTGATAGAACAAAAGCCCTGCAGCAGCAAGAAAGCATGGGTTTTAGCAGAAATATACACTTAAAAATGCATATTACCACCTCAAACCCATTGACATGGCTCCTATCAGCACATACAGACACACACACACACACACACACACACACACACACACAACAATTGTTGATGGGGATGAGGAAAAATTAGAACCCTTGTTCACTGCTGGTGGAAATGTAAGATGGTACAGCCACTGTGAAAAACATTATGGAGATTCCTCAAAAACTTAAAAATAGAATTTCCATATGATCCAGCAATTCCACTTCTGGGCATATACCCAAAAGAATTAAAAGCAAGATCTTAAAGAGATATTTGTACACCCATGTTTATAGCAGCTCTATTCACACTAGCTAAAATGAGGACACAACAAATGTTCATAAGTGGATGGATGAATTAATAAGCAGAATGTGGTATATATATATACAATGGAATATTACTCAGCCTTAAATTAGAAGAAAATTCTAACATATGCCACAACATTAGCTGAACCTGGGAGATACTATGCTAAGAGAAATATTTCAGTCACAAAAACAAAAATACTCTGTTGTTTCCCTTGCATGAGGTACTTAGAGTGATCAAAGTCACAAGGACAAAAAGGAGAATAGAAGTTGCCAGGGACTGGGGATAGGAGAGAAGCAAAAAGTATTGTTAAATGGGTATAGAGTTCTAGTTTTACAAATGAAGAATTCTGGAGATGGATGACCATAATGGTTGCACAATATTATAAATGTTTTTAATATTACCCACCTGTGTACTTAAAATTAATTAAGATGGTAAAATTTATGTTATGTGAATTTTACCATAATTTTAAAAATTGGGAAAAAAAGTATAGACTGGTACCCAATCTATGTTTACGTGATTTTCATGTACACTGCTCTTAATAGTTCTCAGAAATGGACTTAGATGCAAAAATTAAAGTTAAAACAATTTGCAGTATGTCAAAAATAAGTAAAGATGATATTTTCATGAAAATAAACTTTATCATACAAATTGACATTATTATACATAGTCTTAAGAATTATGCTAATCATTAGTTGCTATCTCAGTAACTGAATTAAATGTGTAGTATGATTTCTATGAAAATACCATTTTTCTTCATGATTTAACAAGACCTACCATCAAGCCATATCTAAGTCGTTCAAACCATTAAGAAAGCCCAACTGTTAGAAATGAATAACACATTTTTAAAGATATTTGAAGGTTAATGGGAGATGAAAGGGAACCCATTGCTATTCCATCTGGATCCAAGCATTGCACAAATTAACATACAAGCTAAATAAAAATGATTCGCCTTTTTTATCATCTAGGAAAGAAAATCAAAGAAGAGCTGGAACATCACATCAAACAAAGTGTTCTCAAACCAGTTTTACATGCCTGGTGTGCCTGACTGGTTTTGACAGTGTGTTAAGAAGGGACGACGCGTGGAGGGGTTCAAACGCTTGGCATCAGATTTGGCTCTTCTGTTTACCTTGTCTGTTTCCATTTACCAATCATATTTCAAGAACTTTAAATTCCCCCTTTGAAAGTCTATTCATCCTTTTCAATATCACTTCCACTGCTCTAAATCAAGCTCTCATCACCTCTTTCAGAGAGTGGCCTCCTAATCAAACTCCTCACTTTTCTGTACTTAGAACTAAGTGATTGCATACATATGGCTGTGATTGCGCTACAGATCTCACAGGGAGACCTTCAGAATCTTCAATGAAAGTTTTGTTGACAGCAGAGCTCCAAGTTGGTCAAAGTTCACAAGTGTCATGCAGAATCACAAATTTACTTTAAGTTGGCTGGAGATGGAATGCCCCATGGAGAAACTCTTAAATTAAAATAAATTTTATAAGTCATGAACAACAGTCATTTGATCATATATTTTCTATGGAAAAAAGTATCATGTCACAAGGTAAGTATCATTGTTTCTTGATATATAGACAAATACATATATATACACACACATGTATACATATTTGTGACATCTTATCCCCAGAACTATTTTTCTTCAGTATTCCCATGAAGCATCACCACATACCTGATTGATTAATAAGGAATCTGAATGTCATTATCTCACTTAGATGCTATTGGCTGCAACTAATAGACATCCTGACTAAAACTGGTTTAGACTATAAGCGATTCTTCTCACATAACACCTCTCTTTAGCACTAGCTCCTCTTCTCTGTGCTTTTCTTGGAATTGTCTTTCTATGCCTATTGGCTTTATATCCCAACCGAGAGGAAGGTGGTCGCAGCAAGTTCAGGCATCATATTCAGACATTACAATATCCAAAGGAGAAAAAAGGAACTACATTTTCTCAAATCTCCTACTTAGGAACAAGAAAACTTTCCAGAACACCCCTAAAGTGGGCTGCATTGTACCTCCAAAGAAGATATATTTGAGTCGTAACCTCTGATACCTGTGAATGTGACCCTCTTTGAAAACTGGGTCTTTGAAGATATAATTTCTTAGGACGAGGTTATTCTCCATTAGAGTGAACACAGGGAGACAGAGAAGACACACAGGGGAGATCAGTGAAGACAGAGGCAGAGTTTGGAGATTGCAATTGCAAGTCAAGGAATAAAGATTGCCTCCAAATACCAGAAGCTCAGAGGGAGGCAAGGAACAGATTATTCCTCAGAGTCTCCAGAAGGAACCAAACCTACAGATATGTTGATTGCAGACTTCTGGCCTCCAGAACTATGAGAGAATAAATTTATATTGTTTTAAGCAACCCAATTTATCATGATTTATTACAGCAGCAACTAATACAACTTCCAGGCCTTCCCTGCACATCTTATTGGCCAGGATTGGGTTACATGACTCTTCCTAAACAGATCACTGCCAGTGAGAATGGATTATGACCATTGCTTTGGACTAGTCATTAGTGGTGGAATGGATGGTGGTCGCTCAGCCACAAGGACCACTACAGTCACCTTTCACTCCTCCCTCTTCCTCGCCAACTCCTACATTCAGTCACGAAATTCCATAGATTGTGCTTTGTATCACTTTTGACTGTACGCCTTTCTTTTTATTTTATATTTTATCTTTATCTAAGCATTCACATAGTTAAAGAATCATAATGATATTTTCAAAAAACACTTAGAAGTCTCCTTCCCACTTGCTATAGTGTGTTTGTGTACCCCTACAATTCATGGTGAAATGCCCAACATGTGAGGCTATTAGGAGGTGATATTAAGAGGTGAGGCTTTTGAAAGGTGATTAGTTCATAGTGCTGTCCCTTCAGGGCTAGGATTAATGTCCTTGTGAAAGAAACACCAGGCTAGACGCGGTGGCTCATGCCTGTAATCCCAGCACTTTGGGAGGCCGAGGCAAGTCAATCACCTGAGGTCAGGAGTTCAAGACCAGTCTGACCAACATGGGAAACCCCATCTCTACTAAAAAACACAAAATTAGCTGAGCCTTGTGGCGCAGGCCTGTAATCCCAGCTACTTGGGAGGTTGAGGCAGGAGAATGGCTTGAACCCAGGGGGCAGAGGTTGCAGTGAACCAAGATCGCACCATTGCACTCCAACCTGGACAACAAGAATGAAATCCCCCTCAAAACAAAGAAAAAAAAAGAGAAGAAGACACTTAAGAGCTAGTTAGTCCCTCTGCCATGTGAGGATGCAGCAAGAACTTGGTAGTCAGCAACCCAGAAGAGGGCCCTCGGCAGAACTTGGCCATGTTGGCCCTCTAATGTAGACTTTCAGCCTCCAGAATTGTGAGAAATGAATTTCTATTGTTTCTGTTTTCAAATATCAAAATGCATGCCAAAAATCCATGATGAACAAAATATGAACATTATAATTAAAGACAAGCTCCTTACTGTCTATAACTAAAGAGAGTATACTGATTTTTCCTTTTGCCTCAGGCTACGATAGCTCTCTGCACTGGTGACCAGCATTGTGCTAAGCCCTCTTCACACTTCAACTAAATTAATTTTTAAAGCAGTTCTGTTACAAAGAGATAATCATTATCCTCCTTTTATAAATTAAATGTCCTTAGGCTTAAAGCGGTTAAGCAACTATGCTCAGTCCCATGGCTAAGGGTGGTGCAGAGATTCACACTCTAGTCGGCCTGCCTCCACGGTCACTGCTCTTAATCACTGCTAAATTGTCTCCTGGTAGGTGAATACATGTGATTGGAAATTTTGCCCTACACTTTCTATTTTAAATGTATGTTTAGACATATTATAAATTACTTGACCCAAAAACACTTCTTGTGGGTGAGTGGAGAAATAACATAAGAGAAAAACATTTATAAAAATAAAAACATTAAAACATTTGTTTACGCAAGCTAAAACGTTTCAAAAACTAGCAAATTTAGTCATTTGCTAACTTTCAAATTTCAACTCCCCCTTCCTTCATTCCTACAGCAGCATATTTTAAAAATCTTCCTTCAATACTCACTTAGTCAATAAAGACATGTTTATAATAGAAAAATATATCCATTCCAATTAACATATGAGTCAAATCATATCCATATGGTAATTTGCCCTTGAGGGCTAAAAATGTGTCAAATAGGCTTTTTCCCTATACTGGATGGGTGATCATCCTTCTGTTAGAATCAGTCACATAGTTTAATGAAAAGAGATAATACAAATGAGATGTTGCTACATTAAAGAAAAAAAAATCCTAATTTTTACAGAGTTTTTTTTTTTTTCCATCTCAGTCCTTAGGCATAGTGATTGTCAGATGTGTTCTTTATTTCTTCGTGTTTGCTGTTTTTTAATGTTGCAAAATAAGTAGAAGAATAACAATAATTTGACTAATGGCATACACTTCCAAAGTGTTTGAAAAATGGCTTTGTTCATGATTGCCTCATTGTTTTCAAAGATCATTAAACAATAGAGAGAGGTCAAGTGTTCTCACTTACATTTTGTACTTGAGGAAATAAAAACACAAACAGGCTCAGTGACTTAGACCAGATAACTTGGATATCAACATGACATTTGGATATTATAGCCAAATTTCCATATTGTGGTCTAATACTGTAATTGAAGAAGAGGAAAGGGTTGACGATTCAGAGAAAATAACACAGGTGGCAATCTGGGGGTGAAAGTTGGTGAAGTAAACTTGGTAACTTACAAAAATGTAAACTCTATGAACAAAACTATTTGCATAGAGATTTTATATATAATAGGATAATAATATGTATATTTTTCTATTATGCCTTGAGATATGCAACATTATAATGCTATTTACATAGGAATTAACTGAAAATCAATGTCAAACAATTAGTAAATGATGGAACTACAATTCATTTCCACGTCCTTGACTCCAAGACTCTTTTCTTGTTATTATACCATAACACTGAAGAAACAATTACAGTTGACGCTTGAACAAATCAGAAGTTAGGGGCACCAACCCTCGCATGCAGTCAAAAAGCCATATATAATTTTTGACTCCCCAAAAACTTTACTAATAGTCTACTGTTGACCAGAAGCCTTACTGGTAATATAAACAGGTGACTAACACATGTTTTGCATATATATTATATACTGTATTCTTACAATAAAGTAAGCTAGAGATAAGAAAATGTTACTAAGAAAATCATAACGAAGAGAAAATATATTTACTATTCATTGTGTGTAAGTGGGTCATCATAAAAGTCTTCATCTTGATCATCTTCATGTTGACTAGGCTAAGGAGGAGGAAGAAGAGAAGGGGCTGGTCTTGCTTGTCTGTCTTAGGGATGGCAGAGGTAGAAGATCTGCTTGTAAAGTGGACCCTTATAGTTCAAACCCATGTTGTTCAAAGGTCAACTGTACTTGCAATGTTTCTTAGTAATCAATAAAATCTCTAAGTGCTGCAAATGTATTTATCTAAATTCACTTTATAGTTATTTAGACATCAATATAAAAAAGAATAAAAATTTAAAAATTTAATGGAAATATGTCTATTAAAATTGAGCTTTAAAGATTCAGGGAATTTTTCTATGTAAGTTAAGTGAAATGTAAATGACTAAGCCAATGAGTTTATCTAGTCAATTTTTTGTACTTTTTTGACATTAGAATGCTTACTGGACAATCAAGTACCTCAGGAGACATAATTTTGATGAAAACGGACACCAAACGCTAAAAGCTCTTACTATGTCTTAGTTAAAAGCTCTATAGGAAACAGAAGTCAAAGCACGGACTAAGTACCAGAGCTCAGTTTGTGTGTGCAATTCCAGGGCAGTGAGAGTGAGGGAGAATGTATTTAGGCATCAAGAATGGCAGGCAATTCAAGATGATGTGTTACTACACTGGCCACTGTTTCAAGAGAGTCATGAAGAGTACTCCTAGTCATTCAGCAGGTGCATCTGTACAGCCATGCAGAATATCTCTGGAGAGCTATAAGGAAAAAAAAAAAATGGGCCACAGAACAACCCAGTGGAAAAAGAAAGAAGGAATGTAGTAATCTTCACAGGTCTTGACCATCTCCTGTATTCTGCTGTTCAAAGTTGTCCCTCTAGAACCTAGCTCCCCACGGTTCTTGGTTGCATACTATCTTTGGCAACCTCTTGAGAAACATAATCCAATGTCCCACATGATGGCTAATAGGTCCAAAGCAGTTTAAACATGCAAGTATTCATGGAGTAAGTCATCCATGACAGTGGCAGAAAGGAACAAGAGGCTGAGGGTCCTGGGAACAGGTGGGGCCAAAAGAATTTGAGGAAACACTTAAGATGTGTCTGATAAAGTTGGTGATTCCACTATTCAGTTGTTGCATGGGCTTATATAAGCCAACGGATTAAACTCCCTTAATTCATTATTTCTGAAAATTGGTAGCAACAATTTCCCTAAACTCAATTTGGAAATTTCTAAACTATATTTCATTGCAGTATCTTTGCCAACCCCCACATGCAATTGGTTGAAAATTCCCACTGATTCTTTTACAATAACTTCTCATAGTCAGTAATTCCTTTCCATTAATATTTAAATCATCCTGGCTCAATCTGTCAAGAGTTTCTACTGTAAAACTCTTCTTACTGTTCATCCTGATATCATTTCTCTTTACCTTCAAAATAGTCTACATACCATGGTTTCTTAAACAAGCTCTATTTAAGGAAAAAAACAGAAAGTTGTATACATATTTCCAAAGGTCTACAAATTCACTGCCAGATTTTTAAATTACGTTCCTTTAGAAGATAATCTCTGGATTATCTAAAAGAGCCCCAGGATTGAGTACTGCTACCCAACTTCTGACCTCTAATCAAAGTGTGTGTTGGCTCCAGAACTATTAGGATTCTCTCTGGCTAAGAAGCATTCCTTCTAAGACAAACACATTGTATAAACAAAAATGTGTCAATAGCTTAAATAAAAAAATATGATGAGAAAATGGATTGATCACTCTGCATAGCAGAATATGGACAGGCTGAGTAAAAGAAAATTTGCCCTGTAGTAGTCAGTACCATGTTCACTGTGAGAACAGCTAGGCAATCTAGCAGATAAAATTTAATATTGCTATTGTGAATTATCTTAGTTTTCCTGTTTCATTAGTATTTAATTTCATATTTATTTTCATTTTATAATTATTATAAGATTTATCATCATAAGAATTTTTACTGAATTTACAGTTTTACATTTTTATATAGTATTAACAATAATTCGCATCCATGCCGGAAATCCAAGAGAATTGTGGCAGTTTCTTTAAAAGTGTGCTGTACATTGTTTGAGCTTGGAGATGTGCTGAAATATATCATTGCTGCGTTAATTTTCCTAAAGCATATCTCTACTTGTGCCATTGTCTGATACAAAATCTTTAGAAGTTTCTTACTAACTATAAAATTAAAATTCATGAATTTTAATTTTAAATTCATGTAGGCCATTCCCACATGTATGTTCTCCTTCAATGTGCTTATTTCGTTTTCCGGATTACCTCAGCACATGTACACATACAAACAACATGCTCACTTTTCATTTTGCTGTAGTCCAGATGTTTTTGTATCCCCAAAATTCATAGGTTGAAACTTAACCTCCAAGGTGATGGCATTAGTAGGTGAGGCTTTTGGAGGTAATTAGCTTATGAGGGTGGATCCTTCATGCATAGGATTTGTGCCTTTGTAAAAGAGACCTCAGAGAACTAGTAGTTCCTTCTACTACATATGAACACAGCAAAAAGGTGCCATCTAGAAGCCAGAAAGTAAGGCCTCACTACATATACAATTTGCCTTGATTTTAGACTTCCCAGACTCTAGAAATAAATTCCTATTATTTATAAGCCACTCTTTTTATGATATTCTGTTACAGCAGCCCAAACGAAAACATCTGTTCTTATTTGAATTTCTTTTTGCCACGATCTCCTCATGACCAGTCTTATCCATGGATTAAAATCCATGACATCTTCCTGATCCTTCAAGTACTTGGGCCCTGACTCTTCATTAGAATCCTATGAAGTTTTGTGCATATCGTTCTTATGGCACTTAGCATATCTGCTTTGTATTATGGATACTTGTATAAATTCCTTAGCAAAGTCATCTTATCTTCATCTGAGAATCCTCTAATTGGCCCGGTTTGGTATTTTGTGTAGGTTATCTGTTCAATAAATACTCGTTAAGCTAATGTAAGACACAAAACACAATTAGCTGCTCACACATTTGAAAGTATATATATACTGAGAAAGTAATCACCATGAAATTATTGATGGCTAAATATGAGACAAATAAAGGAAGCTCCAAAGGAGTGAATTTATGTGTAATTTGTTGCACACCTAGCAAATAATGACATTCTAAATGAAGCACTTTTAGAAGGTAATGGCAAGCATTGGAATCTAAGATTTTGTATTGGTATTGACTAAGACCACTAATGAAAAAAAAAAAAAAAAAGTAGCAAATAAGAGCCAAAATAGTTCTTCATAGGATACCAATTAACTGCTAATCTGTTTGCTCTAATAGGCCACTATTAGAGGAAATGATAAAATTAGCTATGCACATAAGAAACATTTATTGCCTACATATTACTTTTGCCCTGAGACCAATGCAATTCAGCAAACTTGTACAATAAAATTAGCCCCAAAAGAATTTAACAAACACAAGCTTTTATCTCTACTTGCTTGAAATAAGGGTTTTATTTAAAAAAAAACTAAAATCCTAAACAGTCAAAGGAAGTGAGAAAAATCTGTTTCTTTAAATGATTTTTGAATACTCCTTTTTTAAACTTCTAAATTGCTTTCTGCATCTAGAATGCTATCTAAATCCCTGCTGATTTATCCTTATACTTTCAGCAGGATTTCATTGCTCCTGGGTACCAGACAGTCTTGTTAATAATGGTAAATCCTTTCAGTCCCTCTTTGGTGCAGGTTGGGCTTTGATTGACAAGGTAATAAAAGTGTTAACGAGACAGAGTGGCACAGTCAGAGATCAATAGTTGCCAATAAGGAAAACAATACTGATACTCAATTTGTAAAATTCCCTCAAACCAGAAAAAAATATTTTGCATCAAAATAGAGACTTTTCATTTTATAATTGATGATTTTCTTTTTTGTCTGTGGCAAAGCTGTCATAGACATTGTACGAAACTATGACCATGCCTAGGATGGATACTGTCCACAAAATCATGACGGAATTTCCTAGTTTGCTGTTTGCTTACCTGGTGGTCTTTAGAGAAGGTGTTGTTACAAAAGACTGCAGTTAGAACTAGAATGGACTTTTCTGCCCCTTCACTGAGCAGCTGGGCTGCCCACAGCAAGTTTGTAAACTTGTCTGAGACTCAGATTTAAATCCGTTGCAGGACTGTACAGACACCTCCCGTGCAAAGTACTCATGAAGGATAAATGACATGAAATCGGTAACGAAGTAAACAGCGTTTGGGGCAGAGGAAACATTTTAGAAATGGAAGCTGTTATCTTTAAATATGTATGGCATTTTCTTCTCAGTTACACCTGGTTTACAGCTTTAAGAAAAGTTTTTTTTTTTTCCTCTTTTCTTCATCTTGGGCATCCATGATATATTGAATTAGAAAAAAAACACTGGTGAATTCAGGAGGTATAAATGGATATCTACAATTGATTTTGAATGCTTTGTTTTTATTTGACCTGCTTCTATTTTGATTTATTTATCTATTCCTTTGTATCAATTAGCATTGTTGCATAACAAACCATATCCAAACTTACTGACTCAAATAATAAACATATATTATTTCTCACCATTTTATGGGTTAGCTGGGTGTACTTCTAGTCTAGGCCAGGCTAGCTAGAACAAGGTAATGTAGGATGATCTCTTTCATGTCTAGTGTTTGGTTTGGCGGTGGAGGCCACAGAGATGAACTGGCTTCATGCATCTCATTATCTAGCAAGCTGTCGCTAGTGTGTATTCATGCCATAGTCACAGCGGTCCCAAGAACAGCAAGACAGGCAAGGCCCAATGAGGACGCACTTTTCAAGTCTGTTTTTGTCACATCTGCTATTATCATATTGATCAAAGCAAGTCATGTTGTCAAGCCCAGAGTAAGAGCGTGCATATAGAAAGGTAACTTATTGAGACCATTTCTGTAACAAAATTCCACACCCTCACACTCTGTTTACTCAGATGTCCTCAAGAAACACATAAATTTTCCCATAGAACAATAATTTTTTTCAGATACAATTTAGTCAGAGTTAAATACAACAAGTGCTTTTAATATGGCTTTACATTTTGTATTCCCATTGAGTGTCTGATTAGCTTTTAATTAGACAGAGTGCTGAGAAGTACATTTGAAACAAATAGACCATTTATACTACATATGTATGATGGTTTTGTTAGAAGCTCTTTGACCTGTAGAAAAATGTGAACTTTATCTCTCCAGTTTAGAAAACATGGCTTTTCCTTTGCTTTGATTCTTTTTTACTTCAAGAAATTACTCTTGGGCTAATAATATCTTTTAGTTTTAGAAGGGAACCAATGCATCTCAGAATCCGAGTTGTTCCTATTTCTTTGCTGTGTACCTTTGTTTTATTTGTCAGTTTTATGTTATATAATATGACCCCAAACCAGAATCTCTTCCATCTAAAAAATGATGACAAGGACAAGGAAATTATATTAGTCTGCATGGATTGCCATAACAAAATACCCCAGACTGGGTGGCTTAAACAACAGAAATTTATTATCTCACAATTCTGGAGCTGAGAAGTCCAAGATCAAGGTGCCGGTCAATTCCATTCTTGGGAGGGCCTCATTCTGGCTTGTAGATAGCAGATTTCTCACTGTGTCTTCACATGGTGGGGAGGAAGAAAGAGAGAGAGAGAGAAAGAGAGAGGGAGAGAACTGTCTGGTGTCTCTTCCTATACAAACACTAATTATTCATATCAGGTCCCCATCACTATGATCTCATTTAATCTTAGTTACCTCCTTACAGGCCCTATCTTCAAATACAGTCACATTGAGTGTTAGGACTACAACATATGAATTTAGGGAGAGAGACGCAATCAGTCCACAGCAGGAATTCTGAAAAAGTGAAAGCCAAAAGCTTAAATCTTTATACACTTCACCAATTTGAGATAGACTTGATCTATATAGTGTGTGGTGATTATGCAGACTTCTATGTCTCTCTGTGCAGCATTGACTAATCACAATACAGATGAATGAAGCAAACAAGCCTAAAATTGGTCAAGAAGTATTCTCCTAAGAATATGTAACTGAAGCTAAAATTTGACAGGTGTGGCCTGATGCAGCACCTAGGAAATCTGTTGAAAATAACTTGAAGAATCATGAAGAATGTACTGTTTCTTCTTCCTTTTAATTAACAAAAATAAATAACTTCATAACGCTGTTTTCTATAAGACTTTTTGAAATATATTCTTGATTGGCCAGCATGGTGGCTCACACCTGTAATCCGAGAACTTTGGGAGGCCAAGGTGGGTGGATCACGAGGTCAGGAGATCAAGGCCATCCTGGCTAACATGGTGAAACTCCATCTCTACTAAAAAATTAGCCGGGTGTGGTGGTGGGCCCCTGTAGTCTCAGCTACTCGGGAGGCTGAGGCAGGAGAATGGCATGAACCTGGAAGGCAGAGCATGCAGTGAACCAAGACCAAGCCACTGCACTCCAGCCTGGGCCACAGAGCGAGACTCCGTCTCAAAAAAAAAAAGAAAAGAAAAGAAATATATTCTTGATGTGTCTTTGGGCAAGAATAGGTTTGGAAAAAATTTAGATAATGTGACTGGAATGTAAATGATGTAAATTTCCATTCCTAAAATACATTTTTCCCAGAGTAGTAATTGTTTGAAAGTCTTAAAACTATAAATTTTATTTTATAAGTGCTTTATGACGTTTTCTGAGGAACATAGAATAGATAAACTTAAAAATATTTACAGCATTTTATAAATGCCTTTACAAATTCATGGCGAAATGCTTAGTAAAATTTCAGGTACAAAATTCTCTAGGGTATTACATTGTTGAGTGTCTTTAAGAACTATAAAATTTCCTATCCCTATTATTTCTCCTGTTTAATTTCCTGTCACCACAGATGAGTCTGGGCTTTGTTTGTTTTGCCAACTACAGAATTGAAAACTCTGACTTGCGGGATATTGCTAAATTATAAAAGGAGGCATTTTTTTCTTCTTGTTAATGTTCTTTGTGAAAAGAACATAGAAAAACTTAGTATTAATACTGCCCAGTATTATGTCAAAACTACAGACTAAAAGTCATTCACTTCTGTATTGAACATGTCATAATGAAACAAATTTTAGTTTAAATTACTTGGAAATATATATTTGACAATATATTCTTACAGTTGTTTTTTTTTTTTTTTTTTTCCCAACAAATCCAGGGGATTAAGACTGGTATCTAGGAAGGTGTGTTAGTCAGCTTTGGCCTGATATAAAATACCACAGACTGGGTGACTTAAAAAACAGAATTTTATGTTCTCACATTTCTGGAGCCTGGAAATTCAAGACCTGGGTGTCAGCTGATTCAGTTCCTGGTGAGAGCGTGCTTGCTGGATTGAAGACAGCTGACTTCTCTACGTCACCTCGCTTGGTGAGAAAGTAGTGAGAGAGAGAGAGAGAGAAAGAGAGTCTGGTGTTTCTTAATATAAGGTCACTAATCCTAACATGAAGAGCTTCAGTGTTTTATGGTCTTATTTAAACTTTATCACCTCCTCATGGGCCTCATCTCTGAATACAGTCACAATGGGGGTGAAGGCTGAATCATACCAATTTGAGGGGGAGGGGTAGACACAATGCAATCCATAACATGAGGCAACTGCTGCACCCACAAGTCAGGCTGCAAGGCTAATCTTTCCTGTTGAAATTTCCTCTTAGGCCCCAAAAACTAATTGGTCTTGCATCATTAATTGGGTCATAGTTTTCCAAACTGTCTGTTATCATGTGCCTGTTGATTTTGATGCTGTCTAGTGTAGATCCTGTTTCAAGGATCATCCCTGAGAAGAGAAATGAGAGAATTCTCTGCTAGTGTGGAGAGACCAAGGGACCTGCCATTCAACCATCTCATCCAGTGGATAGGCAGGAGGCTCATTTCCATCTCCCTCCTTCCCATTTCTTCCTACCACCCTCATCTCCAAAGCATTTTCCAGAATATGAAGAGAAAATACAGAATTCAAATTTTATATTTGCTTTTTACTTATTTGTTATTTTACTTAATAAAAATGTTGCCAGATGTTGTGCTATAAATTAGGCATACAAATAGCACTCATTTATTCCTTCAGTGAATATTTATCAAGTGGCTACTATGTGCCAGGCACTACTCCAGAAGCTATGAATAAAATAGAAAAAGATTCCTTTCCTCCTTGAGTTTCTATTCTAACAGAGAAAAATAAACAATAAACGATCAGTTTTAAAAGTTACATGATATGGCAGGTTACAAGCTCGTAAGTGCCAATAATTACCAGAGCAAAGAAAGAAAGTAGAAAGTGAAGAGAAGTGAGTTGCAGGAATAAATAAGGTGGTCTAGGTAGGCCTCACTGAGAATGTAAAATTTGAGTAGGGAACCAAAGATGAGAGAGTTAGCTAAGTAGATACCTGGGATTAGGATATTCCAAGCAGAGGGAAAAACTAGAGCAAACATTTAGGCTGGCATGTGTCTGATGAGCTCCAGAAACAGCAAAGAGCTTAACGTGGTTGAGCAGAGTAAGCAAGAAATTCAGAGTTGAAGAATTAAATTGTGTAAGGCCTTGCAAGCCAAAGGTTTGCCATTAACTCTTCGTGACTTCAGGAGGCATCTCAGGGTTCCAAAAAAAATGCTCTGATATATTTTTAAAGTATTATTTTTTAGAATTAAGTTCTATAAGCCAAATATAATTGTATTTTGCTTTTTAATTCCATTTCATCCTCTGTCTTTAGGTAAATGATTTACTCTGTTCATCTTGATTAGAAATTTGGACTCATTTCCACCATCTTTGTATTACTCATTTGTTCTCCCCCTCTTTCCTAGTGTGCTTATTTTTTCTCTTTTTTTCTTCTTTTGAATTGATGTGGTCTCACCAATCCCCATTTGATGTTTTTCCTCTACTCATTTTTAAGTACCTCGTCTAACTTTTTTCATTTTGTTGTTTTTCTAGAAATTTTAGCATGCTTATTTAACCTCATCAGTTCTAAACTGAATATCTTTATTTTCCCTCTGAAAAATACAATGACCAGACAATGGTTAATTCCAATCATCACACTCCTTCCTCACTTATATAATATTATTGGGTAAGATTTTTATAAACCAAAAAGTGTCTGAGACACATCTCAATAGATTTAGAGGTTTATTTTGCCAAAGTTAAAGTTGTGCCTAAGAAACAGAATCACAAGTTATAATAGAATCCATGGCCCATGCTTCTTTCCAAAGACAGTTTTGAGGACATCAATAATTGAAGGGGACCAAGCAAGCAGGAGGGAGGGGAGCAAAGAAAAATAAAAGATGAGGTTAGGCAATGAGGCAAGTCATTACACTCTTATGAGGCTTTGATTAGTACTCACTGAGTCCACATTTTACATGCAAAAAGGGAGGGTCAATTATGCATTCCTCTAGCATACAGTAAATCTACATTTTATATAAGATAAAGTGAGCTGTGAAATTACAGCTATCTGTTTGGAAACAAAAGGAAGTCAGTTTTTGGTTTGTTTTCTCGTGTTTTGGTTTGGTTTGGTTTGGGTTGAGT
>NW_012106241.1:989536-991015 GCF_000951045.1 Mandrillus leucophaeus
CTCTTTCCTAGTGTGCTTATTTTTTCTCTTTTTTTCTTCTTTTGAATTGATGTGGTCTCACCAATCCCCATTTGATGTTTTTCCTCTACTCATTTTTAAGTACCTCGTCTAACTTTTTTCATTTTGTTGTTTTTCTAGAAATTTTAGCATGCTTATTTAACCTCATCAGTTCTAAACTGAATATCTTTATTTTCCCTCTGAAAAATACAATGACCAGACAATGGTTAATTCCAATCATCACACTCCTTCCTCACTTATATAATATTATTGGGTAAGATTTTTATAAACCAAAAAGTGTCTGAGACACATCTCAATAGATTTAGAGGTTTATTTTGCCAAAGTTAAAGTTGTGCCTAAGAAACAGAATCACAAGTTATAATAGAATCCATGGCCCATGCTTCTTTCCAAAGACAGTTTTGAGGACATCAATAATTGAAGGGGACCAAGCAAGCAGGAGGGAGGGGAGCAAAGAAAAATAAAAGATGAGGTTAGGCAATGAGGCAAGTCATTACACTCTTATGAGGCTTTGATTAGTACTCACTGAGTCCACATTTTACATGCAAAAAGGGAGGGTCAATTATGCATTCCTCTAGCATACAGTAAATCTACATTTTATATAAGATAAAGTGAGCTGTGAAATTACAGCTATCTGTTTGGAAACAAAAGGAAGTCAGTTTTTGGTTTGTTTTCTCGTGTTTTGGTTTGGTTTGGTTTGGGTTGAGTTGGGTTTTTTTTTGGGGGGTGTGTGTGTGTGTGTGTGTGTGTGTGTGTGTCTCAGTTTCCAAGCTTAACTTTTCCCTTTGGCATAGTAAGTTTGGGGTCTTGAGATTTTATTTTCTTTTCACCTTTTTTTTCTTTTTTGAGACAGAATCTCACTCTGTCACCCAGGCTGGAGTGTAATGGTGTGACCTGGACTCGCTGCAACCTCCATCTCATGGGTTCAAGTGATTCTCCTGCCTCATCCTTTTGAGTAGCTGGGATTACAGGCATGTGCCGCCAAGCCAGCTAATTTTTTTTATTTTCAGTAGAGGTGGGGTTTCTCCATCTTCGCCCAGCTGGTCTTGAACTCTTGACCTCAGGCAATCTGCTCACCTTGGCCTCCCAAAGTGCTGGGATTACAGGCGTCCTTTCACATTTTATTTCTATCTTAAGTTTTTGTTTTTTTTTTTTTCCCTTTCCCAATTAGACAAGATAGTTACTGTTTTACAGTCAGTGATGGTTTAGATTTTTCCCACAGGCTTGCCATTGCTTTGCTTACCATAAGTTCTTCATATGGTACTTCTGACCTTTCCACTATGATCCTTTTCTCTCTTAAAGGAGAAGTTTTAGACATTCCTTTAGTTAAATTCTATTGTCAGTAAAATCTCAGTTCTTGTTTACCTCAAAAAAGCATTTCTTTCTTTTTCCGAAAAATAAAATTTTGCTCAATACAGAATTATAGGTTAACAGATATTTTCTTTCATATTTTGGCTATGTCAT
>NW_012106241.1:991755-1013939 GCF_000951045.1 Mandrillus leucophaeus
AAAATCAGAGGATTTGTGATTAGAGGATTACTGACTTTTACCATTTCTTTTAACTTGGGGTTTGGGGAAGATGCACATCAGTATATGTCACCAAACCGCCTGGGTCACAATTTCTTTAAGTTTACTTTTTAAATGTTATTAAATATGTATATTTTAAGCTAAAACAGCAATAAAAAGTATGATCTCATTTTTCATAAAATAAAAAATAACTGTATGTTCAGATAAATATTTTATTCATATTTATATGAGTGTGAAGATAGTACTGTAAAGTGGAGAGTGATTGTTTCAGGTTGTTATATCTTTTTCCCCAAAGCTTTAAGCATGTGGGTAATTTTTGCTTCCTTTTTCACATTTTACTAAATTTATAAAATCATAAAAATTAGTCAGAAATTCACCAGGGATCCCATCAACCAAATAAATACATACTTACATAGAAAAATTAATTGCCCCCCAAATCTCTGCTTTCTTTCTTACTTAACTCTTAGAAATATAGATTTAGCTTTCTGTCAATTATATGAAACTGAGCTTCCAGCTTTTACTAAACCTTTCTTCAGTTATATTGAGGCCTCTAAAACACAACTTCCTATCTGTCAATTTTGCTTTATATAAAGCAATTGTGTTTTATATAATTTTTTTACCACATCATGAATTGGCAAGTACTGGAATCAAAGGTACCCCTTAATCACACATGCAACTGAGGAAATTGACATAACTTTTTGCCTTGGGGATCTTCAAACCCTCATGCCCAGATATCTGAGAAAGCACTGCTGAAGCACTGTTCCAGTCTTCCATCGGCTTGTATATCAAAACAATGAATGTATAGCACAAGAGAGCTTAACTCTGCAAATTTTCTCTGAATAGGGCCATAAAGAAAGAGTACCCATAAAAGGAGGTCTATATAACTGAATTTCATGGGGAAACAGGAATATATTCTTTTTTATGAGAAATTCTTATGCCTTGGAGCCTGATTATAAGGCACTATATTTCATTTCAATTCTTATTACTGGAAAAAAATAAAAGATGGATTACCTTCGGAACCAATGAAACTCAAATGGCTAGCAGATTGAGCTGATACCTTTGCCCCAGTTTTTGAAGTACTTGCAATGCAAATAACTGTTCAAAATTCCTTTGGCTACACTAACATTTATGTGTGTTGTGTCAAATAAAATAGCTATTTATGTGTTTAAGGGAGAGTATTTCTTGTTCTGTATGTGCACACCTGGGCTCACTTCCCTTGAGAAGATGCCTCAACAGCGCTAGTATAACAAGACAATAACAGCGAAATAATAGAGATTTATGGTGATTGTCCTGAAGTCAACAGGGGATGGCTCACACAGTGAGTGTAACCATAACAAGTGTCAGTTTTTTCAAGCAGAAAACAAAAGCAGAGCTGTTTGATGCAATCTAAGTTTGAGCCAGAAAGCCACGCTGTATCTACAGGCTAGATTCATGGCATGCTATTAATCCTGGGATTAAAAAAAGAGGAAAAAGAATCATAAAATATTAAACTACAAACCCTACAACCCAAATTGCATGTAAAACTCTTAATTTTAATGAAAATATCATGATTTTTCATTGCTGATGATACTTCCTGAAGGTCTAAACCAGTCCACAGATTTTTTTTTCCTCTCTGTCCCCCAGGCTGGAGTGCAGTAGTACGATCTCAGGTTACTGCGACCTCACCTCCCAGGTTCAAGGGATTCTCCTGCCTCAGCCTCACAAGTAGCTGGGATTACAGGTGCCCTGCACCACGCCCAGCTAATTTCTTTTTTTATTCTTATTTTTAGTAGAGATGCAGATGTGTTTTGTTTGACCCATACAGTAATAAGGAAATCAGAACATTTCCACATTTAAAAGTCTAGATTTTCAGCTTCTTTGAATTGAGAGGATTTAGCAAATTCAAAATCATGCATGCATGGTAACCATAGGATGGGGCTGAGTAACAGCTGTCCATATTTCAGCTATTTCTTTTCTAGATGAGCACATTCTCCACTACTCCCTATTGTCTTTCATCTCCTACTCCTTTACTAATTTACATACAGTCATTACTTGTCTGGCCCCTCTTTGCACTAAAGTCTGCATTCTCAATACAAATAAGTCCTCTATTATTACTATAGAGTCGGTTTTATCATCAAGGACTTTACATCTCAGGAAAAGCTCGGAGATAGATATTACGGTGTGAAATAATTTGCAATGCAAATTACCTTAGACTTAGAGGTTTTGAAATGACTTAGCCATGTATATTAAGACATGCCTTTGAAGGGAAACTAGAATAAAGATAAATTAGATTCACTCTTCATATGAGGTAAATTTTCCAATCTTAGAATTTGGAAGAGAATGGTATCATGACATAATGAAATCGTCCAGAGCCCCATACTAACTCTGGGTTAGCTTTAGGCAGATTATTTTACTTATCTGGGTCTCAGATTCCTCATCCTTAAAGTAGCTGTGTCTGATGTAATGAGGGCCCCTTCCCACTCTTGATTTCTGTATGAATCCCAACTAAGGGGAAAGAAGTATCTCTTTCTTAACCCTTCCTGGCTCCAGAGAGCAAATGTAAAAGGAAAGAACATGTTTATGTCCATCTTCTAGTTGTTCAGTAGCCTTTCTAAAGGAAAAAATATATTTAATCAGTATTTTCCAGTAAAATCATTTCTCCTGTCTCTAAGTCATCTTGAATACTCATCATCTAGCACTAGAAGCCATGCTATAAGACATACTGAGGATCTGAAAGACTGTCCCAATGTCCAGATTCCAGGGATATCACCAATAAATTATAGATATGTCAACCATGATTTTCTAACACCTATCATGATGATTATTGCTTATTGACATTTTACTAGGGTTTCTGCCAAGCATATCACATGCATCTTCTTATTCAATTCCAGATACCATTTCACAAACACAGGAGCCATTCATGTCTATGCATCTCTATATGTTTCCTCTTAGATGTCATTGTCAATACCATATTATGGAACCGTATCACTGATGCTTAGAAATGGAAATACACAAATCCAGGATGCGACAAAAAGCTTTCCTACTGTATAGAACAACCATGAAATCTTAGTGACTGGTTATGAATTTTAAGAGTTTATAACTGTCCATTCCATCTCCATTTTATTTGTACACTGCAGTCACTTGTCTTTCTACCAATATATAATTCTTGTGTACACACACACAAAAAAACCTTGTAAATATTGACTTAAATTTGTTTAAAAAACACTTTTTATCCTATTTCCAATTTGTTTCTCTAAATGCATATATTAATATTTAGTGGAGAATTCACTGCACAATTACTTGGGATATAAAAGAAACCAGTAACAAAGAAATTATTGCTTTGATTATCCTCAGGTATCTTGAAGAAATCACTTAAAATTAACTATGAAGCCTTACTCTCATCAGATAGAGCAGAATCAGTAAGTGATTTCTGTAAAGGGCCAGATAGTACAATAAATATTTTGGGCTTTCCATAGCACAATGTCTCTGTTGTAACTACTCAATTCTATGAAGCAGCCATAGATAATATGGAAATGAAAGAATAGAGCTGTGTGCCAATAAGACTTTATTTAGGAAAATTTCAATTTTATATGATTTCACATATCATTAAATATTATTCTTCTTTTGATTTTTTTCCAACAATTTAAAAATTTGAAAACCATTTTAAACTCACTGGGTGTAAAATATGTCCATACAAGGGCTATATTGGCCTGCAAGCCATAGTTTGCCAACCTGGAAATACAGAATGAAGGTAAAACAGCTTAGCTTATAGAGTTGTTGTGAATATACGCCTATTAACCTATGTAAACTGCTTTATGGAAAATGTAATACAATAGGCCCTCAATACATAGCTTTTATTTGTAATTCTTAATATAGATAAGAATTTTTTTCTTTAGTTTAAGCTATACTCGTTTATAATTAAAAAAACTTAACGGTAGATAGCAAGTATTACATTAAGATAATTCCAATAGAATTAGAAAAATAAAATTTAAGATGCCTTATTACTGCTCATTTAATAAAGATTGTGTTAGCAAATGGTGTTTTATAGTTCTAGGCTAGACAATCTATTATTATAATTTTTATATTAGGTCTGTATGATTTGTTTTCTAAATATTTTGAATATTCATAATACAACTTAGTCATCACTGTGACGACCTTAAGTCATTAAGACCTTAAGTCATTATGGTCCGTCGCAGTGAGGAGAGAGCCTCAAGGTCTCACAGGTAGTTAAAATCTCAAGAGGGGTGTCATCATTCATGGTTATCTAAGTACCTGTTTAAAAGGATGGTTAAGGTAAGCCATGTGCCTTTACACTCTATCAATAACATCTATTACTCTACTCAGCAATTCTATTGAAGAATGTCTGTGAGGATTCTGTCCACCAGGGGGAGCTGAGATGCAGTGTTAACGTTCTCAACCTTTTACTGAGCATAATCAGCAACGATTGGTAGAAGCTTCTCTATGAAGAACCATTTCCATCAAAGGTAATTTTATAATAATTAAAATGAAGGAAATCCATTGTTCTTAGACTCAAAAGAATACACCCAACTCTTGTTGTTGTCAAATTTGTAGATGACACAAAGCCGATGATGAAAAGAAATATATTAGATGACACAATCAAGATGACAAAATATACAGGCTGTCATTTTGAATTTGTATTAGGGTTCTCCAGAGAAATAGAACAAACAGGATGTGTGTGTGTGTGTGCGTGTGTATTATGTGTGTGTATATAGATATACACACGTACATTATATATATATTATGTGTGTATATATACACATAATACATTATATATACACATATTATATATTATGTGTATATATGTGTATATATAGACATACGTATATACATATATACGTGTGTATATACGTATATACATATGTACATATATTGTGTGTATATACATATGTATATACATATATGTGCATATATACTTATATACATATGTATATACACATATGTGTGTATATATACATGTATGTGTGTATATACACACATAATATAGATACACACATATATGTATATACATAATACATTATTATACACACATACATTACATATATATGTGTGTGTGTATATATACATAATACACACACACATCCTGTTATGTGTATGTGTGTATTATACACCTCCACACTCTCTCTCTCTCTCTCATACACATATATTTTAAGGAATTGGTTCACACACTTATTTTAAGGAATTGGCTCACACAATTATAGAGGCTTGGTAAATCCAAACTCTGCAGGGTAGTCCGGCAGGCTGGAGACAGGAAAAAGTTGATGTTGCAGTTCAACTCTGAAGAACATCTGCCTGCAGAATTACTTCTTACTCAGGGGAAATCCGTCTGTTCTATTAAGGCCTTCAACTGATTAGATGAAGTCCATCCACTAATAGAGGATACTCTATTTTACTCAAAGTGTAATGTTAAGTTTAAATGTTAATCTCATCTAAAAGCATCCTCATTGAAATGTCCACAATGTTTAACCACATATCTGGGCACTGTGACCCAGTGAGTTGACACATAAAATTAGCCATCAAAGGCCTGAATATAGCAAGAAAAAAAATTTAAGAGATGCAACTTGTAAGGGAAGAAAAAGTTCCCCTGCTCTATTTAAACCTGGTCAAACCTTTCCTGGCGTCGTGTTCAATTCTTGACAAGATGTTGAAGGACCTAGAGACACTTGGATCATAATTACGTCAGCACAGAGCAAAGCAATTTTGATAATGAAGGGACTTAAAACCATAACATGGGTAAGATGGCTGAGGGGGAGAAGAATGTTTAATTTCTTAAAAAATTAGAGTTTTGGAAGGGATAGAATAACTATCTTCAAACAGTTGGGGAACTTTCATGCGGAGTTTTTCTGCTTAATCTAAATATCTAAAGACAAATGCTGAATCCAGTCCAGAGACTAGATGCTACAAGGAGATTGATTTCTTACCAACATTAACAAAAAGTATTTAACAAACAGTCATTAAAAGGTAGAATACAGCAGAGATAGATGGGAGTTGGAATCTGCCTTGCTGCACATGTACAAACTTGGAATTGAAGACCACTTGGTGAAAATGTTCTAAAGGAGAATTGATTACCACATTGATGATTTGACCAAAATACTTTAAAAGAATCCCTCTAACTTTGACTTTCGTGTTTTTGTTTCTAACAAAATCTTGAGCTGGCTCATTGCCCATGCTGATGGTTTATGAATAATTTGTATTCCACAGAAAATATTCTAACCTAGGAATAGCATGTTTCTAGGCCCTAGGAAAGTTAATTATAAGACGTGATGAGCTTGAAAAAATGGGATACAGATGACAGAATTCTTCCTATATCAACATTTTCAATGAAAAAAGCACAATGAAATATAGCACAAAATTTTAATCTAGAATCTTCCTTTTCAAAATGTATCTTCTAAGTATTCTAATTAAAATGCTTTTCTTGGCTGGGTATCATGGCTCACTCCTGTCATCCTAGCACTTTGGGAGGCCAAGGCGGGTGGATCACCTGAGGTCAGGAGTTTGATACCAGTCTGGCCAACATGGCAAAACCCCGTCTCTACTAAAAACACAAAAATTAGCCAGGCGTGGTGGCAGGCACCTGTAATCCCAACTACTTGGGAGGCTGAGGCAGGAGAATCGCTTGAACCCAGGGAGCAGAGGTCACAGTGAGCCGAAATCATGCCGCTTCACTTCAGCCTGGGTGAAAGAGTGAGACTCTGTTTCAAATAAATAAATAAATAGAATGTTTTTCTTCTACGATACCACCTGCCTCAAATTACTTTTAAATGACCTTTTTTTTTTTTTCTGAAAAGTATAGTATGCACTTGGCTAGTGGCAGCTGTTCTCAATAATGAGGAGAGGCTCTCCAGACTCTTTGCCAGGTTACAGTTTCCCGATTCGTGTGATTTTTGCCTCTGCGAGTTGTCTTTTCAAGGCATCTGTAAATATGCAGGGAAAGAGACACAAGATTCTAGAGGAAGACAATGAGTAATGTGTAGCCTATTTACAGTTCAGCCTACAGGAGGACTTTCAAGCAGTCAACTATTGTTGAAGTGCATAATATGGAGAATAAATGCAGAACTGGGGCCTTGGCACAGGGAAAAGCATATTGTGCCTGGGTGGAACAACATGCTGACATTCTGGAAACTTTTAAAATTACGATGAAAAAGTTAAAATTACTATTTAATTACTACTACAAAAGTTATAGTTACTAAAATTTAATTACTGTTACTAAAAGTTAAAAATTACTGATTTAAAGACTATTCCTCCATTTAGTAATTAAAGGGAAATGTTTGTATTCAGTGCCTTGTAGAAAAAAGTTATGTCAAAATGCTGAATTTTAAACTGTGAGAAAGGGGTGGAAGAGGTAGATAATCCCTCTCTGCTGTCTATGACTCAAACATTTGGCTAAATTTGGAAGCCATTAAGTATAAAATCTCTGCCATAGCAAGTCTAGGATCTTTACTTTCTTTCCCATCTTTTTGAAACAGTATACTAGCAATTTTCAAAAGACAAAAATTGTCACTTAAATGGCCTGATATCTGCAGCCTCTACCCTCCTAGACTGTGATATCACAACTCTCAGTTCTTACCTAGAACATTGCAATATTTAATGTCTCAGTACATATGTCTGTCTTCCCTCACTAAACAGTAAATTCCTTCCAAGAAATAACTAGGTCCTATTGATCTTAGACTTGGCCTAACAAATCACTATGCATAGTAAGTGCCCAAACTTATGATTTAGAATGAATAAATCAATGTTTAAACTCATAAATATGAAAATATATAATCTTGGATGACAGAGACCATCTTACTTATCTTTTCACACATTGTATCCACATACAGTGTCTTGAACTGTTGGGATTTTCCCTGCGCTACTATAAGGAAAACCTCCTGTACTGTGCCTGAAGGGAAAAGAGCCCTACTGAGTTCTTTCCTTTCCCAAATAAGAAATAAAATTATTTTGAATCTCTGGCAACAGCAACAACAACAACAAAAGAAAAACATTTACATCTGGATTGTACAGAGAACTTTTTAGAAGAATGGAGGGAAGATTATTACATTAGGGAAAGGACTTTTTTTCTTATGATGTCTGGAATCCACACTCCAGCAGACAATATTTGCACCCTAGTTGAAACTCAGCGTTAAGCACATAGTGTCTGAACACTTGCTAAGCATCCCTGATTATGCTAAAGCCACAGAACGGTCGAATCCCTAAAGCTCCAGGTATAGATTTCATTCCATGTTGGACTAATGGTAAATACTTTCACTACTTTGCTTCCTAAAAAAATAATGTGATTAACTTTGACGGAAACAATGAATGTTCAACCCTGGAGCAATGTCCACTTTCCATTCTTTCAATGAGAATTGTTGGAAGGAAGGAAAAGAAATAGCCCAGGAGCCTTTTCAGCGTCCGTATTTTTCTCTGTTACAACATTAAAGGTTCAATGAATCTCCAATTAAGTCTCCCTGGCTGCTGTCACCAATTTGATTGATAGATGTCCTTGGCTCACCCTCCACAGGACATGCCAGTACACCAGGCCCCCACCTGCCACCATCAATTATCACTCTCTTGTCATCAGTGCCCTCACTTGTCAATTTATTTGCCACAAATCCAGTGAAGCCTTCTAATCAGGAAGAAAAAAGAAAAGCCATTCTTCTTTACTTTTAATGGTGGAATAGGAAAAAAAAAACAAAAACAAAAAACTTAACAAACCATATACTGTTTAATCTTAGAGGAAAGTTTGATTTAGCCTTTTGCAATCTCTTTCCCCACACCATTCACCAAACTGGCATAGAAACTGGGTGTCGTAGGTACTGACTTGTGCACACATATAGCCAACCAAAGCCAAGAGAAAAATGGGAGACTTTAAAAAATATATACTTACAGAAATACAGACTTTTGACTCTATGGATCCATCAAGAATTTGCCAGGGGGAAAAAATTATTCAATGTCTTTCAAAACAGATAACAAAGAAGCACAGATTAGAACTGATTAAAAAGGATAAAGCAGTTCTTTGGTTGTTGGCGAAACTAGTAAACATGACAAATTTTACTTGTCTCCTGCCCCACCTGCTAATGTTTAAACGTGAACTGATTGTGGTTCTTGATAACTGATTACCTGTCTAGGACACTGCAATCTTCTGTCTATCGACAGGAAAATATAGTTTCCCCTGGAGTGCCAATATCCATTCCTGCCTTTGACCATGAACCACTCCGGAAACACCCCGGGAAGGCTCAGGTGCATCTGACAGGATCTTTGAGGGAGAGATTGATTCCATTTGTATGCCTGTTAGATAATGACCTTCGACCTCTGTACCCAAAGTGACAACAAAAAAATGCCATTTCGTATTCATCTCATGTCCCAGGAAATACTATCTGGTTCCCTGTAAACAGGTTAGAAGCTTTGGGTTTTCCAGTTTTTCCGGTTTGGTGGTTTTGTGTTGTTTTGCTTTCTTTTTTGCTTTTCTTTTTTTTTTTTTTTTTCATTTTTTTATTTGTGTTTTTGTTTTTCTTGTTGGACAGAAAGAAAAAACACAAGAAAGGAAAAAGAGAGATTATTTCATGGATTAAGAAAAGGTCTCATCTCATCACAGGTGGGATCATAGGAAGTCATTTTCTGGGCCTAAAGCATCTCCCAGGGATGACTGATGCTCTCCCTAGTCCATCTATTTTGCCATTTTGGTAGTACATTACTTATTACATCATTAAATGTATATTCTGAAACAACGAATTTTGTTCATTCAAGAAGATGTGAAATGAGCAGAGAGAGGTGGGAAATTATATTTTTCTTCTGTCTTCTATACTTAAAGTTGTCCTTCCTGCAGGGATCAAATCACAGAATGTGAACAAGCATCTATAGTGTCAAAATAATTGTAGTGCAGTGCTAAATGCCTATATGACTAAGAAGATATTGAACCAGTATTTATAGGACTGTAGTCCACCACTAGTTGATGAACAGTTACTTTGTAAGTTCATTATATAGGTTCTTCCAAGATCTATCTATCCTTCCCCCAAAAGAGTGACAATGGTTAGGTAAATGGATTCTAAGTTTTTGCTTTTGTTTTTAATTTACATTTTATCTATTAATGACTAGGCTAGGGACTTTTCACTGTTTTAAAATATTTCTCGTCTTAATAGCTTCTGTTAAAGTAGTCCACCTTTAAGAAAAGGGATTCACTAAAGACAAAATTACCTGTAAATGAAGTCAAAATATAAATATCCTTAAATATATGTTGCTGAATCTGCACAGGAGCCAATATTCTGACCCTACTTATTAAGTCTTGAAATTGGTTCGAGAATAGATGATCATGAAGTTATTTGGGCTTAGTGATTATGAGTCTGACTTACAAAACCCATATGTCATTCCTCATATAGGCATTTCTGGCACAAGAAATGCACAATGAAGCGATGTTTTCATCAAAGTCTAATCCAGGTAATATGCCTGCACAGTCACTAATTATAGCTTTGCCCAGTTCATGCAACCTGAGATGTTTAGAAATTGAATACAATTTCCATATCAGAACACATTTAGTACACTCCCAGTTATACAAAGCAACTGATTTTCCAGTTCATCTTTGAATAATTTGAAGGAATTCTCTTTTCCTTTGGGGACTCTTCGACACCTGATTTCCTCTCAGATCTGAATGTTAATGGTGATATTTGTCTTTGGTGATACAAATATTCTAGATCACATTACTCTTTCTCATTATATATTATATATTAAAACAATATTGATTTACTATCTGTCTCCAAAAGTCCTCTCTTTATTGTACTGAAAAAAAGTTATAAAAATATTTTAACTCTCATTTATTGACATAAACACAATGATTCCATCACACGTTTACTCTATCTCCTTTACCAAGTTTCTAAGCATACAGATGCTTTTATCATTTACGATTCTTTTATATTTAATATACATTATGTTTTGTATAGTGCACAGCAGGAAAAAAATTTCTTTTTAAAAATTAATAATTAATCATTCAAGTGACTATCCCCAGGAGTCTATGGAACCATTGTCAATTCTGTCCAGATACTTTTCTAGTTTAGACAGCAATTGCTGCAGTCCTTAAGTATCAAGCATCTTAATATTCAAGGGCTCCTGGTTTCTTTGTTAGCTTATTGCAAGGACCACTCTTTTCTCTTAACTGTAGTTTAAAATTTTTTAACCACAAGAGAAATCTACAAGTCCTGTGTAAATAAACAGTTCTAAGCCTATATTTAAGCTATACTGTCTAGGAACAAGTGGTTTCTTAGAGCACTGCATCTCCGGCTTAATGTGCATGTAAATCACCTGGGCATCTTGTTAAAATGTAGATTCTAATTCAGCAAATTAAGGGTGGGACCTGAGATTCTGCATTTCTACCAAGCTCCTAGGTGATATCGATGCTTTGAGGTTCAACTTCCTATAACACAAATAGTATACATTCAATTTTGTAAGAGAACCATATCCACTATGCCACGGAATTGGTTTGATGAATTTTCTAGACTAGCCTAATCTAAACATTAAACATTTAGACCTCAGACTTCCTTTTTAATTCTAAACAACAAATAGTAAATATATTTTAATGGAGCATGAAACCAAGTTGTAAATATCCTTAAATATTTATGGCTGAATTTTGCACAGTAGCTAATATTCCAATTCTATGTGTTAAATCATGAAATTAGGTCAAGAACTGAAGACGATGACATTTTTTGGGCTTATTAATTACTGGCCACTAAACTAAACTAAACATCCTAACATGCAGGTGGCATAATAGTTGCTAAATCTAAATTAAACCCTAAGACACAGTGAAAGTAGCATATAGTTGTTAAATCTCTATCTGTTGACAACTTAAGATATTTTATCTCCTCTTTTTTTTTGTTCTCCATAAGACTACTTCTGAAATATCAGTATGCACAAGAGTCTTCTGAGGAGTTTGTCAAACAATGTTAACAAGCTTTCTATCAAGTTTTCTCTAACTTGGAGGTTAGCATTTTCCATTGAATATGGTAATATATAATAAATTAAACAGCCTAATGTATCTCCCTCACTTACAGTAAGAGACCAAGAAGAGAAAAAATGTTTAATTAATATAGAGATATACATAGATTAATAGATATATGCATACATGTTTATATATATATATACACAATGTTGAACCTGAGATTCTATATCACTTTCATGTCCTGAAAGGGTATCAGTGAGAATTAAATAATCTAATATTTTAAAGATTTTGGAATACTGTCTGGCTTGTTATTATTATTGTTTTCATTACTATTCTTATTATCTGGTAACAAAGAGTTCAACTTCGGTCATTGTGTGGCTGGGCTCACTTTCAGATTCCATGCTTTACTGAATGTCTGATCTTGGGCAGGTTGCTTAACACCTTAATTTCCAGTTCCCTCCTCTGTAAAATTATAGTATTCACTTCATTGGGTTGTGACAAAGTTTAAGAGTCATAATGAAAGGTGTTTAGACCTGTGCCTGTGCCTGAAATTTAAGCAGTATCCAATAAAAGTTGCTGTTCTTGTTGGATCTGTGGTTGTGACGAAGGTATAATAATCCCATTTTACAAATGAGAAGACCAAGGTGAAAGATGTCACATAACTTGCCCAAATTCATACAGGTATTAACTAAATGAATTTGGTCAAATGCAGGTCTATCGGAGGACAGGATTCATGCTTTTTTCAGTCTGTCAGGCTGCCTCTCATTCATCTTGACTGAATTTTGAAGATGTGAATTCAGCAATCTCCACAATTCTTAAAGTGTAGAATGCAATTAGTAAATATTTCTGGATTGGTCTTAACAGTAGAACCACACTTAAAAGTCAACAAGGTATGATTTCCAAAACCCCAAGAAATATCTTTCTCCATAGATGGAATCAAAATTCACTAGTACATCAGTGACTGACACTCTATAATTGATTCTTTCCTCTGTTTCTGTAAAAAGTACCCTATAATAGATAAGTACCCTATAATAGATAAGTACCCTATAATGGATAATTTGTTCTTTAGTGTGTAATGACATTATCATTTTTGGGTTTTGTTTTGCTTGTCTCTGTTGTTATTATTATTGTTTTCCAAAAGCAGATTTTGAGTAGGACACGTAGGACCAAATAATGAGTACACAATGAAAAGGAGTAATGAATTGCACCTAAAGCCTTTAATATATTCTATAAAACTACATAACCTAACTCCTAATTATTTCCAAAACCTTTCTCATACCACTCCCCTCCTCTATTCTTACCTGGTAGAATATATTATTGTTCCTAGTTAGTCTCTGCTCTCCCTTTAAGAGAACTATAACATATCCGCCCGTTGCTATGTGACTTATAATGCCCCCTAGGAGAGCAGGATACTTCCTTGCTCTACCCACGATGACCATGGCCACATGTTTGATTAACCAATGGAATATGAGCCAAAGAGATTCACCTATTGTGTATGGCTCAGTTACTTCCATCTTTTTCTTCTATCACAAGAATGGCATGTTACATTTAGGAACTGCTCTTCCTGGCTTAGTCCTGAAATGGAGACTCGGGGAGCAGCAGCACAGCCCAATAGCACATCACCTACAGAGTGAGATGTGAGCCTTTATTGTAATAATCTACCGACATGGTGGGGCTGTTACTGCACCACAACAGTGAAAGCTGACTAATTCAACATTCCATTCACACTAAGCTATTTTTAATTCCCCAATTGTGTCACACTCCTCCTCACTCCCAAGCATTTATACTGCCATTTCCTTTAGCTTAGATCATACTCATTCTCCAGTTTTGATTATGTAACTCTTATTCAGCCCTTATGCCTCAGCTTGTAAACCTTCCTGATCCCCCTATATTGTGTTAAGTGCCTTCCTATATATACGTTCCCATAGCAACTAGACCTTTCCTATCATACCATGCTGAATTGCGAATACCTGTTTGTTGGTCTGCATCCTTCCTGAGGCTGCTAGCTTCATAAGAGAAGGGACAGGATCTGTTTTGCCTCTATTGTTCCATCACTGTCAAGTCTAGTGCCTGGTTTATAATCAACTCACAGGACAATTTACTGAATAAGTAAATTGATGAACAAACATGTGAAAGAATGGGGAGCTGTATGGTAAAAAAGGTTAAGTATATTGTCTTCAAACTCCCTGGACTCAAATCCTGGCTATTTTGCCTCCTAGCAGGACTAGCTACATATTTGTGGAGCTCAAAACAAAATGAAAATGTGAAACTCTTGTTCAAAACTAATTAATAGTTTCAATATAAGGACAGCAAGATCATTAAACCAAGTACAACACCCTTCTAAACATGGGATCCTGTGCAGCTGCTTAGGTCAAAATGCCCTTGAAGCCAACCCTGATTCCTAGCTGTATAAATTTGAACAAGTGAACTAACCTTTTTGTGGTTCTGTTTCCCTATGTGTAAAATGTGATTAAAATAGAATTGAAGTTAATGTATATACAGTAGTCTCTCCTTATCCAAATGGGATATGTTCCAAGACCCCCAGTGGATGCCTGAAACTGAGGATAGTACTGAACTTTATAGATATTATATAGAAGTCCTTTTGTTTTTTTCCTCACAATTTCATGGAGAGAAGATTCATTCTTACCATAGATCTTAGTAATCTCAATATATGATTATTTTTCTTCCCTTATTAAGTCAAGAACTTCCAATTTTTCACTTAAAGGAAGCACTTTATGGCTTCTCTTTGGCATATCTGAATTGTAAGCATCACTAATCTTGAGCTTTGGGGCCATTATCAAGTAAAATCATGGTTACTTGGCACCAGCACTGCAATACCATTACAGTTGATCTGATAACAAACACAATGATTAAATGATGAACAAACGGGGAGCCTAGACAGTGTGGATATCCTGGACAAAGAATAATTCACATCCCAGAAGAGATGAAGTGGGACACTTGAGAATTCATCACACTACTCATGATGACAGGCAATTTAAATCTTATGAATTGTTTATTTCTAGAATTTTCCATTTGTTAATTTCAGACTTTGGTTGACCACCAGTAACTGAAAATGCAGGATGTAAAATCATGAATAATGCAGGACAAGTGTAAAGGCTTTATAATAATGGATCTTACATATGTACTATTATTACAGATAGGAGAAACTATGGATGTCAAGGGCAAATTTTTGTTTTTCCAAATTTTACTCCAGGTTTCCTAAAGGCTACAAGACTGCCCAGGCCCACCAATCTAGATCAATGTTTCTGAACTGGGGGTGATTTTGCCTCCCACGGGACATCTGACAGTGTCTGGAGACATCTTTGGTAATCACAACTGGGGGCATTACTGGCATCTAGTGGATGCTGCTAATATTCTACAGCACACAGGGCAACCCCCAGAGCAAAGAATTACCGGTTCAAAAATATCAACGGCACCAAGCCTGAGAAACCGATATCTAGATTGATTTCTGGGCTTCCAAGGACAAATCACCGAGTTTTTTAGACTCTCAGTTTCTCTATCAATAAAACATGGCCAATAACAACTGTGCCTACTCGCTTTGCAAAGATGTTGTAGAGATGAATTGAGAGGGAAAAAGCCTAACTCTCAGAGGGGAAAGGGTACTATTACAGCCTGAGGTGTTATTATCAAGCTGTGCCGACACTTTCACTCTCAGGAAGCCAAATGTTCTACTTGGAAATGATAATTTCCCTACACTAAATGAGCATTTTACTTCCCAGAGGGAGTCATTTTATTCACCTTTTGCCATCATTGGATTGGGCCCATTACAGCTGTTGTTCTTCCCTTATTTGAAATTTCATAACACACATAACAACAGAGCCACTCCTGGAGGAATGGGCAGCCATGCAGTAACAAGCCACACACGTGTGCCCACATGTAAACAATCTGCTAACCCAACCAGCTTGGGTATTTATTATGTAAGTACCATTCTCATATCCAAATCTGTTTCAATGAGACTATTCAGTACAGAAGAAAAAATAACGTTCTTGTGAGCCATCATTCACATCAGCCACTCTTCCAAATTCCAATGTGAGTTACCAGATAAATAGTAAAGCACCATTTTGACCTTCTGTTTATAAAGTGAATGCTTTAGAGACTGATTGGCATGGCAAGAGGTAAGGGGGAGGTGAAGGAACAAGGAAAAGTTCAGGCAGGGAAAATAAAGGAGAAATCCTAGGAAACCACAAATGCACTCAGCCAATATTCTCAAATGCCTTAAATGTGTAATTAATCAATAGTTTGTGCGTGAAGACTGCACTGCTTGCATGAAATCAGAATGGAACCACATTATAGCAATTAGAAGGAGCTAATGTCAGTGCATGAGCCCCCAGATGTTCAGATCAATTGCTTTCTAACGAAATCTGTGTTCACAAAATAATCCCAGGACAGAAAGTACTAGCTGGGGAAAGATTTACCTAACATGAGTATTGCATCACAGTCTTGCTTTGTTCTCCCCTTTTGTCTGACAGTTGAGGAGCAGAGCTGCCACAGGCTTGCTGCGCAGGGCGTTGAAGGTGAAAGCTGAGAGGGAGACAAGCTGCTTGCTGTGAAGAGAACTACAGAGCATGAATCAACTTATCAAGTTCTATCAGTGCCTGCATGGGGGAACTCATGAGTATGAAACCATCTTTTTATGGCTTTCTCTAGGACCAGTAGAGGAGTAGTGGGCAGGCAATAGTAGTAGGGATGACAGCAAGCACTGTGGAAGGTACGGGGTGCCTTGGGGTCAGAATGAAGGCCTGGGCCTTCCACCCTCCAGTGTTGGCACTGCCTCTGTTTGTATGTTACCAGGACAGAGCCCTGGGGTGCAACTAAAGTAGAGGGCTGTAAGGACCAACACCTCAGCTCTAATTTTCATCACTTTTAGCTGTTTCAGTCACTGTATATCTGACTTTCAATTTCCTCCTCTGTAAAATGAGGATAATTATCCTTATATGACAAGCAGCAGTCCCCAATCTTTTTGGCATCAGGGACCAGTTTTGTGGAAGATAATTTTTCCGTGGGCCAGTTGTGGGAAGGCGGTTTTGGGATGAAATTGTTCCACCTCAGGACATCAGGCATTAGTTAGATTCTCATAAGTAGCACACAACCTAGATCCATCGCACGCGTAGCTCACAATAGGATTTGGGCTCCTATGAGAATCTAATACCACTGATCTGACAGGAGGCAGAGCTCAGGCCATAATCTCCGCTCACTCACTCACCTGCTCACCGCCTGCTGTGCCGCCCAGTTCACCACAGACCACAGACTAGTCCCAGTTCATGACTTGGGGGTTGGGAACTTCTATATAACAGAAGAATAAAAAAGAAAAAAAGTTTGTGAATAGAAAAACTTACAACACAACATATAGTTGTCACTCCATGCTTATTTATTCACTTTAGGAAAACATTTTTTCCCTACTTAAGATTGCCAATCTTCCTATGAAATCTCATTTAAAATTTACATCTTCCCCAAAATTGTCCTTGACTGGTTGTGCTACATCCACAGATCTCTTTTATGTCACATTCCTTGACCTTATAGGCACTCAGCTGTAGCTACTGCCCTTCACTCTTGATCAACTATCTGTCTCTGAGCGTCCTGCAGTTCCATCATCTCCATGTGTTCCATCTACACCAAAGCAGTGCTGACTGTCCTTGCTTGTGACTGGCATCTTAAAATTGTAAACAAGGGGACATGATGAATATTGTCAATTGCGTAAACTTTTGCATGACTGAATTCCTTGGCTTGGTTCTGGAAAAAAAAAAAAAAAAGACTCAAGGGGTTCCTTCTCATCACAGGCCTCTGTCATGTGATCTGGTAGAAATCTAGAGCCTGAGGCCATGTTGGAATAAAGTCAGAGTGAGGAGGAAGTGAAAAAAATTGGAGGGATTCACCCAATTTAGCCTCTGCTCCCCATCTATGTGCAAATATGTTTATGTTCCTAATCCTTTTCTCTTCTTGTCGTAAATTAATGTCTTAAAATTTCATAGTGCCTTTTAGGTATATTACACTGACCACTGATTCAATTACAGTAGAGTCACTAATTAATGGTACTTTATTTAGCAGAAGCTTAATTTTTGTGCACTTGAGATGCAAAATCACATAAATAAATATACAATCCAAAATAATGGGAACATTTGTTATTTTACCAAACAAGTAAGACTGTACTGCTTCTGTCAAAGTAAGCTAACTATCACATGGTATTCAAAACCTACATGACCGACCACCTGATATTGAGTCCCTGATTTGTTAGTGTGGCCTTTTTTAACACTAATAAGGAACAGTAAAGAAGCTCTTTCTCAATCTTGCTTTTCAAGTCTTTTGTCTCGTATCTTCAGTAATTTGAGTCACTTTTCTTATTTGCTGTAGGAATCATACTTAAACATTCCACCCAACAGTGATCATATCCACAGCTCTCAGATGCTGACAACAGAATGTCATTGCTTTTGATAACTGATTATATTCTGTTATTGAATCATAATTTTCAAAAAATGTAAAATAAAAGCAAAAGAAAACAAATTCTCAATTTTGCATGCAGGTTATGATCAGCTGTTTTGTTGGAGCCTTACTTTGGATCCTCCCTACGTCTTCCTTCTTCTGTGTTCAGATGCAGAAGTGGATAGAAATGCAACAACAAGCAGCTGCATAATTAGCAGCAATTAAGTCGGAGTGAGATTTAACAAAGGCAGCAGAATACTCAATTTTGCCCTCTATTCCCAATTGTTCAGTCACAATTCTAACTCTAATTCCAAGAGGCTAAAACAGGAACTACCATCAGAACTGATATAAGAGAACAATAATGGAGCAAACATAGATTTGATTCTTGGCTTAGGCCAGTTGTTATTTTGAAAATACTTCATCCACTGCTACTTAAAGTGATCCTTCAGTGACTTTCCTAGATCAGTTATCTAATGACAGGATCAAAAGTCAAAGATTGTAGGGTTATAAGGAAGAGTTTGTTTGTTTGTTTGTTTGTTTGTTTGTTTTAATTTGTCCACCCTATCATATTGATCATAAATGACTGTGTCTTCTGTTACCAATGCTAAGAAATAGACAATCAGTGCAACAATCCTGTTGCTATCAGGAAGCACTCAGGGTTCACCTGGCTCCCTAAGAGATAACAGCAGTCTTATGTTGTCCATCTGCCTCTCCCAGCTTCTTACTTTCACACTCACCATCAAAAGAGGGTGCTAGAAAAGGCTCCAGTCCAATCAGCACAGTCCAAGCCAGTTGGCCAGATGGTGGGTTTTGCTGCAGGGATAGCTAATGGACTCATGTGATAGTGACATCATCCTCCGGTCTTTCAGGAGAGGAGATGGTACTATTGAATTAGCTTTGCAAACGATTCTCTTTCAGCTTAATCAACATTTGCAGAAGGAGGAATTAGATTGTACAGTCTGTAAATGCAGCTAGCCACCTTCCATGGTGAGACATTGCTGCTTCTGATCACCACGGAGAATGGACTTTATTTGCACAGCCAGGTCAGGTCTGAGTGCATATTTACTAGCAATCATCATGGTTGATTTTAAACTGTTAGCATGTTTGTTTTGAGAAAGGAAAACAGGTCAGAACCCTAAAACTTGAAACATAAAATCACCTCTGAAGTACAGGCTCAGATTAAACAGCCTCAAGAAAAATATTGTAGTTTCCTAGTTAACCTTGAAATTCTTTGTTTTTTTAATCTTTGGAATATTAAAATTTGTTAAATCTGTGGAGTTTGCTCCTCTTCTAAGCAAAAAACATACTCTTTTCAAAATCTGAGATTGTTTAGCTCAACTGGTTGGAACACAGTATTTAAAAAGACCTTATGGAGCAACTGTGTTTGTTCTATTCCATGGCGATGAGTTTCACACATGTAGTCTGGGAAATGTACATGCTGGTCCTGAGGGGTCTGAATGAAACAGCTCAAACCTGAAGTTTCCTCTGGGAGAGACAGAAAAAAAGAGAGACAATGGCAAGTAACTGCTCTGCCATGGGCATCCGCTTTGTGTGTTGTATCTAATGTATTTTACTACACTAAATAGATAAAACCGTATCAAATTGAGGACTCCAAAAGTTAGATTTTGAATTTTATGAAGTAAATTATGATTTTCAAGTACAAATACCTGCAAAAGTAAGCATTTAACAAAGGTATGTTGAGTAAATGAGTGAAAGAATTTATCAGCTCTGTCCAAAATCCTGAGCAAAATATAGAGGAGGCATGCTTTATTTAAATGTATCTATCATATAAATATAGCAAAATTGAAGCATATAGAATTAAATCCAGATATCTAAAACTATTTTAAAGGTACTTACTCTTGAAGAGAAGTATAATATCTTCTCTACACCTGGATTTTTCTCCACATAAAACAGGGTAATCAACTTTTGTTATCAGACATTTTTAATCTGAAGAAAAATCACACCCTTATTTCCGTTTTTCCACTAGCTCAGCTCCTTAGAAACAAGAAAGGCAGAATCTTCAGACTGTCTGTGGTCCCAGCAAGCAGCATTCAGAGCATCATCTCCAGCGCTGTCTTTCCTTCTGCTCTGGCCTACTCTGTTCTCCTATACCTTGGGTAAATGAACGGAGGCAAAGGAACGCTAATCTTTGGGCATCAGTTGGAAAAAACTTAGAAGTCACTGAAATGAGGATTTCAAAAATTCCAAATCCCAGAAAGCATGAATTATATTAAATAACAATCAAAAGCCATTTTAGCAGAATGGGAAGAACTTCATTCCTGTAAAATTAAGTCCATCCCAATCTCTGCAGTACATGATCATAAATATTAGCATACTATGAGAAAGCCAACTATGTAAATAAGAAACTAACAAAGAATTCAAAACTAAGAATAAAACATAGCTGCTCACATCTTAAACAGATAAAAATTTCACATCAAATGAAATTATAATTAAATAATTAAAATCAAGTAAGAATTATTTTTCTCATGTTAACATTTTTCTGAAATCAAAAGAAAACAAAATTCTCAGAAATATATTGCCTTTTACAACATCTAAATTAGTAAAAATTACAAAGTAGTGATTAGTTTAAATTATATAGTTAGGATCAAATTGTTCACTTCAGGCTTTTATTTCAGATAAAATATATGTACCATACCATTTGACTTATTTTATTAAACAGAAATATTTCTGATACTTTATATATATTCACTCTACTTAGTCATATTTACTCATTACCTTTCATTGTAACTGAAGGTAAATGGAAGAGAAGAGTGTAATCTCCCACCATCGTCACCATTGTTTTCACAGGTATTATTAATTACTATCATATCACAAAGAGTCAATATTTATTAAGCATTGTCGAGGTGCCAAAAATTATGCTTATAAAATTACTATAAATTAGAAATTCTTACTGTAACTGACCAAAGTCATAGAGCTTTCTAGTATAATTGGAATTTAATTTAAATCTACCTTACTCCAAAGTTCATACTTTTGCTAATAAATAAAACATACAACATACTTTGGAATGCAAAATTCATCTTTGCAAAGTCACTTATTTGGAGAAAATATATTAGTTTTACAAAATAGTGATACAATAAAACTATTCAATGAGAATATACAGTCCCCAACTTATGATGGTTTAACAGTGAATTTTCAGTTTTACAGTGATGTGAAAGTGATACATGTTCAGTAGAAACCATACTTTGAGTATTCATACGGCCATTCTGTTTTTCACTTTCACTGCGGTAGTCAATAAATTACATGAGATATACAACACCTTATTATAAAATAGACTTGTGTTAGGTAATTTTTCCCAACTGCAGGCTAATATAATGTCTGAGCCCATTTAAGGTAGGCAAGGTGAAGTTATGGTGTTCAGTAGATTAAGTATATTAAATGTATTTTCTACTTATGAAATTTTCAATTTGTGGTGGATTTGTCAGGATGTAACCCCTTCATAAGTTAAGGAGCATCTGTAATTAGTTATTTTTTTCCTATTTGTGTGTATAACAAAGTTGAATAGTTAGAAACAATTTCCAAATCATTTATTTCTTTAAAAAAAATTTCTCCATAAAAGTTAATAATGTCAGGATAGTTTTTGCAAGTGATCCCTGTATTTAAAGATATATAAAATAACATATTTGGATTTCCTAGGGGTCAGTGGAAGACCTGCTAAGTTACTACTTTTCTTCGCTAGCCCATCCCTGGATTTGACACATAGGGGAAGGAAAGAAAAAAGGAAAAACAAGAAAAAAGAAAAGAAGGAAGGAAGGAAGGAATGGAGAGAGGGAGGGAGGGAGGAAGAAAGGAAGGAAGAGAGAGAGAGAGA
>NW_012106241.1:1013989-1014801 GCF_000951045.1 Mandrillus leucophaeus
CATGCTTTATTTAAATGTATCTATCATATAAATATAGCAAAATTGAAGCATATAGAATTAAATCCAGATATCTAAAACTATTTTAAAGGTACTTACTCTTGAAGAGAAGTATAATATCTTCTCTACACCTGGATTTTTCTCCACATAAAACAGGGTAATCAACTTTTGTTATCAGACATTTTTAATCTGAAGAAAAATCACACCCTTATTTCCGTTTTTCCACTAGCTCAGCTCCTTAGAAACAAGAAAGGCAGAATCTTCAGACTGTCTGTGGTCCCAGCAAGCAGCATTCAGAGCATCATCTCCAGCGCTGTCTTTCCTTCTGCTCTGGCCTACTCTGTTCTCCTATACCTTGGGTAAATGAACGGAGGCAAAGGAACGCTAATCTTTGGGCATCAGTTGGAAAAAACTTAGAAGTCACTGAAATGAGGATTTCAAAAATTCCAAATCCCAGAAAGCATGAATTATATTAAATAACAATCAAAAGCCATTTTAGCAGAATGGGAAGAACTTCATTCCTGTAAAATTAAGTCCATCCCAATCTCTGCAGTACATGATCATAAATATTAGCATACTATGAGAAAGCCAACTATGTAAATAAGAAACTAACAAAGAATTCAAAACTAAGAATAAAACATAGCTGCTCACATCTTAAACAGATAAAAATTTCACATCAAATGAAATTATAATTAAATAATTAAAATCAAGTAAGAATTAAGAGTGAGGAGGAAGTGAAAAAAATTGGAGGGATTCACCCAATTTAGCCTCTGCTCCCCATCTATGTGCAAATATGTTTATGTTCCTAATCCTTT
>NW_012106241.1:1016644-1018884 GCF_000951045.1 Mandrillus leucophaeus
GGAAGGAAGGAAGGAAGGAAGGAAGGAAGGAAGGAAGGAAGAAATAGGAAGTATAAAGATCTTAGAAACCAAAGATCCTGGGAAGATAAAAGATTGTTGTGACATGGTGTGGAGAGGAAAGTAAAGTCTAGGGCAGATAGGGGCTGGATGCCACAGACGAGAGATACAATGGAGGAACAACAAACTGAACAATCTAAACTGGGACCAAAGTAAACGTAAGTGTAACACAAATATGAAAAATGTAAAATAAAAATAAACATAATTACAAGATTTATGGAAGAAGGTTAACCTGAGACAGTATAAAGCAGTTTTAAGAATAAAACAAAATGGAATTACACTTAGGAAAAATTTACCAATGAGGCAAGGGGAAAATGGGATGAAGTAATCATGAATAGATGGTAAACCTAAATATACTCTGTTATATAGATTTGATTTTGACATAATATATATAACCGTAAAAAAGCTAAATTAAAAAACAATTCAAATGTTTAAAGCAAAATTAAATGAATGTAAATGTATATCCAGTTTGTAGCATAATCACACTGAGAAGAACCCTTTCTAATGACTCTGATACAAAGAAATTTGATTATACATCTTTGGGGAAACATATCATAAGGACAAAAAACCTGAAAATAAATTAATTAAATAAATTGTTTTTAGTAATCATACTGTAAGTGGTAATATTGCTATTCAATATATGACTATTACAAAAGTATTTTAGAATAAAGAAGATCAGAAATTGTATGAGTCTAGAGATGCTGGCATTTGGAGCAAAGGAAATGAGAAACAGATATCAATGTATTTCCTTTAAATTTATGTTAAAATCTCCAGTCCTGTATTTGAGTTGGAAACATGAATATGAATTCATAAAATATTTGATCCTGAAATAGAATGTATCCTCTAGCTATAATTAATACCCCAACTGGTAGCAAGACACTCCCCTAGTGCCCATCTTTTGGTATCTAAATACCAATTCTCACTAAAAGAAACTGCAGCCTCCTAAAGGAATGTGTAATTTGAGGTCTAGACTATGAAATGTATAAAAAGAACCTGAAAAATTCTGTCACATTCATCACTAAACAAGAAAGATATCAAAAACTTCTGAGAGTGAACCCAAAGCACTTAGAAGTAAACTAAAGAGGCTCCCACTGGCCAAAGGTGGAGCAATATGAACATCAAGAAGAATAATGATTACAATGGACTTAAAGATATCAAATTTATATAAATCCATTTATATATAATGATACTTAGAACAAAGAACAGCAAAATTAAAACAACCTCATTGATCACCTTTGGAGGATGCCAGGTGTTGAAATTATTACTTAGGAAGCTAGTAAACAAATGGAAAGAATCAAGCAACTATCTTTCCTTTCCTATATGAATTAACTTTAGATTAAGCAAGGAGCTGATGAAAATTTCTCTTTATAAACTGTATTGGTTTCCTAAGGTTGCTGTAAAAAAATATGACAAGCTGGGGCGGGGAGTAGCTTAAAACAACAAACTTATTTTCTCAAAGTTCTGACAGCCAGAGCCCAAAATCAAAGGGTTAGTCATGCCCCCTCCAGAGCCTCCAGAGGAGGATTCTTGTCTCTTCCAGCTTCTGGTGGCTGCAGGAGTTCCTTGGCATGTAGCAGTAGAACTTCAGGCTCTCCCTCCCTCTGCCTTCACATGGCCATCTTTCCCGCCTTTCTGTTTGTGTTCAAATTTCTTCTCTCTTATAAGAATAATAGTCATATCAGTTATACTCCCCCAAGGAATTTATCCTAACTTGATTACATCTGGAAATGCAGATGGAAATAGCAGAAATGCTGGTTCCAAACAAGGTCACATTCACAAGTATGTGGGGTAGAACTCCAACATACCTTTTGGAAGACCCATAACATAGAGTATTCCAGCTATTAATGAAAATGAATAGAATAAAATATCATTTTTCAACTCCTCGTAAAATAATGAACCTACGCAAGGATGATCAATGACTAATAACATCAAAAAAGAGGCTATTTTGGACCTTCTGAACAAAGTATACAATAACCATCTATTGATAAGTTTTATCAGAAATTCTGTCGTAAGTGTTCAAGCCTCTAGCACTTAACTACTAATTTACAGCAAATACAGACATCATAGGAACAATTATAAAGAACACCACAGGGATGCAATCAACAACAAAATTCAGACTGTAGGAAATGATGAAAAACAAATAACTTATTTCTCTACTAAATACATTAAAAGGGAGACAGAGA
>NW_012106241.1:1019623-1024734 GCF_000951045.1 Mandrillus leucophaeus
AAAAAAGAAAAAAGAAAGAAATGAAGAGATAAAGATATTGAAGATATATATGAAAAGAGTTTCAACATTTATGTGATAGGAGTCCCAGGAAAAAAGAAAAAAATTTCCCGAAAGGAAGAATGTATTTGGATAAATAATAACCAAGAATTAGAGAAAGACATGAAACATTAAAATAAGTCATAGAATTTTCTTTTAGGAGAGATTTTTTTAAAATGTACCCAACTGCAACAAAAACATCCTTACCTGGACACATTACACAAAAGGTAACAGTATCAAATGAACGAAAAACTTTAAAAGTTTTTAGAGAGAAAAACATCACCCATAAAAGGGAATTATTGGATCATTATATTCTTCATCAGTAACATTAGATATAAGACAAGAGTTTGGTAATATTTTAAAGTTTTGAAAGAAAATGAATATCTATATAACATTTTATATTCCAGTTAAACTATTATTTAAATATTTGTCTTTATAAGTGTGGGTTTTCTGGACGACAGAATCATACAATATGAAGCTTTTAGTGGCTGACTTTTTTCACTTAGCACATTGTCAAATTCCATCCATGGTTCGGTGAAAGTTCAGTACTTTTTCCCTTGTAATGGTGAAATAATATTCCAGTATATGAACATACCACATTTTGTTAATACATTCATCTGCTGATGAACATTTGGGTCATTTCCACATTTTTGTTACCATGAATAATGCTGTTATGGACATTAATTTTCAAGTTTTTGTGTGAACATGTTTTCATTTTGTTTGGATATATACCACAGAGTACAACTGTTGGGTTAAATAACAACTCTGTTTAATTTTTGAGAAATTAAGAAATGGTTTTCCGAAGTAGCTGCACTATTTTACATTGCCACCACAGAGTTTGAAAGTTCCAATTCTTCCGTATCCCAACACTTGTTATTATTCTGTCCTTTTTATTAGAGGCCTCCTAGTGGGTTTAAGTGGTATTTCACTATGTTTTTTATCTTCATTTCCCTGATGGCTAATGATATTGAGCAACTTTTTATGTAATTGTCAACCATTTGTATATCTTCTTTGGAGAAATTTCTATTCAGAAGTTTTCTCAACCTTTTGTGTCATTTGTCTTTTTGTTATTGAGTATTATAAGACTTATTTTATATTCTAGAAACCAATCCCTTATTAGATATAGGATTTACAAATATTTTATCCCATTCTGTAGGTTGTCTTTTCACTTTCTTGATAATGTCCTTTAATGCACATAAATTTTTAATTTTGAAGAAGTCGTCTTTTGTTGCTTGTACTTTTGGTGTCATATCTAGGATTCATTGCCATACCCAAGTAATTAAGCCTTTTTTCTTCTAATAATTGTATAGTTTTAGTTCTACTATTTAAGTATTTAATCCATGTTAAGGTAGTTTTTGTATATGGTATGAGGTAGGCCCAACTTTCTTCTTTTGTATGAGGATAGCCAGTTGTCCCAGCACCATTTGTTGCAAAGCCAATCCCTCCCAGCCCCTGCTTGAATTGATTAAACACTCTTGTTGAAAATCGGTTGACCTTAAATGTGAAGTCTTGATTCCCGGGCAAGATGGCCAAATAGGAACAGTTCTGGTCTGCAGCTCCAAGCGAGACCAACACAGACGGCCAGGTGACTTCTGCATTTCCAACTGAGGTACACAGTTCATCTCACTGGGACTGGATAGACAGTGGGTGCAGCCCACAGAGGGTGCGCAGAGACAGGGTGAGGCATCACCTCACCCAGGAAGTGCAAGGAGTTTGGGAACTCCCTCCCCTAACCAAGGGAAGCTGTGAGGAACTGTGCCTTGAGGGACAGTGCTATCTGGCCCAGATACTATGCTTTTCCCATGGTCTTCACAACCCACAGAACAGGAGACTCCCTCGGGTGCCTATACCACCAGGGACCTGGGTTTCAAGCACAAAACTAGGGCACCATTCGAGCAGACACCGAGGTAGCTGCAGGAGATTTTTCATACACTAGTGGCACCTAGAATGCCAGTGAGACTGAACCATTCACTCCCCTGGAAAAGGGGCTGATGCCAAGAAGCTAAGTGGTCTTGCCCAGAGGACCCCACTCCCATGGAGCCCAACAAGCTAAGATTCACTGGTTTGAAATTCGCAGTGCTAGCACAGGAGGCTGAAGTCAATCTGGGATGCTCAAGCCTGGTGAGGGGAGGGGTGTCTGCCATTGCTGAGGTTTGAGTAGGCAGTTCTTCCCTCACAGTGTAAACAAAGCCACCGGGAAGTTCAAACTGGGCAGAACACACCTCAGTGCCACAAAGCTGCTGTAGCCAGACTGCCCCTCTAGTTTCCTCCTCTCTGGGCAGAGCATCTCTGAAAGAAAGGCAGCAGCCACTGTCAGGGGATTATAGATAAAACTCCCATCTCCCTGGGACAGAGCACCTGGGGGAAGGGGCGACTGCAGATGAAGCTTCAGCAGACTTTAACATTCCTGCCTGCTGGCTGTGAAGACAGCAGCAGATCTCCCAGCACAGCGCTTGAGCTCGGCTAAGTGACATACCACCTCCTCAAGTGGGTCCCTGACTCTCATGCCTCCTGACTGGGAGATACCTCCCAGCAGGGGTTGACAGACACATCATACAGGAGAGCTCTGGCTGGAATCTGGCAGGTGCCCCTCTGGAACAAAGTTTCCAGAGGAAAGATCAGGGAGCAATCATTGCTATTCTGCAGCCTCCACTGGTGATACCCAAGCAAACGGGGTCTGGAGTGGACATCCAGCAAACTCCAGCAGATGTGCAGCAGAGGGGCCTGAATGTTAGAAGGAAAACTAACAAACAGAAAGGAATAGCCTTAACATCAACAAAAAGGACAACCATGCAAAAACCCCATCTGAGGGTCAACAGCATCAAATACCAAAGGTAGATAAATCCATGAAAACCAGTAAAAAACAGAGCAAAAAGGTTGAAAATTCCAAAAACCAGAATGCCACTTCTCTAAAATATCACAACTCCTCACTAGCAAGGGAATAAAACTGGATGGACAATGAATTTGATGAATTGACAGAAGTAGGCTTCAGAAGGTGGGTAATAACAAATTCCTCCGAGCTAAAGAAGCATGTTTTAACCCAATGCAAGGAAGCTAACTACCCTAAAAAAAGGTTAGACAAATTGCTAACTAGAATAACCAGTTTAGAGAAGAGCATAAACGACCTGATGCAGCTGAAAAACACACCACGAGAACTTTGTGAAGCATACACAAGTATCCATTGCTGAATCAATCAAGCAGAAGAAAGGATATCAGAGATTGAAGATCAACTTAATGAAATACAGTATGAAGACAAGATTAGAGAAAAAAGAATGAAAAGGAATGAACAAAGTCTCCAAGAAATATGAAACTATGTGAAAAGATCAAACCTACATTTGATTGGTGTACCTGAAAATGATGCGGACAATGGAACCAAGTTGGAAAACACACTTCAGGATATTATCCAGGAGAACTTCCTCAACCTAGCAAGACAGGCCAACATTCAAATTCAGGAAATACAAAGAACACTACAAAGATAATCCTCAAGAAGAGCAACCCCAAGACACATAATTTTCAGATTCACCAAGGTTGAAATGAAGAAAAAAATGTTAAGGGCAGCCAGAAAGAAAGTTTGGGTTACCCACAAAGGGAGGTCCATCAGACTAACAGCAGATCTCTCTGCAGAAACCCTACAGGCCAGAAGAGAGGGGAACTAATATTCAACATTCTTCAAGAAAATAATTTTCAACCCAGAATTTCATATCCAGCCAAACTAAGCTTCATAAGTGAAGGAGAAATAAAATCATTTAAAAACAAGCAAATGCTGAGGGATTTGTCAGCAACAGGCCTGCCTTACAAGAGTTCCTGAAGGAAGTATTAAATATGAAAAGGAAAAACCGGTACCAGCCACTGCAAAAACATACCAAAATGTAAAGACCATTGACACTATGAAGAAACTGCATCAACTAACGGGCAAAATAACCAGCTACTATCATAATGACAGGATCAAATTCATGCATAACAATATTAACCTTAAATGTAAATGCGCTAAATGACCCAATTAAAAGAAACAGACTGCAAATTGGATAAAAAGTCAGGACCCATCGGTGTGCTGTATTCAGGAGACCCATCTCATTTGCAAAGACACACATAGGCTCAAAAGAAAGGGATGGAGGAATATTTATCAAGCAAATGGAAAGCAAAAATAAAAAGTAGGGGTTGCAATCCTAGTCTCTGATAAAACAGACTTTAAACCAACAAAGATTGAAAAGAATAAGAAGAACATTACATAATGGCAAAGGGATCAACAAGAAGTGCTGACTATCCTAAATATATGTGCACCCAATACAGGATGACCCAGATTCATAAAGCAAGTACTTAGAGACCTACAAAGAGTCTTAGACTCCCACACAATAATAGTGGAAGACTTTAACACCCCACTGTCAATATTAGACAGATCACCCAGACAGAAAATTAACAAGGATATTCAGGACTTGAACTCAGCTCTGGACCAAGTGGACCTAAGAGATATCTTCAGAGCTCTTCACCCTAAAACAGCAGCATACACATTCTTCTCAGCACCACACTGTACTTATTCTAAAACTGACCACCTACTTGAAAGTAAAACACTACTCAGCAAATGCAAAAGAATGGAAATCATAACAAACAGTCTCTCAGACCACAGTGCAATCAAATTAGAAATCAAGATTAAGAATCTCACTGAAAACCACAGAACTACATGGAAACTGAATAACCTGCTCCTGAATGACTACTGGGTAAATAATGACATTAAGGCAAAAATAAACAAGTTCTTCGAAACCAATGAGAACAAAGAGACAATGTAACAGAATCTCTGGGACACAGTTACAACAGTGTTAAGAGGAAAATTTATAGCAAAGAGGAAAATTTATAGCAATAATGCCCACATAAGAAAGTGGGAAAGATCTAAAATCGACACCCTAACATCACAATTTAAAAAAACTAGAGAAGCTTTTTTTGGTTGGTAGGCTATTAATTATTGCCTCAATTTCAGAGCCTGCTATTGGTCTACTCAGGGATTCAATTTCTTCCTGGTTTAGTCTTGGGAGAGTGTAAGTGTCCAGGAAATTATCTATTTCTTCCAGGTTTTCTAGTTT
>NW_012106241.1:1026699-1029630 GCF_000951045.1 Mandrillus leucophaeus
AAAAAAAGATTAACAAAATACACAGAATGCCAGCCTGACCATTAAAGAAGAAAAGAAAGAAGAATCAAATAGACACAATAAAAAATGATAAAGGGGATATCACCACTGATCCTGCAGAAATACAAACTACTATCAGAGAATACTATAAACATCTCTATGCAAATAAACTAGAAAATGTAGAAGAAATGGATAAATTCCTGGACACATACACCCTCTCAAGACTAAACCAGGAAGAAGTTGAATCCCTGAATAGACCAATAACAAGTTCTGAAATTGAGGCAGTAATTAATGGCCTACCAACCAAAAAAAGCCCAGGACGAGTTGGATTCACAGGCAAATTCTACCAGAGGTACAAAGAATAGCTGGTACCATTCCTTCCAAAACTATTCCAAACAATAGAAAATGAAGGAATCCCCCCTCACTCATTTTATGAGGCTAGCATCATCCTGCTACCAAAGCCTGGTGGAGACACAACAAAAAAAAGAGAATTTTAGGACAATATCCCTGATGAACATCGATGCAAAAATCCTCAATAAAATACGGCAAACTGAATCCAGCAGCATATCAAAAAGCTTATCCACCACGATCAAGTCAGCTTCATCCCTGGGATGTGAGGCTGGTTCAACATATGCAAATCAATAAACATAATCCATCACAAAAACAGAACCAATGACAAAAACTGTATGATTATCTCAATAGATGCAGAAAAGGCCTTCGATAAAATTCAACAGACCTTCATGCTAAAAACTCTCAATAAACTAAGTATTGATGGAATGTATCTCAAAATAATAAGAGCTATTTATGACAAACCCACAGACAATATCACACTGAATGGGCAAAAATTGGAAGCATTCCCTTTTAAAACTGGCACAACACAACGATGCCCTCTGTCACCACTCCTATTCAACATAGTATTGGAAGTTCTGACTAAGGCAATCAGGTAAGAGAAAGAAAGAAAGTGTATTCAGTTAGGAAGAGAGAAAGTCAAATCTATTTGCAGATGATGTGATTGTATATTTAAAAAACCCCATCGTCTCAGCCCAAAATCTCCTTCAGTTGATTAGTAACTTCAACAAAGTCTCAGGATACAAAACCAATGTGTAAAAATCACAGCACTCCTACATACCAATAATAGACAAACAGAGCCAAATCGTGAGTGAACTCTCATTCACAATTACTACAAAGAGAATAAAATACCTAGGAATCCAACTTACAAGGGATGTGAAGGATCTCTTCAAGGAGATCTATAAACCACTGCTTAATGAAATAAAAGAGGACACAAACAAATGGAAGAACATTCCATGCTCATGGATAGGAAGAATCAACATTGTGAAAATGGCCATACTGCCCAAGGTAATTTATAGATTCAATGCTATCCCCATAATGCTACCACTGACTTTCTTCACAGAACTGGAAAAAACTACTTTAAACTTCATATGGAACCAAAAAAGAGCCCACATTGCCAAGACAATCCTAAGCCAAAAGAACAAAGCTGGAGGCATCACGCTACCTGACTTCAAACTATACTACAAGGCTATCGTAACCAAAGCAAACTGGTACCAAAACAGATATATTGACCAATGGAACAGAACAGAGGCCTCAGAAATAACACCACACATCCACAACCATCTGATCTTTGACAAACCTGACAAAAAACGAGCAATTGGAAAAGGATTTCCTATTTAATAAATGGTGTTGGGAAAACTGCCTAGCCATATGCAGAAAACTGAAACTGGACCCCTTCCTTACACCTTATACAAAAATTAACTCACAAAGGATTAAAGATTTAAACATAACACCTAAAACCATAAAAACTCTAGAAGAAAATCTAGAAAATACCATTCAGGACATAGGTTTGGGCAAACACTTCATGACTAAAACACCAAAAGCAATGGCAACAAAAGCCAAAATTGACATTTGAGATCTAACTAAACTAAAGAGCTTCCGCACAGCAAAAGAAACTATCATTAGAGTGAACAGGCAAATTACAGAATGGGAGAAAAATTTTGCAATCTATCCATCTGACAAAGGGCTAATATCCAGAATCTACAAAGAAGTTAAACAAATTTAAAAGAAAAAAAAAAAAACCATCAAAAAGTGGGCTAAGGATATGAATGACACTTCTGAAAAGAAGATATTTATGTGACCAACGAACATATGAAAAAAGCTCATTATCACTGGTCATTAGAGAAATGCAAATCAAAACTACAATGAGATACCATTTCACACCAGTTAGAATGGCAATCATTAAAAAGTCAGGAAAAAACAGATGCTAGAGAGGGTATGGAGGAATAGGAATCCTTTCATACTATTGGTGGGGGTGTAAATTAGTTCAACCATTGTGGAAGACATTGTGGTGATTCCTCAAGAATCTAGAACTAGAAGTACCATTTGACCCAGCAATCCCATTACTGGGTATATACCCAAAGGATTTTAAATCATTCTGCTATAAGGACACATACATGCACATGTATGGTTGCTGCAGCACTATTCACAATAGCAAAGACTTGGAACCAACCCAAATATCCATCAATGATAGACTGTATAAAGAAAATGTGGCACATATACACCATGGAATACTATGCAGCCATAAAAAAGAATGAGTTCATGTCCTTTGCAGGGACATGAATGAAGCTGGAAACCATCATTTTCAGCAAACTAACACAGGAACAGAAAACCAAACACTACACATTCTCACTCATAAGTGGGAGTGAACAATGAGAACATATGGGCACAGGGAGGGGAACATCACACTCTGGGGCCTGTCAGGGGGTGTGGGAAAAGGGGAGGGATAGCACTAGGAGAAATACCTAATGTAGATGATGGGTTGATGGGTGCAGCAAACCGCCATTGCACGTGTATACCTATGTAACAAACCTGCACGTTCTGTACGTGTATCCCAGAACTTAAAGTATAATAAAAAAAGTAAAA
>NW_012106241.1:1031150-1038229 GCF_000951045.1 Mandrillus leucophaeus
TTCAATGCTATCCCCATAATGCTACCACTGACTTTCTTCACAGAACTGGAAAAAACTACTTTAAACTTCATATGGAACCAAAAAAGAGCCCACATTGCCAAGACAATCCTAAGCCAAAAGAACAAAGCTGGAGGCATCACGCTACCTGACTTCAAACTATACTACAAGGCTATCGTAACCAAAGCAAACTGGTACCAAAACAGATATATTGACCAATGGAACAGAACAGAGGCCTCAGAAATAACACCACACATCCACAACCATCTGATCTTTGACAAACCTGACAAAAAACGAGCAATTGGAAAAGGATTTCCTATTTAATAAATGGTGTTGGGAAAACTGCCTAGCCATATGCAGAAAACTGAAACTGGACCCCTTCCTTACACCTTATACAAAAATTAACTCACAAAGGATTAAAGATTTAAACATAACACCTAAAACCATAAAAACTCTAGAAGAAAATCTAGAAAATACCATTCAGGACATAGGTTTGGGCAAACACTTCATGACTAAAACACCAAAAGCAATGGCAACAAAAGCCAAAATTGACATTTGAGATCTAACTAAACTAAAGAGCTTCCGCACAGCAAAAGAAACTATCATTAGAGTGAACAGGCAAATTACAGAATGGGAGAAAAATTTTGCAATCTATCCATCTGACAAAGGGCTAATATCCAGAATCTACAAAGAAGTTAAACAAATTTAAAAGAAAAAAAAAAAAACCATCAAAAAGTGGGCTAAGGATATGAATGACACTTCTGAAAAGAAGATATTTATGTGACCAACGAACATATGAAAAAAGCTCATTATCACTGGTCATTAGAGAAATGCAAATCAAAACTACAATGAGATACCATTTCACACCAGTTAGAATGGCAATCATTAAAAAGTCAGGAAAAAACAGATGCTAGAGAGGGTATGGAGGAATAGGAATCCTTTCATACTATTGGTGGGGGTGTAAATTAGTTCAACCATTGTGGAAGACATTGTGGTGATTCCTCAAGAATCTAGAACTAGAAGTACCATTTGACCCAGCAATCCCATTACTGGGTATATACCCAAAGGATTTTAAATCATTCTGCTATAAGGACACATACATGCACATGTATGGTTGCTGCAGCACTATTCACAATAGCAAAGACTTGGAACCAACCCAAATATCCATCAATGATAGACTGTATAAAGAAAATGTGGCACATATACACCATGGAATACTATGCAGCCATAAAAAAGAATGAGTTCATGTCCTTTGCAGGGACATGAATGAAGCTGGAAACCATCATTTTCAGCAAACTAACACAGGAACAGAAAACCAAACACTACACATTCTCACTCATAAGTGGGAGTGAACAATGAGAACATATGGGCACAGGGAGGGGAACATCACACTCTGGGGCCTGTCAGGGGGTGTGGGAAAAGGGGAGGGATAGCACTAGGAGAAATACCTAATGTAGATGATGGGTTGATGGGTGCAGCAAACCGCCATTGCACGTGTATACCTATGTAACAAACCTGCACGTTCTGTACGTGTATCCCAGAACTTAAAGTATAATAAAAAAAGTAAAAAAAAAAAAAAAAAAAAAAAGTGAGATCTTATTTCTGTGTTCTAATTCTATTTCACTTCACTATATGTATATCCTTATGCTACTACCAACATTGTGTTGATTACTGCTACTCTGTAGTAAGTTTGGAAATTGAGAAATGTGAGTACTTCAACTTCGTTCATATTTTTCCAGATCAGTTTGTCTATCTGAGACCTTTGAGTTTTCAAATGAATTTTAAGTTCAGCTTATTGGTTTCTGCCAAAAGAAAGTTGTCCAATCTGTTCCTCCTTCTTGGCAACTGTATCATATATCAGATTTTCATATACACATGAAATGTTAAGTTATAGCTCACTTGTAAATTTAAGAGAAGATGGAAATACTTGCAAGGATAATAGTTTGCTCAGGTTTGATAATTTTACCTTAAGATCTCCATTTCTATAAAAACTTTATGACAATGTTTAAGTATGAATGTGATTTGGATGACACAAAAAATTCAGGGTAAAATGAAGGACGATGATACCTGAAATTCCTGAGATAACATTGTCGAAAGAGTATTTCCAACTCATTTATTTCTTTATTCCAAAGTTTTTGTTAAGAAAAACTATGTGCAAAATCCCTCAGGGTGTGATATCTTTAAAAAGTTCCTGAACTAAATAAAAGATATAACTCATGTTGGAACATCTAAGCCCTAACTCTACCACAGCAGGAGAAGATCTATTCTTGCATTTAGTAAGCATTTGAGTATATTCTGTGTGTCGTGATGGGGACACAAAGTGGTTCTCCCTGAGTTCAGAGTCTATTGTGGAGACAATTATGATTCAGAATGGTAAGTGCCAGAATAGCAGCAGGCATAGAGATCTTTAAAAACACCAAGGAGAGCACCTAATGAAGCCTGTCATTAATGGTTAAACTGCAGAAGGAAGAATAGTCAGAATTGCGAAGAAGTTAAAGAAAGGTGTTTCAGTTACAGGATTTTTTTTTAACTTTTAAGTTCAGGGATACAATGGTTTGTTACATAGGTGTCATGGGGGTTTGTTATACACATTATTTCATCACCTGGATATTAACCCTAGTACTCATTAATTATTTTTCCTGATCCTCTCCCTCTTCCCACCCTCTACCCTCCAAAAGGGCTCAGTGTGTGTTGTTCACTTCTATGCATCCGTGTGTTCTCATCACTTAGCTCCTACTTCTAAGTGAGAATATGTGGTATCTGGTTTTCTGTTCCTGTGTTAGTTTGCTAAGGATAATGGCCTCCAGCTGCATCCATGTCCCTGCAAAGGACATGATCTCATTCTTCTCTATGGCTGCATAGTATTCTATGATGTATACGTACCACAATTTCTTTATCTAATCTATCATTGATGGGCATTTGGGTTGATTCCAGTCTTTGCTATTGAGAATCAAAAGAAGATATACATGTGGCCAAAAATCATATGAATAAAACCTCACCATCACTGATCAATAGGGAAATGCAAATCAAAATCACAATAAGGTACCATCTAACACCAGTCAGAATGGCTATTATGAAAAAGTCAAAAGATAATAGATGCTGCTGAGGTTGTGGAGAAAAAGGAATGCTTATACACTGTTGGTGGTAATGTAATTGAGTTTGACCATTGTGGAAGACAGTGTGGTGATTCCTCAAAGACCTAAAGACAGAAATACCATTCAACCTAGCAATTCTACTACTGGGTATACACCCAAAGGAATATAAGTCATTCTATTATAAAATCAGAAGAAAGTTTAAGTGCAAAGGTATAGAAATGAGAGACAGTATGGAATATTCAGAGAAGAGAAAGTAGCTAGACCTAGAAGTGAGTGTGACATGTTCAACTTTATTATTATATAAGCATCTATTTTCCGTTTAGAATTTAGCATGGTTGAAGACAATTATTTTCACTGGAGATAATGCAACTGTAGAGCTGTTTAACTTGAAATGGGTATCTTAGACCCCTAATTACCAAAGAAATAAAGACATAGCAAAGTGGGATCCGAGGCTGATAGGACACACACTAAACACATTTGCCCTCAGCTCCAAACTTTTTATATATCACGAAATCGTTCCTTGGAATAATTTGAGAACCAGGAATTAAATAACAAAGCCCTAATTTGAGGGGATTTAGCTCTAAATCATACTGGAATTGTAGTAGCAAGATGGTAGAAAAAAAGAAGGAAACTATAAATGAATAGGGCCAAACAGAAAACAACAGACATGCATAGAAGAATGGATTTCAGAGGAGGTCAAACTTAGAGCCTCTGAACTGGATGGTAAACTTGAGTTCAACAATAGTAGGAATCTATAATACAGATTTTTGAGAAATGGCAATATTCAGGCAGGTAATTCTTATGGGTATCTGGAAGAATCTGAAGACAGCGATAAGCCCCAGCCTCCATGGAAAAGGAAGAAATAGTGGCAAGGAATATCTACACAGTGTCAGAGCCCTAACCTAGAAGAATGTAGTTTTATCAGAAAAACTGAAAAGAGAATAATGAAATCAATCCAGAAATGTAGTCACATGAATTGGGAAGGTACAATGGGGTTTCTTAAAGCCTTAATCTCAAGGATCACAGGGACCTGGGATAAACTCCTAACATTATGATCACCAGGCTTAGGATAGCAAAATGAATAAGAGTCCCTGCTTGTAGTTGACCATGGGGTTCTGAAAGTACCGACTGCCATCAGTGGTGGAGAGCTGACCCCAGAATTACTGTCAGTAAGTCTGTAGGACAACAATATCAGAGACTTCAAGGGCTAGGGAGGGCCGGGCGGTTAGCAAGGTAAAAACATATCAATTATATTCCAGAGAAATAATTGGCTATTCAGATATTTATTCTACCTGAATAACTACATGATATAAAGTTAAAATGTGCATAGTTAAGCCCCATTTGTTTCTAAATATTTATGGCAAAAGTTAACCAATAGCCAGATGGTGCACTGAACTTTCACTGTTGGTCTAGACATTTTGGCACCATGCTAATGTAACCACTGAACACATGCTGCGGAACAGTAACTCTGCCATACATATGTGTCACTCCCAGATATTTTGCAAATGCCTCCCCCAAAGATGAAATACAGCCTATTTAGGAAGGAATAAAGTAGAATTATCCTCTACAAATGGAAATTCACTTTCAATTATCTTAAGATGCCTTTGTTCTATAACATCATTTTTGATATAAATTCTTAACAAAATTAAAGTATCAGGATTTTTTCAGAAAGTACATGTATCACCCATCAAAGGTAATTCTTATGTAATCAGCATTGACGTTTTAGGAAGACATTTTACCCATTTAAAAATTGTGCGGCAAACACCATTTCTAACTCTCCAGCAAGATACAAAAATTTTAAAATGATAAAAACAACCCATTGGAAAAGTTCTTTTTGAATACTTCTTCCACAGGCTGCTGCTTATTGAGTGAGAAAAGGGAAGCATAGGAGTACAACTATGTTGACTTCTAGAGGAGAAAATTCTGAGGGCTTTGAGCATTTACTAAGTTAGTTAGTTCATTGAAAATCAGGGAAACTATCTCTACCTTATCTTTGCAATAAAGACGCTTATTAATATTATAAAAATAGGAATCATGGAAAACATTTGGGAAATGAGATAGGAAGAAAGACTACTATCTGCTTTCTTTTAAAAGGGGTTTTGATGAGAACATAAATAGAGATTTAGAGAACTATTAAAACTTCAGCTACAAAGGAAATGAAAAACTTGAATTGTCTGTATTCTTGTCATCTCCACAGCTATCCATCTCATAATAGCCTTATTGCAACTAGACATGGGGTGATGAATGCAGAAACGTCAGACAAAAAGAAATGTGTAAAGATAAAAGGCTAGAGGGTGGGGAAAAAAACCCATACAACAAAGAAGTGACTGCACGTTGCTTTTGTTATCATTTTGTTTCCAAAAGCTGCCCAGGTGGCAGCTAAAAGCCAGAATTCCATAAAGATAGACGCAATCCACAAAAGGCCCCTGATGTTTCTGAAAAAAAATTATAATATATAAAAAGATGGACAAACCTACCACTAAAGATTTCTCTCTCTCTCTCTCTCTTTCTCTCTCTCTTTCTCTGCCTATCTGTCTCTCTCTTTCTCTCTCTCACTGTGTCTCATCTTTCTCTAAAGTTAAGGCTTAAACTCACATACTGAACATGTTTTATTTAAGGACCTCAAAGCATTTTACCCACAATTAATTATTCAACCATTTCCTGTTATCAGTCAAAGATTGGAAGTCTTGAGAGTCAAGTTCAGCAGGAGCCTTTAAGTCCTATTACGCAGAAATAGAGGGTAAGTTACTTACTCGAGTGCTGCAAGCATCAATAAGAGATCCATTGTTGCTTCCCTCTGTTTTAACCACTCTCACTTACCACAAATTGCTTATTGTAATCTGCCAGAGATAAGAAAACCACATCATACAATGTCTTTTCTTTATTGAGTCATTAATTGTACACTCCAGAGATGCATCATCTCTTTCTCTAAAGAATACAGTTTAATTAAACCAAGTTACATATAGAATTTCCTCACTGTTAAAAAAAAAAAAAAAAAAAAAAAAAAAACCTCCTAAATACCATCATCAAGTTTTTTTTAAGTATTCTGATTCTTCCAAATTCCCATTCAGTCATGGTACAAATATTTAGGTGAACTTTATTCTCTAACTTTACTCCTCTTTATTACACATAAAAATTAACTTGTATAATAAAAATGATAATATTCCATTATTTTCCCAAGTGGCACCATTGATACTCTAAAAGAGAAAACTTTCTTAGGAAAAATGTATTCACCTGTGATAACGTTAGAAAGTCTTTCTCAAGAGCCCAAGTATCATAGCTGAACTGCCATTCACCAGTAGGGGTATATATCTCTGCACAACAGAAAAAGAAGTCTGGGAGCACCTAGAGAACATACAGAACTGAAAGAGTGAGAAATGGAAAGGTAAAGAGAAGGAGGAAAAAACAGGCCAGTGATAACAGTGTGTGGATTATTAACTGTTACTCACTCCTATAAGCCTAACCCACAATATAACTACACCAAAGTCAATTAAGTTGTCTGCTCTAGGACACAAATTAAGACACTTGACTCAGGTCCCCTCGTCTGAACAAAACCCTCAAGATATAGGAACCAGAAAGTATGTAGGGGATGGTGTAGGGAATGAGATAGAATAAAAATGAAAGTAAGCTGAGATTGTTGTCTTATTTTGACAGCAAAAGTCAGTACAACTAGGGGTCAGTACAATTAGTTAATGACAACAAGTGATGAATAAAAATAAAATACATTCTTTCCAACCAAAGTGCCAACAAAAATAAATAAAATTTGAACAAAGGAAGTGTTATCTCCAATCAAAAGTGAGAAAGAAAAAAAGAAGCATGGTATTAGTACAAAATAAAGTGTTAGTAATAAGTCTTGACTTACATTAATTACAACAAAAGAATTGATTTAAACTCAATATTTATGAGACATAAACTCTTACAATGAATTTTTCCCAAATAAATCAAACATTGTGTTGCACTAGAGGCACCAAAACAGATAAAGGCACA
>NW_012106241.1:1039639-1059120 GCF_000951045.1 Mandrillus leucophaeus
TGGTAAAACTGAGTATACGCATAGCCTATGCTCTGTTCCACTTTTGGCTTTAAACTCTCAGAGAAATTTTCATACCTGAATACAAAGAGGAAAGTATAAACATGTTCATTCTCATATTGTTTGTAATAGCAAAAACTTGGAAGCATCTATAAATATCCATCTAGGTAAAAAGATAAATTAAATGTTACATGTGGTATTATTTAATGCTAAAATTATATATATATATATATATCTCTCTCTCAAATGTAGATAGGTCTTAGAAAAAGTTTTGTGAAGCAAAAGTCAAAAATAGAATGAGAGGCACATCAAAATGTAACAGTATAGATGCTTTAAGTAAATATAAAACATATAGTATATATATCACAAATACAAAATACATAATATATATTATTTTACATTTTATAATATGTACTTATATAAAAAGAAAGGCATAGAAAGTACATACATACAGAATGAATGCTTGTTTGAGTGATGTTTTGGCACCGAAAATCAATTAAAGAGCTAGATTCACATTGGAATGATACACTGAAGAATATAGAAAAAAAATAAGAGGAAGAAACTAACAAGCAGAGAGTGCCAGCATATCTCAGTATTTCACCAATCTCCCTGTACAAGAAATAAACAAAAATATTGATGGAAGCTTTGGATTTCCATAGATCATGAAATTAGAGAATTCAAGTCACCACTGTCATCTAGATTATACAAGGCTGTAGCAGGTCACAACTGACATCTCACTTAGATTTATAACAATAAAACTTTTATTGAGGGCAAAACCATGTCTTAATTTAGTTAAGCTCAACAACTCACATTATGTTTCTTCTGCATAAGATATTGTGCTAGAAGCTGCTTTGGCTTGTGAGATGATTGGAAGGGCAGAAAAGATGTCTTTTAATCACATTTATAGAATATCCAAAATAGCGTCACACATTCAAAGTACTCATCAGGCTCAGAGAAGCTAAATGACTTGCCCAATATCATGTAGTTAATAAATGGACTAAAAATGAGAAGCTGAGACACTGAAAGTTCTGAGCAATTTAGAGAAATGCTAAAAATAAATCAGAAGAATAAATTCACAGCAATATTTTATTTAAACAACAAAAAATAATAACCAATATTAAATATGGAAGTAGACATACTTGAATGATATGAAAAATATGGGAATATCATATTGTGTGGGGACCAAGGATAGAAGTAGTCCACTGTAGAAGTAAAAAGAGAATATAAATTATGATAATAACATGTTATCTATGCTACGACTTGTTTTTTATTGTTACTTTCCCTCTAATGTAAATGGTTTGACCTCAATGGGATGCCTCTCTTATACTGAACCTATTGTCACTAGGTGGTCTTCCAGCACAAAGCCTGAACTGGCAGTCTTATCTAAATCAGACACCACCACAGTTCTCTTGTATCATGATCGGCAGCTTTTGAGGTCACTGTGATGACTTCATTTAAGCAGTATTCGTTACATTGTCAGTGACAGCAATATAATAATCCCATCCTTATCCACAGGCAATACATTCTAAGACCACCAGTGGATGCCTGAAACCAGATACAACCAAACCCTCTACGTATTATGTTTTTTTTCTCATATGTACATAACCTCTAATAAAGTTTAATTTATAAATTAGGCACAGTACAACATTAACAACAACTGAAAATAAAATATAACAATTATAACAATATGCCAGCATCACTGCTCCTGAGATTGAAAGCATTATTAAATAAAATAAGGATTGTTTGAACAGAAGCACTGTAGTACCACAACAGTTGACTGATAACCAAGAGGGCTACTAAGTGACGAATGAGCAGATAGTGTGTACAGTGTGAACGCACTTGATAAATTCACGTCCCAGGTAGGACAAAGCAGGATAGCACAAGATTTCATCACACCTCTCACAGTGGCCCACAATCTAAAATTTATGAATTGTTTGTCTCTGGAATTTTTCATGTAATACTTTTAGACATGGTTGAGGATAACTGAAACCGCAAAAAGCAAAACAAGGGATAAAGGAGGACTGCTGTAATTGCTCTATCAATCATCTAATTGTTAAATGATACAAAATCGGGATGATTCCACTTTCCACAGAATTTGAAAACTGGATTTATACGCAAGTAGGTGAACACGATTTGATAATACACAGTAAATTCATATTTTAGCCTGGGCAGCCTCTGGGGGAGCATATCCATTCTTTAGACAGAAAATAAAAAATCTTATTCTTATTGCCAGCCCTGCCCAGGGCCAGAGAAGAAATGTGAAGACTATTGTTCTCCTAAAAAAAGACATGAATATAACCACCGGCCAACAACATCATTAGCCACCCATTCAATACTCCAGTGATGATTGATGTGAATAGGGAAGCGTTAGTCTCTTGGGATTGTCCAGAGTGGCTCGTGACAATAACAGAATTATTGCAGTCAGCCATAAGTCATCGATGTTGCTGCACTTCCCTTAGAAAAACTCTATCCCCGTGGCCTGAAGGGTTTGCACAGCTAATCTGCCTTATATATTTAACATTGGTTTTCTCATTCAATCTCTGAAAGGAGTTGTATTAGAATAGAAATTTAAAATTGTATTTTAACTTCCTTATCCATAAAAACAGGTGATACAAATGATGTTCTTAAAATGATTTATTATTCTAAGTCAGAATTTTCATATTTACTTTAAAGGGATTTTTATTTGCTTCCTTTCTTATATTTGACTTATTATCTTAGTGCTCTATTGCTCAAATTAAAATGGAAGGTTTGCTTCCGAAGAATATATTCAGAATGTATAAAGTCTGAATTAGAATAGAATGGCCATAGGGCACTTTCCTTAGTTGAAACAACTTTTTTTAAGTGCAAAACAAAAAAAGAAATAAATCTTCTATAATTTCTGAGGTGAGAAGTGTGATAATTTGTAAGAAGCAAACATTTTTATTTCTCCTAAGATGACACAAAGGTGATGGAAAAACTGATGGCCTGGTGGATAGTAATTTTGAGATTTTTTTGGTCTGAGGGTCAAGAAAAAAACAAAATGGATAGTGGGGCCACCAAATTTGTTACTTAACTAAATAAAGAGGATCTTGTTCAAGATGAAGGAAAGAACCAATGTGTTTGTTTTCTCTACCTCCCAAAATCCCATTAAAATGACAGAAAAGATAAAATAAAAATTAATTCTATGGTTTTAGAGAACAAAAGGATTACCCAAACAGAAAATATAAGGACTTTTTGGAACAGAGAGTGAAAGTACATCTGGCATCAGATAGATGGAGAAACAACAGCACAGAAAACTACAGGCCAAAATACAAAAAAGATCTAAAGAGACTAAGAGCCATACATTCCGAGAGAATTGTGGAGAAACTTCACACAGCATCAACAAGTACAGAAGATAGAAGCAAACTGTGGGCAATTAATAATGGTGCTAATGGAAATTATGAACTGGTAATCCCACTTCTCCTGTATGGGAGATGGATGGAGATATAACTGCAGTTTAGCCTTATACAAATACACAAGACAAAGTCTGTAAATAAAGTCGACAAAGGAGCAGTTACTTGCGGGTATAAATGTGTATTAATACACATACAGATACACACAAACTTAACATATAAACTCATACCCTGATAAAAGAGGAACTTATAACTCTTTGTTTCATAAAATGGGATATCATAAAATTATCTGAATCACTGAATATAAAATGATTTAAAACTCATAAGATTATCTGTCATGTGCCAAATCTCAGAATACATGCTAGACTATACAGAATATAAGAATAGGAGCAATTGCTGTGATTCAGTTGTAAGAAATGTAGGATTATTATTCTAACCATAACATCTAACAAAACTTATTTGACTCAATCTAACAAGACTTATGGGTTGATTTTGAAGGGAAGCTGTTTAATGAATTGCAATATACAATTTCATTAAGAAAATAATTAAAACTACAAGTTTAACCTAACAGGAAACTTTGAGATTACTATATTATGCTACTAGTAAACATTATACAGATAATTTGGCGTGCCACAAAGATCAAGATTGCAATCATGAGTCAGGAAGAGAACTAGATCACCATGATAGCACAACTGCCAATGGTTCACACTTTCATCGTGATGGTTCAAGAAGAATTTTGTTTGAAATGATACAGCTAAAACCGTGATGTATCATTTAGTTTTCATTTAGCTGCAACTAAGAGAAAACCAGCTAACAGTTGGCACTTAATTATTTCAAATAATGAGAAATCTTGAAGTAAGCAGTTCAAGGGCTACTGAAAAAGCTCAATGACTTTAAGTGTCAATTTTTGATATAAACTTATGTTATAATTCAAATGTATGAGGACACTATGACATAGAAGTAACTGAGGTGACCATCAAAAAAATAAATAAATACCTTCAACACATAAGTAAGGTCTACATCAACCTAGTTATATATCATGACTTATTCCTCAACCTCCTGTTTGACAATTTATATAACTTTGTTATTTTGAATAAAATATGCATGCTAATTTCTGGAATTTTAAAATATGAAAGAATTTGACCTTATACGCAAAGAAAGAAAAACATAAATGCATGATTATAGTACATTATAGCTTACCTCAAAATAACAACATTATCAGATATTCAAGAACCCAGAAAGTTCAGCACGTACTCACTCCTTCTAAAAAGAGCTTACTCCTGGACACACTTCAGTAAAACAAAAAATCTAAGAGACAAACATGGGATCCAAGAAACAGTGAAATCACCTAATGTATCAGTCTACTGGATACTATAACAAAATACCATAGACTGGGTGGCTTAGCAGTTTATTTTCCGAAAGTCTAGAAACTGGAAATCCAAGATTAGGATACCAGTATATTCAGTTCCTGAGGAGGGCTCTCTTGATGGTGTGCAAATAGCCACCATTTCACTATAGGCTCACTGGACCTCTTCTCTCTCTATGCTTGGAGAGATAGCACTCTGGTTCTCTTTTTATAAGGATACTGATCCTTTCAGATCGGGGGCCCACCTTTATGACATTATTTAATCTTAATTACCTCCTAAAACCCTGTTTCCAAATAAAGACACATTTCAAGTTCAAGCTTCAACACATGAATTTTGGGGAGACACAGTTCAGTCCATATCACCTAAGGTATTCAATTAATAAAAAGAACTTTGAGCAAAAGCTGTGCTATCAGTTAACCAAAAAAAAATTACTGGTTCAGTAATTTGAACCTGTAATTTGAATTACTGGTTCAAATTAGAACAGAAAATCTGAGAATTTTGTGAAAAAGTCTTCAAATTAGAGTGAATATTACTATGTAGGTCATATGAATAAGAATATATAAATTAAATTATAATGTGCTTTTAATGAAAAGGCATTCTTCTTCTTAACAGAAAAAGAAATTAAAAGTAGAAAGAAATACAAATAAAAAGTTATGGTCCAAACCAAGTAATCATACATAGTATGATTTTGAGTAATTGATTAGATTATAGGAAATGACAGTTCTTGAAACAACAAAGCCAAAATATTTAGTCATATAAGTTACATATATGAATAAGACTAGTACTCTGAATTGAAACTTTGTTTTATAGACCTGCCTTTTCATACTTAGAGAGTAATCCTCAAGGTAGACTATGATTTTAATCTTGTTTTTATATTAATGAAAGGCAATCTGATTTTATGAGATGGTATATTAAGTTTTACTATCTGGAAACTTAACCCTCTGAGAAATATGAAGCCCTAACATCACAATAACAACCCCCATCACAATAATAAAATGTTATCAAAAATCTTTTCATTTTTGCCTTGATCTTCTATTTTGGAAGACTATTTTAGCAACTAATCATATATTTTTAAAATTAAAGTATAACATTCTCATTTTAGTATATTTTTCCTTCTGTCAAATTCAAGTAAAGTTAAGCTTAATGTGTTTTAAGATGTCAACCATCATTCTTTGGATGACAGGAATATGAACAATTTCCACTTTATTCTTGATCCTTTTTGATATTTTTCAAGTTTCCCACCATAAACATATTATTCTTAAAATCAGAACAGATTGATGAATGTTATTTTTAATTAAAAGAATAATTAAATTTCAAATAAAGAAATATTGATATTAAGGATGAAATAGCTGTGGGGAACCTGGTCATGGTTCTACATTATCTCTAAAAGTAGAGACAAGAAAGATAGGATTAAAAGAAATGAAAAAGAGAGAGAGATCACTAGAGTAAATGTTTTCCACTATTGGAAACAGCTGAATAGACCACAATCCAACCTCAAAAATTTGTGAATGTTAGTCATTTGGAAAGTAAAACATATTTGTCCTGGATACTGTAAATATTTGAAAAGATGTCTGAACACGCTTCCTTTAATTATCTTTACCTTTTTGGTTTTTCTTGGTATTTACTGGAAACAATTTGGATTATAGATAGCAAAAAGCATGAATAAAAAGGTTTATTCTGATTTTGCAATAATAATAAACAACAATTGGCATTTGTTGAGCCTGGACTATATGATAGGAACAATTCTAAGAACTTTACATTAAATTTGCTTATTTGATCCTCCCAACACTGCCTTAAGGTAGGTATGGCTATCCTCACCTTACAGATGAGAAAACCAAGACATAAAGAATTTAAATGACTTGCACCAGGTCACTTAGAGCAAATAGAAGCTCAGTAATAATCCAGACAGTTTGATTCCTGAGGCCAGCTCTAAACTGTGACACTAAGTTGTTCTTAATAGGACAAAAAAGATGACTGATGCTTTTTCCAAGATGAATTAAGAAGCATACGAGGTAAAAGTGGGAATCAGTTTTCAATTCTCAACTTGGTTTATTAAGAAAAGATGTAGACTTTCTCTTTGTGACTAAATTTGCTACCAAAAGAAATGAAATCAGTTAATCTTTGAAAAGCATCCTATAATTTACAAAGCATGATTACATGTTAGAGCGAATTTAATAGGCCGAAATCTTGAAGGATCAGTGGTATTACTATTTAGTAGCTGCAGAATATGAACATCAGAGAACAGAGATGACTCAGCTATTCACAAGACAGTCAGAATGAAACCATGCTCTTTAGCCTGGATGCGATTCTCTTTCCATCCCTGTTTTCACAATGAATGCCAACACTGACTATCATTTACAGTAATGTGGATAGAGCTGGAGGAAATTATGTTAAGTGAAATAAGCCAGGAACAGAAAGTTCTCACCTATACGTGGAAGATAAAAAAGTTGGTCTCAAGGAAGTGAAAAGTAGAAAATGGGATAACAGAGACTGGGAAACCTGAAGGCAGGGAGAGACAGGAATAAATATGTTAAAGAATACACAATTACAGTTAGATAGGAAGAATAAGTTTCAGTGTTCTATGCCACTGTAGGATGACTATAGTTAATAATAATATATAGTTTCAAATATACAGAATTAGGATACTGAATGTTCCCAACACAAAGAAATGGTAAATGTTTGAGATGATGGATATGCTGATTACCCTTATCTGATCAGTATGTATTATATGTATCAAAACATCACTATGTGCCCCATGAATATGTATGATCATCATTTGTCAATTTAAAAAATAATTTTTAAAAATTTTAAAGCAGCAACTCTAGCTAGACACAGTGGCAAACACCTATAGTCCCAGCTACTCTAGAGGCTGAGGAAGAAGGATCACTTGAGTCCAGGAGTTTGAGACCAGCCTTTGCAACATAGTGAAGATATATCTCTAACATAATAATAATAATACTTAATAATAATAAGCTGGGTAGCTGCAGGCATCATGCTACGCAACTTCCAACCATATGATATGATTTGGCTGTGTCCCCACCCAAATCTCATCTTGAATTGTAGTTCTCATAATCCCCACATACAGGGGGAGGGACCTGGTGAGGGGTAATTGAATTGTGGGGGCAGTTAGCTATATGCTGTTCTTGTGAAAGTGAGTGAGTTCTCACAATAACTGATGGTTTTATAAGGGGCTTTTCCCCCTTTTGCTTGGTACTTCTCCTTGCTGCTGCCATGTGAAGAGGATGTGTTTGCTTCCCCTTCTTCCATGATTGTAAGTTTCCTGAGGCCTCCCCAGCCCTGCGGAATTGTGAATCAATTAAACCTCTTTCCTTTATAAATTACCTAGTCTCGGGTATGTCTTTATTAGCAGCATGAGAGCAGACTAATGCGCAATACTGTGGGGCTACAGTAACCCAAACACAAAACAGCATGGCACTGGTACAAAAACAGACACATAAACCAGTGGAACAAAATGGCCCAGAAATAAGGCCACGCACCAACAACCATCTGATCTTTGAAAATCCTGATGACAACAAGCAATGGGTAAAGTATTCCCTATTTTAAAAATGGAATAACTGGCTAGACATATGAAAAAGATTGAAACTGGACCCCTTTCTTACACCATATACAAAAATCAACTCGAGATAGATCAAAGACTTAAATGTAAAATCCAAAACTATAAAAGCCCTGGAAGACAACCTAGGCAATACCATTCTGGACAAAGAAATGGGCCAAGATTTCATGATGAAGAAGCCAAAAGCAATCACAACAAAAGCGAAAATTGACAAATGGGATCTAGTTAAACTCAAGAGCAAAAGAAACTATTAACATAATAAACAGACAACCTACAGAACGGGAGAAGATATTTACAAACTATGAATTTGATAAAGGTCTAATATCCAGCATCAATGAGAAACTTAAACAAATCCACAAGAAAAAAACAAATTACCCCATTAAAAAGGAGGCAAAAACATGAACAGCTACTTTTCAAAAGAAGACACACATGTGGCAAACAAGCATATGAAAAAAGGCTTTACATCATGGATCAGAGTTAGAGAAATACAAACCAAAACCACAATGAGATGCTGTTTCACATCGGTCAGAATGTCTATTATCAAAACGTCATAAAACAACTGGTGCTGACAAGGTTGCGGAAGAAAAATGCTTATACACTGTTGGTGGGAGTGTAGAATAGTTCAGTTACTGTGGCAAACAGTATAGTGATTCCTCAAAGATCTAAAAACAGAACTAACATTTGACTCAGCAATTCCATTACTGGGTATATACCCAAAGAAATATAAATCATTCTATTATAAAGATACAGCATTCACATGTATGTTCATTGCAGCAGTATTCTCAATAGCAAAGACATGGAATCAACCTAAATACCCATCAATGGTAGACTTGACAAAGAAAATGTGGCGGCCGAGCGCGGTGGCTCACGCCTGTAATCCCAGCACCTCGGGAGGCCGAGGCAGCCAGATCATGAGGTCAAGAGATTGAGACCATCCCGGCCGACATGGTGAAACCCCATCTCTACTAAAAATACAAAAATTAGCTAGGTCTGGTGGTGCGTGCCTGTAGTCCCAGCTACTCGGGACACTGAGGCAGGAGAATAGCTTGAACCCAAGTGGCGGAGGTTGCAGTGAGCCGAGATCATGCCACTGCACTCCAGTCTGGCAACAGAGCAAAACTCGGTCTCAAAAAAAAAAAGAAAGAACGAAAGAAAATGTGGTACATATATATCATGGAATATTATGCAGCCTTAAAAAAGAACAAGATTATGAACTTTGCAGGAACATAGATGGAACTGGAGGCCATTATCCTTAGCAAACTAACACAGGAGCAGAAAACCAAATACTGCATGTTCTCACTTATAAGTGGGAGGTAAATAATGAGAACACATGGACACATAGAGGGGAAAAACAGACACTAGGGCCTATCACAGGGTAGAGATTGGGAGGAGGGAGAGGGTCAGGAAAAACAACTAATGTGTACGAGGCTTAATACCTGGGTGACAAAATAATTGGTACATCAACCCCCATGACAAAAGTTTAACTCCATAACAAACCTGCATATGGAATCCCTGGATGTAAAATTAAGGTTAAGAAAAAAAGCAGCAACTCTTTAAAGTCTGTCTTCATTTGAGAAATGTCAGGAAGAAATACAGAATTCTTTCTATTTGTTGCCATGATCTGTTTTCCCCTTCATTCTTGTACTTCACTCCAGTTCCCACCACCCCCACCCTCATCCTCGACCCTAGCCCCCAGGCACCTGCTCTACTGTGTTTAATATCTGTCCTTAAATTACCATGTATCCTTGTAAATGCATTTTATGTCATGCATTAATTTACAAAAACGGCATAGTGCTGTGACTTTTATTCTGCTCCTTGTCTTTGCTTTGTCAATTACGTTTGAGACTTGTACGTACATCTAGTTCACTGTTCCTAATTGTGTGTGATTTTCCTTGTTATGCAAGCACCACAGTTTCCTTATTCACTTGTCTGGTGATAGAAAATGACTCTCCCTTTTTCCCTCTAATACGACAAACCACATCCTGACATAAACCCTAAACTTGTTTCCTTAGTGACCTGAGAAAAAATTTCCTGGCAGATATCCATCGGATAGATTATCATAAGGCATGCATTTTCTTGTTTTCACTACAGACTGGCAGTCAGCTTCCCATAAAAAAAGTATATCATTTATTCTCACTAGCAGAGCATAAAATTATAGTGTCTCACATCCCCTCCAACCTTCGTAGCATATTCTAATCAAGACCAATCTGACATTTGTAAAATTTTATCTCAGTGCCAAGTTTAGTTCTATTCTTGAATTATTACGTACCTTAGATACTCACTGGCAAATCAAGTTTCCCCTTCTCTAAATTACCAATTCATATCCTTTGCCTATTTTTCCATTTGATTTCTAATCTTTTTCTTGGTTTTTAAAAAATTTACTTTATATTCTAGAAATGGATCCCTTCTTGACTTTACAAAATGCAAACATTGTCTCTCAAGTAGTTGTCTAAAACCTTACTTTGTCTATGGCATGCTTTATCGAGCAAAAGCATTTTTATTTTTATAGATTTAGGAGTACAAGTGCAGGTGTGTTCCATGGATATATTGTGTAGTGGTAAAGTCTGGGCTTTTAGTGTACTCATCACCTGAACAGCATACACTGTACCCAATGGGTAACATTTCATGTCTCACCACTCTCTCATCATCCCACTTTTTGGAGTCTCCAATGCCTACTACTCCACTCTGTATGTCCATATGTGCCCATTGTTTAGCTCTTACTTATAAGTGAGAATATGTGGTATTTGATTTTCTGTTTCTAAGTTATTTCCCTTAGGATAATGACCTCCAGCTCCATCCGTGTTGCTGCAAAGGACATGATTTTTTTCTTTCTTTCTTTCTTTTCTTTTTCTTTATTTCTTTTTTTTTTTTTTGACTCATAGTACTCTATGTTGCATATGTACCACATTTTCTTTATCTAATCAATTGTTGATGGACGCTTAGGCTGATTCCATGACTTTGCTGTTGTAAATGGTACTGTGGTAAACACGGGAGTGCAGGTGTCTTTTTCATATGGTGATTTACTTTCCTTCAGGTAAAGCCCTAGTAGTGGGATTGCTGGATAGAATGGTCATTCTATTTTTAGTTTGTTGAGAAATCTTCATACGGTTTTCTACAGAAGTTGCACTAATACATTTCTACCAACAGTGCATAAGCATTTCCTTTCTCCACATCCTCACCAATATCTGCTGGTTTTGGACATTTTAATAATAGTCATTCTAACTGGTGGAAGATGGTATCACACTGTAGTTTTAATCTGCATGTCTGAGAAGTAATGTGGAGTCTTTCTAGTGAGTTTGTTGGCTGTTTGTATGTCTTCTTTACAGAGGAATGCAAACATCTGTCCATGTCCTTTGCCCATTTTTCGTTGGGATTATTTGATTTTTCTTGTTAAGTTGTTTGAATTCTTTGCAGATTCTGGATATTAGCACTTTTTCAGATGCATAGTTTGCAAATATTTTCTCCATTCTGTGCGTTGTCTCTTTACATCATTGATTATTTCTTTTCCTGCACAGAAGGTTTTTAATTTAAGTCCCCAAATTGGAGAGCCACATGAAGAAGAATGAAACTCAACCCCCATCTCTCACCATATACAAAAATTGACTCAAGATGGATTACGTACCTGAAACTATAAAAATCCTAGAAAGAAAACTAGAAAAAAATTCTTCAGGACATTATCCTAGGCAAAGAATTTATGACTAAATTCTCAAAAGGAAATTCAACAAACACAAAAATATTTATTTCAGTGTAAACCGACCTAGCCGTTTATTGTCTTAAATGTATACTCCTGGAATTTCATTTAAAAATTCTTCTCCTCCCCTAAGTTACAAAGTATTCACTATGTTTTCTTCTATCAGTGGTATTTAACCTTTCACAATAAGGATTTTAACGTGTCAAATCTTCTGCAGATTAGTAAAACAAAGATCAGTGTTATTTTTCTTCATTATAGGAAGCCAAATTTTTCCAATATCATACACTAAGCTGTTGCATTCCTTTGTTTTGTGGTCCATTTTTAATACATATTGTATTTCTAGAACACAAACAGATTTCACAGAAGGGCCTCATAATGATAAAAGATTTTAACCGAGACACTAGCTGTGGTCCTTAAATCATATTTAAAGAAGATAAATAGCCCATGATCCCCATTGTTTGGGACCCAAACTTAAAAGAACTGCATTATATCATGTGGTGTTTAATTAGTACCTATCTGCTCCATTCTTCAAAGTCACTCACCTTCTTAAACCTCTAAACTTTTTCTTCATTGTAAAAGCTTCACTTCAGAAAACAGTAACCTGCCCAGACTCCACTTCGGGGATTTCTAAAACCCACACATTTCTGGCAGAACTGGTAGCTAACTTGCTGTACCTATCAAAACATTGGTCTTCCCAAGCTAAATTGTGAGACTCTTTTTCCAAGAAGAGCTGCATAAAGAGACAGTAATAATATTATGCAGCATGCATAATAATAAATGAATAATCAAATCTCATGCTTCAAGAAATAAAGTAATTACTGCTGCATTTAGGAACCAGAGCCTACCTCCCCCATAAACAGCATTGTCCAAATCACCGGAGGCTTTGTGTATAAATGTGTGTGTGTTTTTAAGTATGTGTGTTTATGTGTATTTGTGTGCAAGGGAGACAAGTTATGCAAATTAATAAAAATCTTAGAGTGAGACACAATATGACTCTTCCTCCTAAACTTCTAACATCAGTCAGTAGAAAAAAATCAGAGCCTAGGATGCATAGAGTTATATTCTACTTGGGAATAATAAATCCCAGATTTTCATTGCTCATCCTGCTTCTTTACTCACTAGAGAATAATCTCCCCTGAGACTGTGCCCGGGTCAAAAGTGCCAAATAGCATTCATTAAAGAGATTGCTTCTAGAATTCCTCTTGCAAAACACTTATTTCTTCCTTTTGTGGTTTCGGTACACTTGACAGACTGGAAGCAAATCTAACATTTTTCACTGTATCACCACTTCATAAAATACTACTTTTAAAGATACATATTTTCCATTATTTTTCCCATAATGCAAACCTATTTCACTTAACACTAATTCAGCTACATATAAAATCACTTAAATGCCAAAAGCCTTTTTTGATGGAGTTATTATTCTAAGCTCTAATCCTAACACTGTCAATGCCTTTCACCTTTTCAGCTTGGGCAGTAATAACCCATTCAGCAATAGACATAAAAATCCTTGACCTAATTTCAAAAGTTCAATGAAAATCATAGATTTATGTAATAAAAGGTTATAGGACAGCTTAAAACTTCAATGTGATCTCTTTGCTTAATATTATATCTTACGAAATTAGCGCAAATTGATGTATACCTTTCTCACTAGACTGTAAACTCCTTGAAGGCCAAGATTGTGCTTTATTCACCTTTACATCCTCAGTGCCTGGCGTGCTATAGACAATCAATAAATTATACTGTTGTTGACTTCAACTATTAATATTGATCAGAAGCTCTGAATTGGCAGTTTGATATTATATTGATATTAAAAATACGGGAACTATAAATTAATGATTACTTAATAAAGACAATTTGAGAAGGAGAGTACATGAAATAGGGGATTTTTTTTTAAGTTGGGAATCATGCAATTACACTACCATTTTATATATTATTTGCTATTATTACACTTTCTAACTTTGGATTTCTCCAATTTAAGAGATAAATATTAAATGACTAATCCACAGTAATATAAAAGAGATTTAAGAGTAAAACTATAACAAACATGGTTTCTTAAATAGGCAGTCTTGTATTCCTGGCAGTTCATCTTTATGGTAGTTTTAAGTATTTGTGTGGGAATTGTAAGTGATTATTCAATAAGAAAATAATATGCAATCCTAGGCAGAACTAATTCCACCCAAAAATACTTCACCAGGAATTAAAAATGTTTTCTACTATTATCAATGTATTGCTAGATTTTTTAAATTGCTTTGATTGCTATTGAAGTGCCAGACATATTCAGGAAAATGTGAATAACATTGCAGTCCAGGTGAGATGAAAGCAACAGATAATATTCTAAGATCAATTTAACAAACAAATTAAACAGGAAGGAATGTAGTATAATGCATAGTAGAAAAATCATGCCTTACCTCACTAAAGACAATCTCATAGGTAGTAATCAGTCTTGTCCAACATCTAGCATGCTCTTTCTTGCTCTCTTCTCTCAATAGATGGATAAATAAATATATACAGGTAGACATACATATATATCTTCTTGAAAATTTTTTCTTGTTCCCAGTACCTAACATTCCAGCTTATCAAGTTTAGGAGAATAGACTCTATGTGAAAAACATAAAAAACCATATTAATTTGCCAATCTCAGTTGCCAGGCATTATAAAATGTCAAAAGCAGAAATCAAAAAGCTAGAACATCCTGATTGTTTTGGAAGCAGTCGTCACAAATTCTCCAAAAAAAGAACACAATAGTTGGCATATGGAAGCAGATCAACAAAAGTTTATTAAAGGCATAAGATCAAAGTTGGTGAAGTATTTATCTGTTAGCTGTGTATCTTCCCTTTACCTGATTCCTAAAAAAATAACAGGCTGTTTACCAAATAGAGAAGAAAGTCCAGGGTTCGGGGCACACACGAGTAAGACGATGGAGGTCCTTGTCCCCCAAACAATGACTACTCTCTACCATCTCCTACATGCTCTGAGAAAATTTCATCTAGAAAGGGTTTCTCCAGGCTCATGCATTTTGATATTTAGGCTTCATCAGATAAACAATTCTCTTTCTGTAGAGATCAGATTTTTAACCTCTGATCAAATGAGGAGCAATAAATATGATTATTACTAGATATTACATATAAAAATTTATAGGTAAATGCTAAATATGAGTCTTTAAAGTAGCTCTAACATCAAAATATACTGCAAACTTAATTGCATCTACTCTCCTTCAAAATTTTCTGGTTGATAATTTTAGAAATTTTTTTTTTTTTTTTTTTTTGAGACGGAGTCTCACTCTGTCACCCAGGCTGGAGTGCAGTCGCAGGATCTCCGCTCACTGCAAGCTCTGCCTCCTGGGTTTATGGCATTCTCCTTCCTCAGCCTCCCAAGTAGCTGGGACTACAGGCACCCACCACTATGCCCAGCTAATTTTTTTTTTTTTTTTGTTTTAATAGAGATGGGTTTTCATCGTGTTAGCCAGGATGCTTCGATCTCCTGACCTCATGATCCACCCAACTCGGCCTCCCAAAGTGCTGGGATTACAGGCATGAGCCACCACGCCCAGCCTAGAAAAAAATTTTATCTTTGAGATGACTATGTTAACGCATGGACTGCTCAGCTCACATCTTAATCTTTTTTTTTTTCCTAAGAACTTGGAACTGACTCTGTGGCCAAGAAGTAAAAGGGAGCCTGCCTAAAGTAGACATTCAATAAATACTTACAGATTTAACTCTTGGAAGGAGGTAAAATTGGATCACTACCAACACACAGCACTTTCTTATGTTGGTAAAAACATACTGACTAAAGTAAAGTATTCATAACCTACAAATAAGTGGATTTATTTAAGTTTTCAAGCATGCCTTACATGGGCACATAGACCATATTTTCCTTATAAATGGATCAGAATGCACCTGACTCAGGAATTTTGTACAGCTTTCTGATGGGATAGGCAATATAGCAAATGTTATTTGGATGCTTAGGACATTTATTTCAGTGATTTGTAAAACTGCGGGCAGAAATTGGGACAGTTTCTGAAAGCCTGGGATATATGGTCTCTATAACTATGGAAAATTAGAAAGTTAGAGAACAGTACAAGGAGAAGCAAAAGAAAAAAGGAAATGCAGGGGTCAGCCAAGCTGCCTAGGAAAACAATATTATTTTAAATGGAAAATTTTGGGACATGAAGATTAAGAGTTAGACGTAGAAAGTCTTCTAATGTACCAAAACTACATTGCCTTGTGAAACCCACAATTAACCAAGTCAGCTATTAAAATATTATCTCTGTGCTGCATAAGGGCAGGAAGAGGTTTTTATCTAGGAACTCCAAATTATTCTCTATGGATGAAGCACTAGTCTAGCTAATACACTAAAGCAAGGCTGTTTTACCTAGAGAAGAAAAGAATATTGCTAATGACAGAAAGTACAAACTAGCTAATACAAGGCTTAAAAATGGAATTTGCACATTTCCAAACCAAAGAAATACACCTTTTCTCTCTGCTCTTCCTCTCTTCAAAGAAAATGAAAAGATAAATAATTTCTTTAAGGAAGATACCCGTATAGGCTTACTTATGTGTGAGCCGCCTGAGAGCTACTGGCTGTCAATGTCATTTCAGTCATTCTGCCAATATATGCTCTCTCTATCTCACACTGATTGGAAGGGTTTTCTAATTTCAGTCACCAGTTAGTCTGCTCACTCAAGCATCCTACAGCCATACGTGAATTCTTCCTTATTACAAGGTCACTTTCACCTTACATCTCTGCCTTCTAGTTGGATGTAAAATATCCAGGTGTTCTGGATTATTAAAACATACACACAGCTTACCCTGCTTGAGAAAGATTATATTCGTTTTTCATGGGGTTTTACATCTCATAATGAGCTACTTGTGTGATGATCCATTTTCATTTTTAATTAGGATGTCCTCTGAATTCCCTTTTTGCTCCTGAAGACAAGAAAAAAATTAATCAAGAGATATCTTTGTAAGCTTCGAAACAATTAAAATGCAATTCTTGCAGGAGTATTATCAGATCAAGAGAATCTGGAATTCGTTGTTTGGTGTTATCATTATCAAAGGCAAACTCTCACTCTAAATGTAAAACATGTCTGATAAGCCTTATTACATAAAGCTAAAATAGTGTTTTTAAGAAGGAAAATGGATTCATGAATCTGGCTATGGATATCTAGTGTCAACCTAACAGGGTGTCTATTATCAACGAGTGATTATGATAAGTGCTGTCTTGGAAGGGAACAAATCCTGAGAAATAATTGGATTTGCTAAATCCAGACTCGCTTTGGCTTTGGTTCTGGCACCTGCCACAAAAAAGGACAGCTGTTCTGGACACCCACCAAGTAAATACTATTAAGCTCATTAACACAAACATTTTGGCTATGATCAAGTGAAGTATCAGTTTAATCCATTCTGTGTCTCCTGTCAAGGGACTTACTCGGTCTTGCCCTGCTACTTAGAGAGGTTGTGGGGTGGAACTTGGCAGGCCAACATAATCTCTTCCATCTTTAACAGCTATGAGTTTTATTTATGATCTAAGTGAAATGGCATAACAATGATAATGATAATAATACCTCAGGTGGATAAATACCTCAACCCTAAGGAGCTCAGAGGGCTCTGCTGATATTTATCTAATTAATCCTCACCACATGCTTGGTGAGGATGCATGTGGCATTATCCCTGGTTTACAAATGAGGAAAACAGGGCAAAAGTGACTGGCCTGGAATCACCAAGTAAGGTACTTTGGAGACAATAATATAGTCAATACTGCTGATCTCTCAATGCAAATACTGTGATGAAAATTAGCAATGGTCACAATTTTAAATTTCTGGTAAAAACTACATATGTAACTGTGAATATTACTATTTGGTAATCGCATTGCATTGCCCAGGGAGCAATAATCAAATAAAATAAAGAGGTATGTGGATATATTATATCCTCAAATGATCTATAAATCCTTTTTATCCACATATGTTGACCATTGTGTTTGATCAAGTTATAATTGAATTAAAAGGGACAAATGGGGCAGTTATTTAGGAAGCTTTTTAGACACTACTCCAGAAGAATTTAGAGACCACAAACAAACCAATGTATTCTATAACCTATATCATGCTTACTGTTTAAACCTCAGGATTTTACCTCATTAACACTGCTTGTAGTAAAACAATTTTTGTTCGTATTACTCAAATATTATCATAAACAAAACAACCAGGCAGATGATATCTGATCCTTTAATTATTAAAAAATCTCAGCTTAAGGAAAAGTGACTACACAGATTTAGATTAGAAAATCAGATACAGATAGCATTGGGCCTCCATGCTATGAATCAACCTGTCCTTGTACTTATAGGGCCAATTGAATATTTACTAACAGCCATTGGCACTAATCCACTGACCACTTACTGTGACAGTGAGAGCCTTTCAAATAATTGAAATTTGACCAACTGCAAACTCTAAAAAATGTATGCATGTTTTTCTGGAATTGTATGCTTTTTCTTTCTGTATGCTATTTCTTTCAGCAATAAGAATATTTTGTCTTTTTCAAGGATGCCTTCTCTTACCACTCCTATTCAACATAGTGTTGGAAGTTCTGGCCAGGGCAGTCAGGAAACAGAAATAAATAAAGGATATTCAGTTAGGAAAAGAGGAAGTCAAATTGTCCCTGTTTCTAGATGACATGATTGTATATTTAGAAAATCCCATCGTATCAGCCCAAAATTTCCTTAAGCTGATAAGCAACTTCAGAAAGTCTCAGGATACAAAATCAATGTGCAAAAATCACAAGCATTCCTATACACCAATAACAGACAAACAGAGAGTCAAATCATGAGTAAACTCCCATTCACAACTGCTACAAAGAGAATAACACACCTAGGAATCTAACTTACAAGGAATATGAAGGACCTCTTCAAGGAGAACTACAAACCATTGCTCAACTAAATAAAAGAGGACACAAGCAAATAGATCATTCCATGCTCATGAAGAGGAAGAATCAATGTCATGATGATGACCATACTGCCCAAGATAATTTACAGATTCAATGTCATCCCCATTAAGCTACCAATGACTTTCTTCACAGAATTGGAAAAAACTACTTTAAAGTTCATATCGAACCAAAAAAGAGCCCGCATAGGCAAGACAATCCTAAGCAAAAAGAACAAAGCTGGAAGCATCATGCTACCTGACTTCAAACTATACTACAACACTACAGTAACTAAAACAGCATGGTACTGGTACCAAAACAGAGATATAGATAAATGGAACAGAACAGAGTCCTCAGAAATAACACCACACACCTACAGCCATCTGATCTTTGACAAATCTGACAAAACAAGAAATGGGGAAAGGATTTCCTGTTCAATAAATGGTGCTGGGAAAACTGATTAGCCATATGTAGAAAGCTGAAACTGGAATCCTTCCTTACATCTTATGCAAAAATTAATTCAAGATGGATTAAAGACTTAAATGTTAAATCTAAAACCATAAAATC
>NW_012106241.1:1059170-1061172 GCF_000951045.1 Mandrillus leucophaeus
ATATAGATAAATGGAACAGAACAGAGTCCTCAGAAATAACACCACACACCTACAGCCATCTGATCTTTGACAAATCTGACAAAACAAGAAATGGGGAAAGGATTTCCTGTTCAATAAATGGTGCTGGGAAAACTGATTAGCCATATGTAGAAAGCTGAAACTGGAATCCTTCCTTACATCTTATGCAAAAATTAATTCAAGATGGATTAAAGACTTAAATGTTAAATCTAAAACCATAAAATCCTTAGAAGGAAACCTAGGCGATACCATTCAGGACATAGGCATGGGCAAGAACTTCATGACTAAAACACAAAAAGCAATGGCAACAAAAGCCAAAATAGACAAATGGGGTCTAATTAAACTAAAGAGCTTCTGCACGGCAAAAGAAACTACCATCAGAGTGAACAGGCAACCTACAGAATGGTAGAAAATTTTTGCAATCTACCCATCTGACAAAGGGCTAACATCCAGAATCTACAAAAAACTCAAACAAATTTACAAGAAAAGAACAAACAACTCCATCAAAAAGTGAGCAAAGGATACGAACAGACACTTCTCAAAAGAAGACGTTTATGCAGCCAACAGACACATGAAAAAATGCTCATCATCACTTGTCATCAGACAAATGCAAATCAAAACCACAATGAGATACCATCTCACGCCAGTTAGAATGGCAATCATTAAAAAGTCAGGAAACAACAGATGCTGGAGAGGATACAGAGAAATAGGAACACTTTTATACTGTTGGTAGGAGTGTAAATTAGTTTAACCATTGTGGAAGCCAGTGTGGCAAGTTTTCAGGATCTAGAACTAGAAATACCATTTGACCCAGTGATCCCATTACTGGGTATATACCCAGAGGATTATAAATCATGCTGCTATAAAGACACATGCACACGTATGTTTATTGTGGCACTATTCACGATAGCCAAGACTTGGAACCAAGCCAAATGTCCCTCAATGATAGACTGGGTTAAGAAAATGTGGCACATATACACGATGGAATACTATGCAGCCACAAAAAAGGATGAGTTCATGTCCTTTGTAGGGACATGGATGAAGCTGGAAACCATCATTCTGAGCAAACTATCTCAAGGACAGAAAACCAAACACCACGTATCCTCACCTATAGGTGTGAATTGAACAATGAGAACACTTGGACACAGGGCGGGGAACATTACACACCAGGGCCTGTTGGGTGGTGGGGGTCTGGGGGAGGGATAGCATTAGGAGAAATACCTAATGTAAATGACAAGTTGATGGGTGCAGCAAACCAACATGACATATGTATACCTATGTATCAAACCTGCACGTTGTGCACATGTACCCTAGAACTTAAAGTATAACAACAAAAAAAGAAAATATTTTGTCTTTTTCTTCTTGCAGCAATGAGGATAGTTTTACCTTTTTTTGCCTTCAGAATATATCTATAGCAATACCATAAAATAATCAGGAAGTAGTTTGAAGTTCAGAAAGAATTTTGCTCCTAGTCCAAAAGCCAGATGAACCACAATTTAACTTTGTTCAGAGCCTCTGCTCCTGTAAAAGAGAATGTAAAGGAAAGATGGAATGAACAGAAAATAGACATATTTTCCTAACAGAAAATGTACCCAGCAAAGGGACAATAGCTGATTAATTTTAGAAGAATATTTTTACTTTCAGCACTCACAACTTTTGAGTTCCCTTAACTGTCCACTGTAAGTACATTTTAGTCACAGCATAAGACCCTTAGTAAGACAATTATTAGTTGAATGTTTGATATTTTTGTATGCTAGCACTATGCAAATATGTATCACTTTTCATGTGTGAGGCATTATGTTAGGCACTTTCATATTACTGTTATTTAATCTTCACAACAAACTTGTTCTTCTCATAGGAAACAACCAGCAAATATTGGTTGAATAAATGAATAATAGAGGAAGATATTATCTTTATTTCACAGACAAGGGAACAGATTCATACTGACAAAGTAATTTGCCTGATGCCATGTTGCCACTAAATG
>NW_012106241.1:1061222-1070794 GCF_000951045.1 Mandrillus leucophaeus
TGATAGACTGGGTTAAGAAAATGTGGCACATATACACGATGGAATACTATGCAGCCACAAAAAAGGATGAGTTCATGTCCTTTGTAGGGACATGGATGAAGCTGGAAACCATCATTCTGAGCAAACTATCTCAAGGACAGAAAACCAAACACCACGTATCCTCACCTATAGGTGTGAATTGAACAATGAGAACACTTGGACACAGGGCGGGGAACATTACACACCAGGGCCTGTTGGGTGGTGGGGGTCTGGGGGAGGGATAGCATTAGGAGAAATACCTAATGTAAATGACAAGTTGATGGGTGCAGCAAACCAACATGACATATGTATACCTATGTATCAAACCTGCACGTTGTGCACATGTACCCTAGAACTTAAAGTATAACAACAAAAAAAGAAAATATTTTGTCTTTTTCTTCTTGCAGCAATGAGGATAGTTTTACCTTTTTTTGCCTTCAGAATATATCTATAGCAATACCATAAAATAATCAGGAAGTAGTTTGAAGTTCAGAAAGAATTTTGCTCCTAGTCCAAAAGCCAGATGAACCACAATTTAACTTTGTTCAGAGCCTCTGCTCCTGTAAAAGAGAATGTAAAGGAAAGATGGAATGAACAGAAAATAGACATATTTTCCTAACAGAAAATGTACCCAGCAAAGGGACAATAGCTGATTAATTTTAGAAGAATATTTTTACTTTCAGCACTCACAACTTTTGAGTTCCCTTAACTGTCCACTGTAAGTACATTTTAGTCACAGCATAAGACCCTTAGTAAGACAATTATTAGTTGAATGTTTGATATTTTTGTATGCTAGCACTATGCAAATATGTATCACTTTTCATGTGTGAGGCATTATGTTAGGCACTTTCATATTACTGTTATTTAATCTTCACAACAAACTTGTTCTTCTCATAGGAAACAACCAGCAAATATTGGTTGAATAAATGAATAATAGAGGAAGATATTATCTTTATTTCACAGACAAGGGAACAGATTCATACTGACAAAGTAATTTGCCTGATGCCATGTTGCCACTAAATGACCAGGTCTGAGTTCAAATCCTGAAAATCTTACAATGGGTCCATAATTTCTACTATACAATTGTCTCCTGAAATAGGTAACTAGTTTTTAAAAATGGCTTTATTTAAGGTAACTCTTTGAGACTAATGAGTGTCATTTCTGAGCACCTAGAAAGTATAATTGGGAGATACGAGATAAGAAATCTCATAAAGACCTAACTAAATCCCAGAAAGTTAATGACTTAATTCCTGTCTACTTTCTTCTTTCTAAAGTAGAGATGTTGTTCAAATGAGTGTGCTCTTTGGAGAACAGAGATTATAACATCCTTAACCCTTGCCTCCATGGACATTAGAATATCACTGAAGCTCCTCATGCCTCCCTCCTACTGTCCCTAGTAAATATCTGGGAAATGTAACCGCTTTTGACGTCTGACTTCAGGAGGAGGCAAATTGGAGAACCATTTAAAAAGTCCCTACAGTAAATGTATACAAAAGAACCACAAATGTAGAAAGGAAAAAGAAGATCTGAGAAAGTGAATGAGGAACGTTTACGTTTTGTTTTAAATTACTATCAATAAATAACTCTTTCAGAAATGGTCTTTGTAAACCAAAGACAAATATGTTAGACAATGGGAGTTATATATCTGAACTGAACACAAGATGTTTAAGGTTTGGTCTGCATGCTTATTTTATCAACATGCCATATGCACGTACTTTCAAATGCAAACTTCAAAACATTTTGTATTTTACTCGTGAAATACTTGAAGAGTATGAATTTCACAATCATGATGGAATTTAAAAGATCAGTTAAATGTTGATTTTAATTACAAACATGATGATCTGCCTTTACATAGTTATAGAACCAGTGTATACAACCACCAAATATTGTCAGTATAATTCACACAGAAATATTAACAATTGAACCAATCCTATATTTAATCATTCGTTATTTACACATCAAGTGTATGTTCTAATATTACTGTGCTATCTTGGCTCTTTTTGGTAAAATCAAAAACTAACATGACAGGGTTTCATACATTGTTAAAAATCTCCATGGACTAATTTTTCAACCCCCTGGATCATACTCAGCTCTTCACTGTAGGGTCTTTATGTCCATAAGTGGACCCTTCAGGTATGAGAGGCTTCAGTTTTAATGGACTCCTAAGTGCTAACAATGAAGCAAACAGAAATATAGAATAGTTAAAAGGGCAACATTGATGTGGATGATCCTGTGCATTTTTAAACATTATGTAAACAGGATCCTTGCCAAGAATATATATAGATTACAAATATACACACACACACACACACATACACACACACACACACACATACACACACACACACATACACCTGAGACTGGATAATTTATAAAGGAAAGAAGTTTAATTGACTTACAGTTCTGCATTGCTGGGGAGGCCTCAGGAATAACTATATATAGTTATTCAACTTAGTTTAGCTAGTTCCTTTATGAAAGATTTTCATTCCAAAGAGACACTTCACTCCACCTAAGAGGAATGCTCAAGCAAGTCACTGCAGATTAGGCTCTTTATGCACTGTCTTTCACCTAGCCCATACCAACTTCTTCATTATTTGCACTCCTTCATCTTGTTTCTTTGGATGCGAAATCTAGCTAAACATGATGAAAAGCCTCAACTCTGTTCCCTACGAATGTCTTCCCTCCTCTCCTACTCTCTACTTTTATCTATTGCCTTCTAAGTAGTACCTTGTGGAGACTAGACCTCTCTAGTTCCAGATCTGCCTCAATCTCTTTTCCCTTTTTTCACTCCCAAATCATATTTCAGCATTTTTTACTTTGGGTCTTTCATTCACTGAATAAATGTTTATTGAGATCCCACCATGTGGTCAGCGTTGTTTTAGATACACAAAAGAGAACAATGAACAAGAGTCCTGGTTGTCATAAAACATCCACAGTAGTGTGGGCACAGACAGTAAAAGTAAACAACAGAATACATGACACATTTTCAGGGAGTTGGTGCTAAGAATAAAACACAGCAGCATATAAGCCTAGAGAATAAATGTGGGGCAGGGAAGTCTCTTTTAAATAAATGGTCAGAAAAGATCTGTAATAGAAGGAGAACAGAGGCTGTTTTAATCAGGCTGCCACAATAACACACCATAGACTGGGATGACTTAAACAACAGAAATTTATTTTCTCACAGTTCTGGAGGCTAGGAGTCCAACATCAGAATGCCAGGATAGTCTGTTTCTGGTAAGGAATCCCTTCCTGGCTTGGGGACAGCTGCTGTGTCCTCACATGACAATGAGAGAGACACAGAAAACTCTCTTGTTTCTCTTCATATAAGGGTACTAATCCCATCATGAGAGTCCCACCCTCAAGACCTCATTTTAATCTATCTCCAAAAGGCCGCTTCTCCAAACACCATTAAATTGGGAGTTTAGGCTTCACTATATTAAGTTAAGGGTGGGAGGACACAATTCATTCCATGGTGGAGCCCTGAATTATGTCAATGAGTGAAAATCTGATGGAGGAGATATTCCAGGTGGAGTGCTATGAAGCAAGAATCAGCATGGAGTATTTGAGGAATGGAAGGCCAGTATAGATAAAACAGAACGAGAAAGTAGGAGAGTGATAAGGGCAAGGTTGGAGAGACAGACAGGGGCCAGATCATGGCAAACATTATAGAAGCAGTGAGGAATTCAGGGATTATTTTGAATATAATTCAAGTAAATAGATGGATTTTGAGAAAGAACATTACTTAATCTAATTTATGTTTAAAAGAAAATCACACCCCACTGCTGCGTGGAGAATTGACTGAAGTGGGAACACGAGTGAAAGCATCCCTGTTTGGAGGCTCTTAGAAAAGTCTAAGTGGGAGATAATGATACTAGTTTAACAGTAGTGGAAACAGTGATGGGTGATGAGACTTAGTATGTATTTTGAAGGGAGAACCAACAGGACTTGCTAATAGAGTAGGTGTTGAAAGTAAGAAAAAGAAGAGTGAGATAAAGAGAGCAACGAAGGCTTATTTCTTAGTTTTGTCTTCAGCAATGACATAAACAGTGACACTGTTTGTTGAGGTTAATTAGAATTAGACATGGAGTGCAGACATGATAAGATGGAAATTAAGGGTTCAATTTAACATACAAAGTTTGAGATATCTCTTAGCTATCCAAGTAAAGGCTTAATGCTGAGAAAGCCAATGGAAGGGTTACAAATGAACATATAACTTTGAAGCCGTCAGCAGAGATGTGGTATTTAATTATATGGAACTGAATGAGGTCACTTAGGAGAGTCTAGAAAAATAAAGACTGTATTAGTCTGTTTTCACACTGCAATAAAGAAACTACCTGAGACTGGATAATTTATAAAGGAAAGAGGTTTGGCTCATAGTTATGCACTACTAGAGAGGCCTCAGGAAACTTACAACCATGGCAGAAGGTGAAGGGGAAGCAGGCACCTTCTTCACAAGCAGACAGGAGAGAGAGAGAGATTGAGAACCTCAAACACTTTTCAAACCATCAGCCCTCATGAGAACTCTGGCACTATCATGAGAATAGTGTGGAGGAAACCGCCCCCATGATCCAATCACCTCTCACCAGGTCACTCCCTTGACACACGGGGATTACAATTTGAGATGAGATTTGGGTAAGGACACAGAGCAAAACCGTATCAGAGGCCAACAGGTGAACTCTACTGCTGCACATTTAGAGACTAGTAATAGGAGGAAAAGTTACCAAAGGTATTGAGGAAAGGTTAGTGGAGCTGTAGAAAGAAAACCCAGGAGACTGTTCAACCATGCCATACTCTGCTGAGAGCTTAAGGTGGAAAAGGACAGTAAATGGATCACTGTACTCGACAAGATGGAAGCTAATGGCTACCTCCATTTTTGGTAGACTTTTAGTGGTATGATGGTGACAAAAAACTAATTGGAACAGGTTAAAGAGAAAATAGGAGAAAAGATAGTAGAGAAAGACAGTAGAGACATTTCTTTCAAGTAGTTTTACTCTTGAAAGAGATCAGAAATATGTGGCAGCAGCTAGAGAGAACAGTGGGTCAAGGGCAGATTTCGCAAGATGGAAAATAATAGCAAGTTTGTATGCTGATGGAAATCACTTGGGAGGGGAGAACTGATTAAGGCATAAGAGAAAAGAGACAGAGAGAGAATAACTGTAAGAAAAAAGACCTTGAGTAGGCAAGAGTGGATGGAATCCTGTGCCAAAGGAGAGAGTTTGGACATATACAATATCAGAGAGAATTCACTGAATCCAATAGAAGAAAAGTCAGGGTGTGGCTTTACATGTTTTGAAAATTTGTTAGGCGAAAGATGGACTAGTTTTCTTCTGAATGAAGGGGGAGAGATTGAATTCGAGGTTTGAAGAGAGCAAGTGTGAGGTAACTATCACAGTAAATGAGAAAGTAAAGTTGTATCTTTTATATAATACAATAAAAGTAAATTTCTTTTGAAACTTAATTCCCATTTGCAACATTGTTTGTATAGATAATTATTTCAAATAATGTCCCATATAATAAAGTCCACATTTCCAAAAGTATAACCTTGCTATTATTCAAGTAAGTGAAGTATTCCTTTCTTACAAAACTAATACTACACTAATGAAATTTTGCAAATAAAATCCACCAAGTTGCTCATTACCTCCTATTAAGTAAAGTCTTATTATATCTAATACTCTCCTTTTTATTAAGGAACTAAAACCCTGTTAACCATATTTAGTCTGTTTTGGATGAAGAAAGTCCACAATTTTCAAGCAAGAAGCAATTATTTTAAAGAAAATAAGTTGACAATAAAAAAATCTCTATCAGGTTCCAGCCCCAACTGAGGCCCAGAAGGACTGTGTGGATGGGCAGAAAGAACACTTGGGGGGACCATAGGCAGGTGAATATGGTTTTGTTCAGCAGCAGCTCTCATCAATAGCTTTCTTACACTGGCTCCCTCACACTGTCTGCCCTGTCTCTGCTGCTTGAGGCGGCAGCTCTGACACACAGCTGCATGGGTGGCTCTTCCCTGCCTTCAAGATCAGTAGCTTAACTCTTTTTCTCTCTGGGCACGAGCACAAGCCATGCCATGCCATGCCATGCCATGCTAAGCCACGCTGTGGCTCCCCTCTGTCCATTGGCAAGATGGACAGTTTTGGCTCAGTCTCTTTTTCTGGGCACCAGAGCCTGCAGAAGAGCCCTGTTGGGTCAAGTCAAGCCCTGTGCAGTGTCAGCAGGGCAATTATACCTTTTACAGACAATAGTGGCCCAGAGCCAAGCCTGAACTTACACAGTTTATATAACAAGTGGAGGTGTGTGCCTGCAAGTCAAACTCACTGAGCCACGCTGGCCTGCATATCTGCCTCAGCCTACTCCTTGACCAAAGCATATCCATGTGCCTTACAATCTCAGTAAGGTGAAAAACACTCATTGTCACTGTATTTTCTAGAACACACACTAAACTTGAGCATTGGAGAACAAAATACCCTGGGAAGATTTCCTTGAAAGTTTTAATAAGAGTACATACACATGAAGAGGTCCATTTATGTTTAGATTTACTATTTCTTTTTCATTATTATAATTGTTAGGTTCACAATTACACCAAATGTCCCTCTTGGGGACAGATTCCAGCCCACGCTGAGGCCTGAGGGGAGTGGGTGGATGAATGGCAAATAGCTGAAAGAACACTCGGGGGGCTGTAGGTAGGTGAAATGTAGTTTTATTCAGCAGCTCTCCCATCAGCAGCTTACTCACATTAGCTCTCTCACTGTCCACCTTTATCTCTCCTGCTTGCTCCAGCTCTGCAGCTCCTCTCAGCAGCTGGTTCCCAGGCACAGCTGCAGAGCCAATCTGCAAGGTAAGCTCTCCCTTACAGTTCTAGCAGCTCAACTCTTTCCCTCTCGCCACAAGCTGATTCCTGACTTCCCCCTGCCCTGCTTCAAGGTGACCAGCTCTTCCTTACAGTGGTCAGTAGTACTACTCTCTCTCTGGGGACCAGAGCGCATGCCATGTCGAGCCAGGCCATACCCTGGCTCTCCTCAGTCCATCTGCAAGATGAACAGTTCTGGTTCTCTCTCTCTTTCTCTGGGCTTCAGCAGCTCCTGTACAGCATTAGCAGGGCAGTTGTACCTTTTACAGACAATAGTGGCTCAGAGCCAAGTATGAACTTACACAAACAGGTTACATAACAAGTGGAGCATGCACCAGTGCACCAATCCCGCCAACTTATGCATGCCTGGATGTCTGCCTCAGCCTAATTCTCCCACAAAGCATACCCATGTACCTTATAATAATAATGGAGCTTTATCAATAAATACAGAACAAATTAAACATTGAATATTATATAAATATATAAATGTTCTGTGAACAATATATTATTAGAATCTCATTTGTTTAGAACTTGTCTTAGCTACAGTTCTAGTTTATTTAAGTCACTTTCTATATATATAAATATTGCTGTCTTGTCTTCTTTCTACAATCACCATGGAATTATTTGAACTGGGAAATGTCCAGTGAACTCTATATTACACTCATATTTAGAATATGCAAAATCTGGGTTAATCTGTACATTCAGTTAGGACTCCCTGAGCAGTTGACTCTGAGCCAGGGACTAGCCTACAACAAGTTTGCTGGGAAGTGCTGTAGGTATTATCAGCTGGAGGAAGAGAGAAGGAAGCAGGATTGAGCAGAGGGTGAGGTTGTGATGCAGTACATTCTCAACAAAGTCCTCAGTTGAAACTGTGAGAGCACTGCAACTAGGATGGCTTTTCAGAGTTGTGCCCAGCTGGGGAGAGGAAGAGAAGCCTTTGCACCCACCTTAAGCACCAGACACTGAGTATGAATTGCTCCTGGGAAGGGGACATAATTTGCACAAGGCAGTTCTCTTCAGCTGAGGACTATTTCCAGCTGTGATCTAGCAGGCAACAGTACTCCTGGCAGCTGGAGGAAAAGCCCTTCAGTTCTAACGGAGGAGCAGTGGGCAGCACATGGTCCACTACAAGAGCAAAGATCATCTTAGCTCCATTGTAAAATTGAGGAAAAAAAACACGATAGTTTTAAGGGTTACCTTTGAAAATGCAGAATCAAATCAGTTCTTCCTACAGGTGCAGTATGTTTTGTGGGAACAGGAGTAAGTAAAAGATTTTTGTTGTTGTTGTTTTGCTCTGAGTATGTGTTGATGTGTTGACCTCATAGAGTCCAGAGAGGTCCTGACCAGCAGCTCAGAGCTCAGAACTCTAATATGCACAAGATTCCCTATAATCACAAGAGGACTTGGATGGAATGTGGTAAGTGCCACCTTTATCTTTGAGGAAAGGCATTTATAGGTCAGTGCAGGAGATTAACTGCAAATTACAGGACGACTAGTAAAGAGTCAGTAATTTGGTGGTCTCCACTTCCCTCAGGGACACAGGATATTGAGAATTATCAACATAGCTATCCTCTGTTGAAAATCTAGAGAATGTGACCCAAATAGTAGTAGTGATGATGTCAGTAGTAATAACATTAGTTTTAGTAATAGTAGTAGTAGAGGTAGTAAAGCCACTTATTAAGTCATGAATATTTTCTATAAACCAGACATTGTATTAAGGACCATAATTGAATTACAAAAAGTAAAATAATTTCCAAGGCTACCTGCTGATGACAAGCAGAACTAAAATTTGGCTATCTGTCTATATTACTCCAAAATATTATTTTTAGTACATAAATGATGGTCTAGAAAGAAGGTTTTAAACACAAATTCCTTCAAAAGTTACACAAATAAAAATGGGTGAAGTAGGCTGCTGTTATGGTTAATATTGAGTGTCAACTTGATTGGATTGAAGGATGCAAAGCATTGTTTCTGGGTGTGTCTGTGAGGGTGTTGCCAAAGATTAACATTTGAGTCAGTGGACTGAGAAAGGCAGATCCCTCGATCTGGGTGGGCACAATCTAATCAGCTGCCATCATAGCCAGAATAAAAGCAGGCAGAAGAACATGGAAAGACTAGACTGGTTTAGTCTTCTGGCCTCCATCTTTCTCTGGTGCTGGATGCTTCTTGCCCTCGAACATCGGACTCCAAGTTCTTCAGCTTTGAGACTTGGACTGGTTTTCTTGCTTCTCAGCTTGCAGACGGCCTATAGTGGGACTTCACCTTGTGATCCTGTGAATCAGTACTCCTCAATAAACTCCCTTTTAATATACATCTATCTTATTAGTTATATCCCTCTGGAGAACACTGACTAATACACTGCAAATAACTTGCATTGCACGTATTATGTGAGTAATGGAAGCTCAGATAAGTTGGAGAAAGGAGATAAGTAATACTCAACTCCCATCAAGTGTTACTGAGAGGTGATAATGTGCTAGCAGGCCTCACTCTCAGCACCTCCTCGGCCTCTGCGCCCACTCTGGCAGTGCTTGAGGAGCCCTTCAGCCCGCCACAGCACTGTGGAAGCCCCTCTCTGGGCTGGCTGAGGTCGAGCTGCCTCCCTCTGCCTGCCGGGAGGTGTGGAGGGAGAGGCTTGGGTGGGAACCCGGGCTGCCAGCAGCACTCACGGGCCAGTGCGAGTTCCGGCTAGCGGGGTGTGGCACGCCCA
>NW_012106241.1:1070939-1118836 GCF_000951045.1 Mandrillus leucophaeus
GCCAGCAGCTGCTGAGGTTGCGCCAGTTCCCCCAGCAGTGCTGGCCTGCCAGCGCTGCACTCAAATTCTCACCGGGCCTTAGCTGCCTCCCTGCAGGGCAGGGTTCGGGACCTCCAGCCCACCATGTCTGAGCTTCCCCTCTGCGGTGGGCTCCAGTGCCGAGCCTCCCCAAGGGAAGCTGCCCCCTGCTCCGTGGCTCCTGGTACCATGGACAGCCCAAGGACTGAGGAGTGCAGGCGCTGCTCTGGACTGGCAGGCAGCTCCGCCTGCAGCCCTGGTGCAGGATCCACTAGGTGAAACCAGCTGGGCTCCTGAGCCAGATGGGAACTTGGAGAACTTTTATATCTAGCCAGAGCATTGTATGTGCACCAATCAGCACTCTGTATCTAGCTGATCTGGTGGGGACTTGGAAAACTTTTATGTCTAGCTAGAGAATGGTAAATACACCAATCAGCACTCTGTGTCTAGCTCAAGGTTTGTAAATACACCAATCAGTACTCTGTGTCTAGCTCAAGGTTTGTAAATACACCAACTGGTACTCCGTATCTAGCTAACTCTGTGTCTGGCTAACCTAGAGGGGACTTGGAGAACTTTTCCATCTAGCACTCTGTGTCTAGCTCAAGGATTGTAAATGCACCAATCAGCACTCTGTCAAAACAGACCAATCAGCTCTCTGTAAAATAGACCAATCAGCGCTCTGTAAAATGGATCAATCAGCAGGATGTGGGTGTTGTCAGATAAGGGAATAAAAGCAGGCTGTCCTAGTCTGCCAGCAGCAACCCTTTCTGGTCCCCTTCCGGACTGTGGAAGCTTTGTTTTTTCGCTCTTTGTGATAAATCTTGCTGCTGCTCACTCTTTGGGTCCATGCTGCCTTTATGAGCTGTAACACTCACCACGAAAGTCTGCAGCTTCACTCCTGAAATCAACAAGACCAAGAACCCACCGGGAAGAATAAACAACTCCAGATGTGCTGCCTTTAAGAGCTATAACACTCACCACGAAAGTCTGCAGCTTCACTCCTGACAGCAAGACCATGAACCCACCAGAAGGTAGAAGCTCCAGACACATCTGAACCGTTTGAAGGAATAAACTCCAGACACACCATCTTTAAGAACTGTAATACCGCGAGAGTCCACGGCTTCATTCTTGAAGTCAGTGAGACCAAGAACCCACCAATTCCGGACACATTACCATTTGGAAATGTGGGCCCCATCTGACCAAATATACCAACTTTTCAAGAAAAGCAAAACATATGCAGTGTAATGTAAATTCACCCCTTTACTATTGACTTAATTTGAAAAAAATAAATACATGTAACACAAAACATGTCTGGAACAAGATTCAACTACTTCTGAATTAGAAAGAGTTTGCTATTCTAGATGCCAATCTGTTCTTGATTGGATTGGTTGAATTATAACCATAAAGCAAGAACTCAAAGAAAAAGAGGATAGAAGGGGAGCTTCAGTGGTAAACCTGGAATTAAAGCAAAACCATGGAAGAGATCTCAGCAGGTGGCCAACTTACTAGTCAAGCAGCAACAACATAGATGAACTTGGCTAAGAGTGGACTAGATCAGTTCGACAGCAGTGGATCGAAGCATAATAAACACTGGAGGCAGCAATTTGTGGGGTTGGAAGACTTTTTGTCTCTATCATCAAAGAATATTGCCAAAAAAAAAAGGAAAAAAGCTTCAAGAGTAGCTCATTAGGCCACATGAGGATTTGGCAGCTCTGAATATGGCCCTAGAAATTGGTAGGAGAAATTGACAGCTGGATTGTTGCCTTTGAGTTAAAACAATCAGGCTGAGAAGATCCTGGAGCAGCTGCCACTTGGAAACTTCATTGAGCAACCTGAAATAGGAGGAAAGCCTGGGCTTTGAACTCAGATGAATCTCAGCTGGTCAGAGCTGACTTGCAGGCTAGTGAAAGAGTTAGAAACAAATGTGTGTATAGGTACTTGAACAGAGTTTGAATTTAGGCTAACTTTGGACAGAATTCAGTGAGTAGTATGAGAAGGGGCTTATGCAGGGCAAAAAGGAAACCACCCTAAGCAGGAGAAGAGGGATAAAAATATTTCCACTGACTCAGACCTGAAGACATGAAATGATCAAGTCCGAATTATGGCATCAAAAAAGTCTGAGCATTATTATGGAGGACAGCAACAAATTAGCTGATTTAAATATTAGCCAAAATTAATACAAATTAACTCCTAACCACCCTCTACTGCAAACTGTTAGGCACTCCCAGAAAGAATGAAATGAGAGCTAGATACATTTTGAGTGGGCAAGATGATTAAGAGGCAAGATTTTTGCCCTAGGAGTATCAGGCCCTAACCATTTTCATTATGTTTTGAGGACATCAGAAGTTTGGGTTTGGTGAGAGGATAGAGAGGTTAAAAAAAATGTGAAAGAAGGGAGAATACCAACAGCCAACTTTGCACATTGATAATATTGCCCAGACCTAGTCAGTATCAAATAATTCCTTTCAATGGCTGTGCCCAGTGAATCAAAGAGTAAACGAATCACCCAGAAACGTTTAATCATTTTTAAGAATCTCTACCTCTAAAAGAGACACTGAAATATTATGGAGACAGGCTGAGGCTGAATATGACAATACCTGGATTCTGGTCCTAGTGACCACTTACCAGTCATGTGACCTTGAACAAGTAGCATAACCTCCTGATCGTCAGTATCTTTTTCTGCAAAGCGGAGATAATTAGACCTGCTTGTCTTTCTCATACAGTTATCAATGAAGTTTTAGTTGAATAATAAATGTCTCAGAAAACTATAAAATCCTGTGTCAGTATGTCATTCTAATAGTTTTGTTCCTACAAAATAAACCTCCTTAAAACTTTACTTTGTTACTGTCACTCACACTCCGTACATTTGAGGATGATCCATTGTCTAGAGAAAAATAAGTGTCTTGAAAGCATTCATATTTTTGACTTCAACTATTCACTTCTGAATTCTCCATACTAACAAACAAATTTTGTACTATTATGGCCTAGTGCTTTTACTCAATCTATTAAATTGACTCCAGAAAAAAAAAAAAAAAAATTCTTCAAGACTCAATTCAGTTTGCCTGCCTTTTCAGATGAATCTAGCCCATAATGATCTCCTTTCTATGTGAATGCCAAAAACCTTTACTATTGATACTGTTAATTTAGTAATTCATAGTTGTCTAGTTTTTTAACCAGTTTTCTAATGCTTTTGTGCTCTTTTATGTCATACATTGTTAAAATCTCCCTCTGATTATGTCTTATTTCCCCAACTATACTATATGTAAATTGAAGATAGCAGGGACTATCCCCCTCAACATATTTCTGTTTCTCCCATCAGTTAGTGGTATTAACATAATAGAAGGCTGCTAAACAGCTGAATGTATTTCACTGCTGCCACTGCAATCACTGAACTGTAAATCTGCCCTGCATTGCAAAGACCCCTAGCTTCACAGCCACAACACACTGCAACTGAGCTTGGCCACTCAAGTGCAAAATCTCAGTCACAATATCATTCTGACTTGGGTTTATTTCAGAACTCACTTCACTGATCATAGCTCTGTCTGTGATGTGGCCCAGGACATATATTTAGATTGCAAGGCTGCATACCATCAACAGGAACTGTCAGGGCAAAGTCTTGCCTATGCAGTAAGTATTGCCATAAAATTCAACTTTTCTTGCCATCTTTTCCAATATTTGTTATCCGAAATGATTATCAAGAATCAATCACTTACTGATCTGTCTTCTCTGCCCCTTGACTAAAAAAATAGTAGAGGCCGGGCGCAGTGACTCACGCCTGTAATCCCAGCACTTTGGGAGGGGGAGGCGGGCGGATCATGAGATCAGGAGATTGGAGATCGAGACTATCCTGGCTAACACAGCGAAACCCCGTCTCTACTAAAATTACAAAAAATTAGCCAGGTGTGGTGGCAGGCCCCTGTAGTCCCAGCTAAACTAGGGAGGCGGAGGCAGGAGAATGGCGTGAACCCGGGAAGCGGAGCTTGCAGTGAGCTGAGATTGCGCAACTGCACTCCAGCCTGGGAGATACAGTGAGACTCCGTCTCAAAAAAAAAAAAAAAATGGTAGAGCAGAGACAAATGGGCAATCAAAGAGTATAAGCCCCGGACATTTACTTCCTCATGTCCCATCTTTCTAGCCTGGTGATGCCCAATACCATACCTCTTAGCCACATATGACAATAAGCACATGAAATATGGCTAGTGCAACTAAGAAACGGAACTTTTAATTTAATTTTAATTTATTTAAATTTATAAACTGAAGCAGAATGAAATGGTTTTTTGTTAAACACAACTTTATAATATGACCAAGATTACTTTTCGTTTATCCATTGAAAATTTAGCATTCAAAGTAAGGGGTGCTGTAAGTATAAAACACACACTGGAGTTTGCAGATTTAGTATGCAAAAAATACATAAAATTGCTTTAATAATTTCTATGTGATGACTAATTGAAATGATATTTGGACACAGCGTACTACATAAAAACGTATTATGAAATTGACTTCATGGCTTCTTTTTTTTGCTTTTTTAATGTAGCCACCAGAAAATGTACTATTAGATACATAGCATGTATTATTTTCGTATTGGATGGTGGTGCTCTAGCTTATCACCTGGTACATGGAAAGTGTGAATAGCTAAGAATATTACATACATTATCCCACTTCATGAATTCTGTTTTATAGATGAGAAAATTGAGGTTTAGGAAGATGAAATTACATCACTATTACATAGCTGGTAAGTGATGGAGCTAAGATTCATACTTAGATTTGTTTCTCACTAAAGCCCATAATGAACAATTGATTGATTGGGACATTTACGTCCTTGCATTACAAAACTATTGCTCTAATATGATCAGAAATTTATTTTTTTTAAATACAGCCGAAATTGCCTAAGCAATTACAAACAATGAAAAAATTCAGGCAAAAGTTGGACAAAAACCCAATCTGGATTGTTTCCAAAACAGAATCCAAATTGTGCCAGTCAAGAATATGATAACGGAAAAAAAAGGAGGAAACAACTGACAGGAACACAGAACAAGCAAAACTCAAAGGAGGCATTGGTTTAAATATTCCCCAAAGAACTGTCGCAAACATGTACCAAAACAATAACAATATTATTCATTTCTCACAGTTTTCTCATTTCATTCCTGAAGGAAGTTTTCCAAGCAATTCAGAGTCTTGGCCAACTGGCCTTCATCAGAATAATGAGTAGAGTATTGGTATATTTTTGGAATCTGAAGAATTGCTCCACAGGAGGCTAATTATTTGCAACTTGAATTTATACCCACTTCACATTAATTTCTGCATCTTGCCAGGCTTTCAAACTGCCTTTAGAAAGTAGCAGTGATGGTGACATTCAACCAGATTCCTGATGCCGCTTCAGAGACACATTCTCACGCAAAAATGGAGTATGATCCTGTCATCCATTTTGGAAATCTGAATTTTTTTTCTACAACTATAAAATGGTATGAGTAAGGCTGGTAAGTGAGACTGGCTTAACAGTTTATCATGTCTTTGGAGGTGTTGATTCTTCAAGTGTATTTCCTGAGCAAATAATCTAACAGTGCTGAAACTCTATATCTGAGCTCTATAAATTATTGACCAGCACTATCAAGCTCAAATAAATCCCTTTGAACATATTTCCCAACTACAAATACTCTCTCTCTCATACACACACACACACACACACACACACACACACACACACTTGCAAGTATATCTTTGCACCAATATGTATCTTTACTTATATGGGTTTTGCTTTGCATTAGGACAAAAATACTTCTGTGAAATAAATCAAGAGTATTATTTGAAATCAAGTTACATGTCATTTTATGTAGTGATACTAGGTGAGCCCAGATTCTCTTTGGCAGTGTTAGCCCTATCCAGAATTGTAAAAATATGCTCCTCTTTCAAGTGGACTAAAATCAGTTTTCTTTCTGAAATCTAGAGTGTACCTACCCAGATGTAAGTCACACATGTGGTTAAGTTACATTTTCTCACAAGAATTATTTACATTTTCAGAAGAAACTCTTGAAGCCTGGAAAGATTCATGATACACAGGAATGAATATGTAACAGTATAAATTTCAGACAGACAGACAAATATCAGTGATAAAATATGAAAACAGAACTATTTCCTCCTCAAATGGTGTCATTTTGGCTGCTACTTACTCACAATGACAGTCCTGCTCTTCAGAATCCCACTTAGTTGGAAATTTACATGAACGTTTCAGTCCTCCAATCAATTTTCCCTCCCTTTTTCCTTCTTTCTTTCCTTCAAGGGATATTTACAGTGAATACGACATATGTATTTCCTGCACCAAGCTCATGTGAACACACACCTTTTGGATGTGGGTTTAGGTGGTATGTATCCGCATAAGGAATGGTCAGAGTAGTCCAACTTTAAGCTGTTTGAAAACAATGGCAAATAAAGAAAAATAGATGCCCAAGCCTCTCTCCTTTCTGAGAGTTTCCCAAATATCCCTGAACTGAAGCTGGAATATCTCAGCTCTCTTTGAAGCCACTGCTGCTTGTTTTGCTCCTGCAGCTTTCTCCAGCTGCTGTCACATCTGTCTGAGATCACAGCAAGCTTGGCTGCTTTAATACTTTGGTATCTGTTATGTTAGCTCCTGCTGGAACCTGGCACCTCAACTCTTCTATCAGCTCAGATCATCGTCATTACCATCCAGGCTGACCTCAGTCTCAGCCAGCGGCTCTCATGTAGTCTCCCTGTTAGAGGCACATCTCGGGCAGTAGACAGTCACAAACTACTCCCCACGGCTGTGGGAAGAGGTTACATATGACTGCTAAGCTCAGTCATATTTTATCAAAGCCTTTGATCTCTGGTTTGATCTTTGCCAAGATCTGTGACACAAACAGGTCTTTGCTCACATGGCAACTGGTGCTTACTAACTCAGTTCCCTTTTTTTACTTTGAGCATCCTGCTGTCTGTATATTAATGCTGTCTAACACTAAATGAAAGGTCGAAGTAAAAATAGGCACTTTGTGATAGAAGACATTTTTCCTTTCACCCTATTGGCTTTTTCCAGGGCCCCACACTTTTGCAAAGCTTTTCTTTGTACCTGCCTGAAGGGCATCATTAGATCGTTTTCTGTCAGTTCCTTTTTTGTCTTGCAATAGACAAGTTTTAGAGGGACTCTAAGGTAAAATAATGTTGTATGTGTTGCACATTAACTTTATTAGATAAACATTTAATATTTTAAACAGTTATCATGTGTAAATGAAAAATATTTTACCAAGAAATGACCCAAAACTATCTTTCTCTGTGTGTGTGTGTATTCTGAATGGCTCTTGAAAAAAAAAAATAGTTCTGTTTAAAGGAATAATTAAAATGATTGTAATGAAGATAGTTCTGAAAACCTAGAAATGAAAGAAGTCAGACACATTGGATGGGATGAGGAAAACAAAATCACTCAGAATATGAATACCCAACAGGGGCAAGGATTGTGCACTTGACTCCTGGGGAATGGGAAGTCCTTCTGGGATTTAAGAGTAAGAATGGAAATGCCAGAAGCACCGAATCATTTAAATAGTGGCAGTAGGCAGAAATGGAACAGATGAACCGCTTAAAGGCAGAGGGTTTCCATGAAGAGAATCATTCAGGTAAAGACTAGGGCAGCAGTGGAGGGGGAAAAAAAAAGCTGCAAATTTAAGTGAGGTAGCAAGATTTGGCAATCGATGTGGCAAACAAAGGGCAGGGATATTTAAAGCTCTCACAGGGAGTTTGAGTTTGGATGTCAAAGAGAAAGACTGAAACCCAAAGTTGCTGCCTCCTGTAAAATACTATTAAGGAGATAAAAACAGTGGGAAAGACATGTACAAAAATAATAATAACATCTTACCCTAGCTCCAACATCAGCCGTTCTGACCATCACTGGGCCTTATTAAGCAGGTAAAAACGTTTAAAAAAAGACTGAAAGGCATTCCAAATTTAAGAAATCTGTAGTTTCAAATACATAAGAAAAACATGATCAGAATACAATACAAACAAAATAAAAAAGGCATTATCACACAATGGAACCAGGCAAGAGATTAAGTTACAGATTTGGCCACTGATTGACCCAGCTTTTTACCTTTTATTTTGCCATAATATAATGGGTCATAAACAAGAATGATGAATAAGGGCAACATGCAGTAGGACATTATAAACTGGACTTAATATCTGAGTAACCTGGGACTTATTGTCAGTTCAGCAGCTAATCACACGTGGACCTCCTGGCTTTCTTAACATCGCCTCACCTAATTGCTGTACCTCAGTGGCTACTGCTTCTCAGCCTTTCTCTTCAGCTATTTCCTCTGCTCAAAAATCTTAATTTTGGAGTATACTAGGACTTATTCCCCAGCCTTCTCTAAATACTCTCCCTTTTTAAGAGATACTATCTTGTCCCATGGCTTCAAATACCATCAATATACAAAATGATCCTCAAGTTTCTATTAAATATTTCTAACTCTGAAATCCTCATTCAGCTCCAAGCTCATAATCTTACTGAATATTTCTATAAATATATCTAATAGATATCTCATAGTTAATGGGTCCAGTACTGAATTCTGGATTTCTCCCCAACCCATCTATTCTTTCCCCAGGCTACCCATGCGTTTTAGTCCATTTTCATGCTGCTGATAAAGACATACCCAACACTGGGCAATTTACAAAAGAACGAGGCTTAATAGGATTTACGATTCCACGTGGCTGGGGAAGCCTCACGATCATGGTGGAAGGCAAGGAGGAGCAAGTCCCGTCCCGTCTTACATGGACGGCAGCAGACAGACGGAATGAGGAAAATGAAAAAGTGGAAACACCTGATAAAACCATCAGATCTCATGAGGCTTATTAACTACCACAAGAATAGTATGGGGGAAACCACCCCCCATGATTCAAGCATCTCCCACCAGGTCCCTCCCACAACATGTGGGGATTATGGGAGTACAAATCAAGATGAGATTTAGGTGGGGACACAGAGCCAAACCATATCATTCTGTCCCTGGCCCCTGCCACATCTCACGTCTTCACATTTCAAAACCAGTTATGTCTTCCAACAGTCCCCCAAAGCCAACTCATTTCAACATTTACTCAAAAGTCCATAGCATGAAGTCTCATCTGAGACAAGGCAAGTCCCTTCTACCTATGACCCTGTAAAATCAAAAGCAAGCCAGTTATTTCCTAGATACAATGGGGGTACAGACATTGGGCAAATACAACCATTCCAAATGGGAGAAATTGAACAAAACAAAGGGACTACAGGGTCTATGCATGTCCTAAATACAGTGAGGCAGCCAAATCTTAAAGTTCCAAAATGATCTTTGACTTCATGTCTCATATTCAGGTCATGCTGATGCAAGAGGTGGGTTCCCATGGTCTCGGGCAGCTCCACCTCTATGGCTTTGCAGGGTACAGCCACCCTCCCAGCTGTTTTCATGGGCTGACACTGAGTGTCTGCAGCTTTCCTAGGCACATGGTGCAAGCTGTCAGTGGATCTGACATTCTGGGATCTGGAGGACAGTGGCCTTCTTCTCAAAGCTCTACTAGGTGGTGCCCCAGTAAGGAATCTGTATGGGGACTCCGACCCTACATTTCCCTTCTGAACTGCCCTAGCAGAGGTTCCCCGTGGGAGCCCTGTCCCTGCAGCAAACTTCTGCCTGGGCATCCAGGTGTTTCCATACATCTTCTGAAATCTAGACAGAGGTTCCCAAACCTCAATTCTTGACTTCTGTGCACCCACAGACTCAATGCCACATGGAAGCTGCCAAGGCTTCGGGCTTGCAGCCTCTGAAGCCACAGCCCAAGCTCTACATTGGCCCCTTTTCAACCATGGCTGTAGTGACTGGGATGCAGGGCACCATGTCCCTAGACTGCACACAGCTCAGGGACGCTGGGCCTGGCCCATGAAACAACTTTTTCCTCCTAGGTCTCCAGGCCTGCGATGGGAGGGGCTGCTGTGAAGACCTCTGACATGCCCTGGAGACATTTTCCCCATTGTCTTGGTGATTAACATTCAGCTTCTCATCACTTATGCAAATTTATGCAGCCAGCTTCAATTTCTCCCCCAGAAAATGGGTTTATCTTTTCTATCAGATTGCCAGGCTGAAAATTTTCTGAACTTTTATGCTCTGCTTCTCTGATAAAACTGAATACCTTTAACAGCACCCAAGTCACCTCTTGAATGCTTTGCTGCTTAAAAATTTCTTCCACCAGACACCCTAAATCATCTCTCTCAAGTTCAAAGTTCCACAAATCTCTAGGGCAAGGGCAAAATGCCACCAGTCTCTTTGCTAAAATATAACAAGAATTACCTTTACTCCATTTCCCAACAAGTTTCTCATCTCCATCTGAGACCACCTCAGCTCAGAACTTATTGTCCATATCTCTATCAGACTTTTGGTCAAAGTCATTCAACAAGTCTCTAGGAAGTTCCAAACTTTCCCACATTTTCCTTTCTTCTTCTGAGCCCCAAACTGTTCCAACCTCTGCCTGTTACCCAGTTCCAAAGTCACTACCACATTTTGGGGTATATTTTCTGCACCAACTCACTCTACTGGTACCAATTTACTGTATTAGTCTGTTTTCACGCTGCTGATAAAGATATACCCAAGACTGGGCAATATGCAAAATAAATTTAATTGGACTTACAGTTCCACATGGCTGAGGAGACCTCACAATCATGATGGAAGGCAAGGAGGAGCAAGTCCCATTTTATATGGATGGCAGCAAGCAAAGAAGAATGAGGAAGATGCAAAAGCAGAAACCCCTGATAAAACCATTAGATCTCCTGAGACTTATTCACTACCCTGAGAACAGTATGAGGGAAACTGCCCCCATGATTCAATTATCTCCCACTGGGTCCCTCCCAAAATACGTGGGAATTATGGCAGTACAATTCAAGATGAGATTTGGGTGGGGATACAGAGCCAAACCATACCACCATCTCAGCTTACCAGCCTTACCATCAACCTAGATAATCAAGCAAGAATTTAGGAGGCAACCTTGATTTCTTTCTTTCTCTCATCCCCGATAACCAACCCATCACATATCCCGTTGAGTCTATCTTCAAATATATCCTATAATCATCCATTTCTCTCAAATTCACATCTGTCACCATAGTCCATGATGTCATCACATCTCATTTGACTAAAACGGCCTACTAAGTAATCCTCCTTCTGCCAGATGATCTTTCAGAAATATCTATCAGGTCAATCTCATGTTATGTATATGTGTACTATATGTAATATACCTAACATGTGGTAATATAAGTACAAAAATGTTTCAATAAAATTTAGAATAAAAGGCAACTTACCAGGACCTAAAAACTCTCCATGATCTGGTTCCACTCTCCTCTTCAAGCTCATCTTGTGATGCTTTCTCTCCTGCTTATTCATGAGGCTTCAGCCACGCAGGCCTTGGTTTTGCTTTTCTTCATGTGCTAAATCTTCACTATTACACTTGCTATTGCTCCGTTTAAAATAGTATGTCCCATATCTTTGTAAGCCTAGATTCTCCTTTTCTTCCAGTTTGGTGTTTAGTGTCACCCCTGAAAGGACTTTCGTTAAACACCAAATCTAACATGGCCAATCCTCAACCATAGTCACTCTACCACAACCTCCTGGTTCTTACATATAGGTTCACCACTCTATTCTCAGCAGCTAGAAAAGTGCTTGGCACAATGTAAATGTCCCAGAAATATTTGTTACTTAATTAGTCTGGGCCTCAATTTTCTCATTTTTAAAATTGAAAGCTATATTAGATGACTCTCAATTTCATCCAGTTCTATCATTTATTTTAAATAACTTGAGCAGATAAAAGTTTTATAGATGGACTCCCAGGTTAAACCAATGTAGACACTTAATAAGTGTTTGCTAATAAATAAAATTATATCTAAGCTAGTATTTTGTACATATGTAAATATGTAGTCACCAGAGCCTCTGACACATTGCTCTTTAGGGTTTAAAAGGGAGGTTTGATTTGCCTCCTATTAATTTAATTCAATTCACCAGAGTAAATGTCACCTCAGCAAAAACCTCACAAAGACAGTGAGAGCTGACATCCAGCTGGTAGGCATTAGTACTACAATATGTGTTGTTCACGAGCAGCATCTTTTCGGATTGGTCAGTCTCTGTATCATATGGAGGTTAAATATTTTGATTCTCACACATCTCCAACCCATGACTCTATTTAAGCCTATCAGTTCCCAGAACTTATAAACAAGGATCTCAGCTAAGGTCTTTCAGTTAAGATTATACTAGGCAACAATGGGCACTAAGCCAATTTACTATTCTAAACCAAGGACCAGAAAAGAGTGCATGGAGAATATTGGTCGTATTTGTTTACAGCATATTTGACTTAATAAAATGAGCACCTAGTTTTTCCTAAAAGTTGATTCCCTATTGATGGGATTCAGTTTGTGGAGGTTTGTGGGGTTTTTTTCTTTTAATCTTGTTTCATATTTTTCTGAATTGAGTTTTGATGAGCCTGTTCTGCCTCCTAGAAATACTTTCTCAAGTTATTACACACTTGGTGGTATTACTTGTATCCATCAGAACCACAGCAGAGATGCATTTGAGAAAGTGATTTAAAGATGTTATTGCTTCCATTTGTTTATGAGTTTACTGAGGAAAGTCTGGGCATCATACGGATTTCTGCTATATCAAGAATTATTTTGTCTTTAAAAAGTTCAAATGATGTTGTTGCATAATAGATGATTTTTTTTGTGATCTTTTCTCGGTCTTCTCAAAAAATATTGGAAATAAATAAAATCTAATTAGAACAGGAAGACTGAGGAATACTTAGGCTCAGCATTTCAGTACAGCAATGAGTCAGCTTTATAATTATTTTAAAGTGTCAGAACAATATGTCTTCATATCATTACAATAACTTAAACATTAAATAGTATTCACTGCCTACTGTAAAATCCCACCATAAGTAAAAATTCTATTCATAATAAAATTTCTTCTTAAATATCTGGACTCATTAAAAATAAAACAGAGAATATATATTTTTAAATGATAGAAATGTACAATATTTTAAATGAAGCTTAAAGTTCTCAAAATTGTATTTCTCTTCAAGCCTTAAAAAAACATTGAAAATATTTTGAAAATCACTCATGAATCATGATTTCCTTTTGATGTTATTTATTAGTGAATAACATGTATAAGGTATCACTTTTCACTGTAATTATGTATCTATATCTTATCACGAATGGTAGATTGTGAGTTTCTTGGAAGAAGAATTTGGATTTCATTGCTCTGTACATGCCCCTATATTGCACGGGAACTTGTACATGACAGGCACTCAATTTAAATGAAGGTATGAAATTCACAATACTCTTGTTTTGCTTATGAAAAATTAATGAGGCTACTTTAATTCAGTTTTGAGGTTTTGACATTCAAGAGACATTGGCCAAACAAATCCCTTTCCCTAATAGGTATTCGTACTTATATTTCTGGAACTGTTGCCATTACAAATAGCAATAACTTCAGAAACATCAGAAATAAATTGTGGCAATGCCAAACACTGAGATTCAGGGTAGACCCATCAGTTCACAGTTTGGTCTGAAAAACTTTTTCTACTTTAATAAAAAATAACCTATCAGGAAGTCCAAAAATGGACTAATTTTCCCAGTATCTTTGGTATTTGAAGTTAACATCAAACTAAAGCTCTCACAACCTCTTCAGACAAGTGTTGACTCCCTGGTCCCATTACAGATCCAATGGGTTTCTCTGTCATAAAACATGAACAGAGGTTACCTAAAGTTCTCATTTTACTATGTTATGTGAGTAAGCCAAACTGGCTTAGAATGCCTTTTTTTATAATTGTTGAGAACGCAATAACAATAAGTACTTTGATTTCACAAATGTTAAATAGAAATGTAAAAAGTAAGATAAAATAAAATAAAAACCATTGTGGAAAGTAGAAATAAATAAATTGCTAAAGAATAGAGCATTATCTCCTAAAGTCTTCAGGAAGGGAGACAGAAAGAAAGGAGAAATTTTTTTAATAAAAAAGAATAAGGTGATATATTCCAAGGGATAAAGAAATTAGAAGACCTTAAAAAATATTAAGGGGACTGACTATTGAAAAAGCAAAAGAATTTCCAAATGCTTTTAAATGACTTACAGGAACAAGCACACTTTAAAATACCTGTTAGAGAGATCTTACATGTTCATAAATAGGAAGACTCAATGTTGTCAAGAAATTAGTTCTTCCCAATTACTTCTATAGATTCAATGCAATTCCAATCAAAATCTCAGCTAGTTATTTTGTGGATATTGACAAAACAATTGTAAAATTTTTATGGAGAGGTAAAAAATCCAGGATAGCCAGCACGGTATTGAAGGACAAGAACAAAGTTGGAGGATTGACACTACCTAAATTCAAGACTACTATAAAGCTATAGTAATGAAGACAATGTGGTGTTGATGAAAGAATGGACAAAGGGATCAATAGAACAAAATAGAGAGCCTAGAAATAGATGCACGTAAATGAAGTCAACTGATTTTTAACAAAGGAGCAAAGGCAATACAATAAAAAGAAGTGTCTTCTGCAGATGGTGCTAGAACAACTGGACATCCACATGCAAAAAGGAAAAAAAAAGAATGTAGACACGGATCTTAAACACTTCATAAAAATAAATACAAAATGGATTCTAGACATAAATATGAAATGCAGAAGTATAAAACTTCCTATTGTTTCACATTGTTACAAGCATTTACAGTTGTCAATGTTCTGGTTTTTAGCCATTTCAATAGGTTTGTTGTAGTATCTCACTGTTGAAGTGAACCTTTTTAAAATATGCTTATTTGCCTCCTATGTTAAAAAGATAACATAGGAGAGAACCTAGAAGACCTTGAGTGTGGGAATGACTTTTAAGATACAATACCAAAGGTATGATTCATGAAGAAAAAATTGATAATCTAGAATCTGTTACAATTAAAAAGTCCCTGTGAAAAAGACAATGTTAAGAGAAAGAGATTGACATAAAACATTTGCAAAAGACATGCCTGATTAAAGATTTCTAGCCAAAACATACAAAGAACACTTAAAACTCAAGAATAAGAAAACAACCCAATTTAAAAAATAGGCCAAAACCTTAACAGATACCTCGCCAAAGAATATTTCAGAAGCAAATAAGCATATTAAAAAAAGGTTCACTTCAACAGGGAGATACTACAACAAACCTATTGAAATGTCTAAAAACCAGAACTTTGACAACTGTAAATGCTAGTAACGATGTGAAACAATAGGAACACTCATTCATTGCTGGTAGGAATGTAAAATGGTCCAGCCACTTTGGAAAAAAGTTTGGCAGTTTCTTACAATACTAAATGAACACTTATCACATGATTCAGCAATTCCACTCCTTGGTATTTACCCAGAAGAGTTTTAAACATACATTCACATGAAAACTTGCATACAGATGTTTATGGAAATTTTATTGATAATTGCAAAAACTTGGAAGCAACCAAGATGTCCTTCAGTAGGTGAATGGATAAAGAAACTTTAATATACCAGGCAATAGAATATGATTTAGTGCTAAAAAGAACTGAGGTATCAAGCCATGAAAAGACATGGAAGAAACTTAAGTGTATATTGCTAAGTGAAAGAAGCCAGTCTGAAAAGAGTGCATACTGTATGACCATATGAAATTCTAGAAAAGGCAAAACTATGGAGACAATAAAAAGATCAATTGTTACCAGGGGTTGGCAGCAAGAGGATAGGCAAAACTCAGAAATCAGTGAAACTACTCTCTGTGTGATGCTATAATGGTGGATACATGTCATTAAAAATTTGTCCAAGCCTATAGAATGTGCAACACCAAGAATGAGCCCGGGCGGGGCTGCAGTAGCTCACACCTGGGATTGGGCTGCGGTAGCTCAATCCCAGCACTTTGGGAGGCCGAGGCTGGCAGATCATGAGGTCAGGAGATCCAGACCATCCTGACTAACACAGTGAAACCCCGTCTCTACTGAAAATACAAAAAATTAGCTGGGTGTGGTGGCGGGCACCTGTAGTTCCAGCTACTCTGGAGGCTGAGGCAGGAGAATGGCCTGAACCCGGGAGGTGGAGCTTGCATTGAGATGAGATTGTGCCATTGCACTCCAGCCTGGGTGACAGAGAGAGACTCAAAAAAAACAAAACAAAACAAAGAAAAAGAGTGAGCCCTAATGTAACTATGAACTTTGAATGATAAAAATGTGTCAACGTAGGTTCATAAATTGTAACAAATATACCACTCTAGTGAGAGGTATTATTAGCAGGGGAGGCTATGCATGTGTGGAGTTAGAGAATAACTGAGAAAATACTGTATCTTCTGAATTTTGCTAACCTAAAACTGCTGTTAAAAAACAACAAAAAAAAATTAAGCATTTAAAAAAATTACATCTTTAATGAAAAATGTGAAGATAAGAGGTTTTCATAGCAACTCTTTGAATTTAGGATATGAACACATAACTTTGTCTACATCTATATACATATAATGAATTGAAAATTAAATATGTGAAACTATCATTTATACAGTAAATTTTCAAATTTTATTTGGTGACATTAGGGAAATGCAAATTTAAAACCACAGTGAAATACTTCTATATACCTATTCGAATATCTAAAATTCAAAAGACTAATAATACCACAGGTTGACAAGAATGTGGAACAATGAGGACTCCAATTCATTGCTGAAGAGAATGCAAAATGGTACAGCCCACTTTGGAAAACAACTTTACAGTGTCTTATAGAGTTACCATAAGACCAAGTAATTCCACTCCCAGAAATGAAAACATTTGTCTCCAGAAAGATATGTACACTGTATATGAATGTTCATAGAAGCTTCATTCATATTTACTCAGTTTCTGCCCTAGTGGGTATACCAAAGTATATTTCTAACATTAATTCTTATGGTTAACATCAGCATCCACCAGTTACTTCTCCACAGGATTTCTCTTACTTCAGATGCAACCTGCATGACTTAAGAGTTATACACATTTATGAGAGGCTGGCTATAAATTCAAAGGTTCCCATGACTTTCTCACTAATTTACAAAACAAAAAGCCTCACAAAACTCACTAAAAGTACTATACTTACAAATAAGGTTTTATTATAAAGACTATGCTCAAATAAAAGAGACTCATTGGGGAAGGCATGACTTCTCTCTGTGCGTCAGAGCGCATTGCCTTCCTGGCATATCAACGTCTTCACAAAAGACGCTACACCAAACCTTTAGACCTTTTTTTTTCTTTTAGATGAAGTCTTGCTCTGTCACCCAGGCTGGCGTGCAGTGGCACGATCTCGGCTCACTGCAACCTCTGCCTCCCGGGTTCAAGCAATTCTCCTGCCTCAGCCACCAGAGTAGCTGGGATTATAGGCATGTACCACCATGCCCGGCTAATTTTGTACTTTTAGTAGAGATGGGGTTTCACCATGTTGGTCAGGCTGGTCTCGAACTCCTGACCTCGTGATATGCCTACCTCGGACTCCCTGTTTAGAGTTTTTATCAAGGTCTCATTATGTAGGCATGATTGATTAAACATTGGCCTTGGGCTTGAACTCAGTCTCTAGGTCCTATCCCTAGAGGTCAGGAAGCTGGAAGTTCCAACATTCTAATCATGTGCTTGACCTCTCTAGTGACCAGCCCTATCCTGACATAATCTAGCTCTGCCACTTTCACCCCTATGAGTCACCTCATTAGCATAACAGAGGTATCTCTATCACTCAAAAAGGCCTAAGGATTTTTAAAGCTCTGTTCCAGGAACCAGGGACATATACTATATATATTCTCTTTTATACCACGGTACCTAAAACCTGAAAACAAACGAAATATCCATTAATCCATTAATAAATAGAGAATAAACTACTGACAAACACACTGGGATGAATCTCAAAAGCATTATGCTAAATGAAGAAGCCAGATATACAACTATATATTCTATGATTCCATTTGTATGAAATTATATAAAACACTGAACTGACAACTATAGTGATAGGGGTTTGGGAATGGGATGGGAAGACAGAACTGGCAGTGAAAGAGAAGAGGGAGGAAACTGTCTGGAGAGATAGAAATGTCCTTTCTTTTGATTATAGTTGTAGTTACACAGCATATAACATTTGTGAAGACTGGTCAAACAGCACACTTGAAATGAGTAAGTTTATTGGGCATACATTTTACCTCATCAAAGCAGATAAAACTTGTTTTTTAAAAAAGTTAATTGGTTAGATGTGATATCAAGCCTCACAGACTAAAAAATGAACATTTCAATTCACTTTTCTGAAAAGAAGTAAAAAAAAAAACTTTTACTAACCTAAATCAGCATCAGTAAAGATGAGCATTAACATGATTTTTAAATATGAATAGATTAGAAAAAGAATAGCACAGTACTAATGATGCACAAAGAAAGGCGTACTTTCTACAACATAACCAAAAATCACAAGTAAGCATTTAAACATGGCAAAGTAGTAAAACAAAATTAGACTTCATTGAAATGCCTTAAAAACTGTATTATGATAAGATTTATCAAAAATTGAAATGTGAAAAAAACTATGTATTATGATAAGATTTATCAAAAATTGAAATATGAAAACAAACACATATCTCTGACAATAATGAAAAAACTTTTAACTGGTTTCATTCATCATTTTCTGATACAAAATCTGTTGGGAGCAAGGGAGGAAGTGACTTTATTATCATTGACTATTTTTATTAAGCTCACCAATTAAATAGGCATCTCTAAAGCACATAAAAAGACATCTTTGGTCTACTTATTCTTAAATGGTATTACGGTGATAATGATGAGAGATGCTAATTGTCCACAGTAAGAGGAGTCCTGAACACCCTTTGTTCAATTTCAAGCACCTCATTATTAAAAATTTGCAGACTTCTATAAAAAGTCATCAGAAGGGCTGAGGGCTAATGTAATTCATTCATATGAAAAGGTCAAAAGAACATCAAGGATGACATACAATTAATCCTCATTAATTTGGCCTCAGATTATTCAAAGTTGGGGCTTTACAGAAGTTGGGGCAAACCTGGACTTTGAAACAGCCAAGACATGGATGAGTTGCATTAAATGATGTTCAGGGCTTACTGCGTACGGTTAAGAAAAATAATTTCTAAAAGGCAGAATAGTCCATTATGAAGAATTTTGGGACAGAACAATTGTGTAATGTGTCATGGTGGCCTTATTTTTCAATGTTGAACATACCAAAAACAAAAACAAACAAACAAAAAACCCCTAAAACTTTGTATTTTAATCATTCAGTCAGGAATAATTTGACGATGTCTAGAAAACTGGTTAATACTAAGTACATTTAAAACTAGCTAGTGTGTAAATTCATTTAAAAAGATCATGGTGCCCTTATTCCTCAATTTTGAAAAAAAAAATCCCCAAAACTTTACATTTTAATCACTTAGGAATAATTTTATGATGTCTAGAAAATTTGTTAATGCTAAGTACATTCAAACCTGGCTAATGTGTAAAGCATAATGCTAAGGTATACATTTATAATAAAAGAGTATTTTCCAAATAATTGAAAAATGCATTGCCTCCATCTAGGGACACATTTCCTGGATTAAAAATAACAAGAGGCCGGGCACGTTGGCTCACATCTGTAATCCCAGCCCTTTGGGAGGCCTAGGTGAGAGGATTACATAGTAAGGAGATTGAGACCATCCTGATAAACATGGTGAAACTCCGTCTCTACTAAAATACAAAAAATTAGCCAGGCATGGTGGTGTGCACAATGTAGTCCCAGCTACTCGGGAGGCTGAGGAAGGGGAATCAATTGAACCTGGGAGGCAGAGGTTTCAGTGAGCTGAGATTGCACCACTGCAATCCAGCCTGGCAACAGAGCAAGACTCCATCTCAAAAAAATGAAAAATAACAGGAAAACTGGATTCATAATCAAATGACTGCTTGATGAGAACAGAGTTAGAACAAAGGTAAAAAAATGTGTTTAATTTAAGTAAGAATAATCACACCCGAATTGTAAAGAGAGTCAGATTGCAATTAGTTACATACATTAGGCATTGATTCTTGTTTGCTTCAGTTAAGGTCACTTTCTCAGCTTGTCTCTAGATATTGAGATGCAGGGTTTACTTGCAGTTCAGATTATCACCTATTCAAATACTACATTGAGCAATAATATTCTTTAAGCAGTAAAGTGTTCCTTATTAAAGCATGATCTCCAACAATTAGGTGCCATAATAAATTGTTTTTTACTATCTGGCTATATACACAAGTGAATGCGACTTTAAAGTAGTGATTAATTTCTATGAAGGAATGATAAAAATGGATTTTTATGAAATATCCCTGTTTTACTTCCTCATTGTGCAGTTTATTTATTCTTTCAACACTACTCCATTCCAAACACTGTGTTGGCACTGGGGATTTTATAGTAAACATAGAATTGGCCCTTGCCTTCATGGAGCATTCTGCACCTAATAGTGGAACAAAGCAGCCTGCATTTGTTAAAACAGTATCTCTATGAGGTTATTTCAGTTCATGAATGAATTTCTCTGAACACCTGGTATAGCTCATGTGGTTAGTTAGACATGCAAGTCTCATAAAGCCAGTAAGAACTTGCAAGGAAATGGGAATTGTATAACATGATTTAACATGTGGGTGTTTAAGGAGCATGTTAATTAATTGTCCACTTGATTATTTTCTTGCTATTTGGGAGAATAATTGCCATTCAACTGTGTATTGCCAGTAGCAGAAACTCTTTGAAATGGATATTAGTTATTCATTACCGTGTCTTTGAGCCCAAATACTTCCGTGGAAATACTTCTATGAAATTATAATAAAAGTTAGTAGGCAAATACAAATTAATTTCTACTATCTCTTAAATATATCTAAAGCAGAAAAACACGTCTCAACTATGGTCATGATGATTCTTTGAAGGGAAGAGAAAGAAAGGGTAGCAAAAAGGGTGGGCACGGTGGCTCACGCCTGTAATCCCAGCACTTTGGGAGGCCGAGGCAGGCAGATCACGAGGTCAAGAAATCAAGACCATCCTGGACAACATGGTGAAACCCTCTCTCTACTAAAATTACAAAGATTAGCTGGGCATGGTGGCACACACCTGTAGTCCCAGCTACTTGGGAGGCTGAGGCAGAAGAATCGCTTGAACCCAGGACTCGGAGGTTGCAGTGAGGAGAGATCACGCCATGGCACTCCAGCCTGGCAACAGAGTGAGACTCTGTCGCAAAAAAAAAAAAAAAAAAAAAAAAAAAAAAAAAAAAAAAAAAGCTAGTAACAAAAGAAAATAGTGGAAGGGACAAGAAGCAAGAAGAGGCTAATGTGATCATCAGTAGCTGGTAGGATACCTCATTCCAATTCACTTTCCTCAACACTTACTGAAATCTTCTAGGTTCAAGACACGGTGTTAGATCAGAAGGAAATAACAAAATAAATAAGAAATAGTTGAACTCCCCAGGGTTGCACAATTTTGTAGGGATTTATTTCTTCTCATTCTAATTTCTCTAACTCAGGAAGCTTTAAGAGTGTCTCATTCTAAATAAGTATCTGGCCCTCCCCACATATTACCAGATTGTTTGAGAGTTAATGAGAGGTTTAAGAGAAATTAAAACATTCACAAGAGTCCTGCTTTGGTCAGATGCTCTTGCACAGTTATTGAGCTTTTCGGTTGCATTTTCATGGCACTATCTCTCTGGGTTGTTTGTGAGTTTGTCTCATCAATAAGAAGAATCTCATTGTGCCACCCACCAAGCACGCACTTGCTAATCACTGTTAATTGCCTACAATTGAGATCAGTAAAGTGTTCACTGAGTACAGCGATGGGCACTTAACTCATTGGCACTGAGCTTTCCTGTGTGCCCATTTCCACTAATGCATCATTTGTCCTGGAAATTGGAAGTCCCAGCATCAATCACATAAACCAGACTCAGTAGGCGGAAGTGTTTACTTTTCTCTTCACCTCCAGAGGGGGTGCAATATGAATAGGCACTTACATCTGGCCAGAGGGTGGGCAGCCTTTTCAGAGAGCAAAATCCTTCACTCCATCAGTAGACCTTAAAAAAACGGAACTTCCAGAGAGGCAAAATGTCCAGAAACACGACAATAAGAGGCAGAATCTTTCACTGTTATCCTTTTGTTTTCAGACTCCCTGTCAACAAGCCACAGTCCTATAGGAAAGGTTGAAGAAAACCTCTGGAGATGACTGAGGAGGCAGGCTTCTTCATAACTGCTTCAAAAGCTGCTTCCTCTTAAGAGCCCATTATCATTTCAAATATGGGGATACAAATCACTGTGATCAGCATCTAACTATTGATAGCATATGGTCCTGATACAGAGGGATAAAAGAAAAATGTCTTCTATTCCCAATCATTGTGCCTATACATCTTCCTCCAGAGGTCCGAAGAGATACAATTGTACCTGTGTTTTATATGATTTGCATTTCCTTATAGTCATGGTATATATGTCTAATAGTGATACTACTTAAAAAGAGGAATTTCCTGGGAATTTGTTAGATCTCTTGCCTCCATTGAGATAAGTAAAACCTTATCCCCTACAATCCCAAATCACCCTACCTTCACTTCCCATGATTACTCTTTATCATTGAAATTTTGTTTTAAGGTATTAATGAAAAAATTATTCTGACACTTGTCAAAACAGTAAGTCACGCATTTTTAGGACTATTGCAATAGCTGCTAAGACTATCGCATTAGGGGAGAAAGATTAGGCTCAACTCCAAATACAACAAGACAGCTGGGATTACAGAGAATGAGCAGAATGAGGAGGGTCAGTAAACGGAAAATTACTGCTAGGAGGAGACGTTAAGTTTATGGAGACCCATGTTAAACTGACTTAACAGGATTCTTGCTGAAGTCAGGTCAAGGTGATCACATATCAATGGTGGGGGGATTCTTGGTAAACCAACTTATTGGATTTTTGCTAAAACTGGACTCAGCATGCCAAAGACAATCCCCAAGGACAAAGTTGAGTTGAAAAGAGGGCTCTGAAGAGCCTGTTGAAACTTTGGTCAAGGAAAGAGTCTTTGTCAAGGTGCAAGAGTGATCCTTGTAATAGGTCATGATGTGTTAGAGGTTACAAAGTTTAAAAGCAGATTTCTTAGAAGTAACTCCCTTATTGGAGTTTCCTAAATCAACAAGCCAGATGGAAGGAAGAAGCTTCACTCAAATTGGCTTCAGTATGGGTTTACAAAAATAGCTTATCTACTTTTATACATTATATATTTTTATATTACTTATCCTTTCCCTCTCTATTCACCCCATTTGATCTATGCAGATATTTACCTCTTTCTCCCGCTCTTGCTACTATCTCCTCCATAATCCAGACTGTAACTTTACTGATTTTCAATGTCTTTATTTTACCACCTATAGACCTCCATCTAGTATCTAGTCCCAATAATTTAGATTTGATTTTATATCAATTTTGAAATGTTCCTGGATTCAGTTCAATTATTATAACTGGGGTTTGGAATATTATTGTCTCTTCTTGAATTTTGGTTCTTTTTCTTCTTCTAGCTAATGTGAAAGCTTTCTAAACCTTCGATCTACATACCCTCCAAGCTAAAGTCCTCCAAGACCATATCTAGAATGTGATTTTTCTATTTTCTTGATTCAAGAGAGGAAAATTAAATGAGACATAATTTTGTGCATTCATCAGAAGAGTAAAACTTTAAAAATCAAATAGCACCCAGTGCTAGTGAGTATATTGCTAGAAGGAAAGGATATTGCTACTATGATGATATGGCTGCCTTTTCACGGTCATGAAGGTAATGGAGAAGAAAAAGGATTTCTTTATAAAATGATGCTCTAAAGTCTGCAAACTTTTTGGAGACAGTAGGCTCTGTGAGAGTCTTTGCCTTCTCTTTTTAGATTTATAAAATATTAGTTTGTGACATGTTATTTTCAATTATCAATGAATGTCTTCATTTTGTGTATGTTTTCATTCTCTTCATCTTCACAACCCAATATCTCATTCTATTCCCTTTTTCATTCTAAGCACCCAAACTTGAGTTGGTATTTACCCAGATGGTACTAACATCTAATTTTGCTCACTTTTCCAAAAAAAATTAGGCATCTCAGATTGATCCCATATTAATACTTATAGTCTAGTTCATACATTTTAACTGTTATTTTATTTTTGTGCATATAATGTTCAGTTGGACATTAATTGAATATTTCCATTGTTTCCAACTCTTCACCATTACAATTAAAAAATAGTTATCTGATAGATATTTCTATCCATGCTTATTTGGGTACTGATCTAAGAACTTCTCTGGGATATGTATTAATGCCTTCTGGACAGGAGATTATGCATACTTGATTTCACTAAATGTTCAAATTGGTCTCCTGAATGGTTGCCACAATATCATTTTTTCCCAGTAATGTACTCACTAGCACTGGATGCTATCTGACTTTTTAAGTTTTGCTCCTCCGATGAGTGCAAAAAATTATGTCTCATTTTAATTTTTCATTGTCTGATTACTGATAAATGTGAGCACTTCTCTATGAAATGACTAGCCATGTAAGTTTTCCCCCTGAAAATTATCTACTCATATCATTTGGTCACTTCGGTATTGGGTTACTTGACAGTTTCTTCCTGATTTGCAGGAATTCTTTACACTTTTAAGCTATTAGTCCTTTTTATTCACCTATTTAACAATCATATTCCTCCAGTTATAAGCTTGTTTTTTTAATGTTTACATATGGTATCCATTGTTAAACAGAAGTGTTTAAGGTTACTATCATCAAATCCATCTATCTTTCTGAGTTTGTGATGTGTGCTTTTTTTGTTTCTTGTTTAAGAAATCTTCCACAGACCCAAGGTCATAATTATATTCTTCTGAATTTTGTTCTAATAGCTGTATAACATTTCCTTCCATTTCTAGCCTTTTATTCAATTTTGATTTTAAGTTTTCATAGTGGGAGAATGAAGCCCATTTCCAAACGGCATTTATTAATAATCTTTTTCTCACCCAGTTATGAAGCCACTACTACTGTCCATATATATATGCATATATATGTGTATATATATACACACACATACTCATGACTGTCTCATATGTATGTATACATGCACACACCTAATATGCTCATTTAATTATGCAGTAAAACAGTATCCTATTATCTGGTCAGGTAAGTTTCTCCCTCTTTTACTTTTGTGGGTGTAAAAGGTCTTAACCAGTCAGAAACAGTCTTCTATAAATTTTAGGTTATTTTACTCCATTCTCAGTGGGATTTTGAAAAAAAATCATAATGTTTAAAGTTTAATTTGGGAAGAACTAACATCTTTATGATGTTAAACTTTCTCATTCATGAATATATTATACAGCCATTTTTTAACTTAGCAACCACTTCCTAAATATTCATTGCTATTATAATTGATATTTTATTATATGTTACATCCTCTGATTGCTACTATTAAAAAGGAATACTATTGAGTTTTGTATATTGGTTTTTGTATATTGATTTTATATCCTAGAAATTTGCCAAGCTATCTCATATTCTAATAGTTTGTTATTGATGAAAATAACAGTTTAGTGTCATCTCTTCCATTTTTTGAATCTTTTATATAAGGTAGTATTACGAGTGGAGACTCAGCAGCCAAATTTCCTGACCCTGATGCTGTATAACTTTGAGCAAGATACTTGACATCTCTGAGTCCCAAATATTTTCATCGGGATTATGGAGCTAGTGATAGGACCTCATCACAGGTTCTTGTGATTATTAAATAATTTAATGCATATAAAGAAACTAAAATAGTGTTGGTAAATTATTACTGCATTGGTAAATTTTAACTGCATTGTTGAATTGAATAGCAGCAAAGATAGACATTCTTGCTCTATTCTAAGGCTTAGACAGTATGATTCTAAGTCTTCTCCATTGGGTTCAATGATCAGCGTTGGGTTTTGGTAGCTAATCTTTTCTGGTTAAAGGGAGTCCCATTTTATTCCTGATTATCTGAGAGTTTTTATCTGGGGCATTTTTAATATCTGTATTTATTAATATTTTCTTAAATGCCAACACAGGCTTCTGGAGCATAGCAAGTTAATTATTATACTTACATAATAAAAAGCACTCTAGTCCCCTTTGCCTCAATTCATAACTCTTGAACGTGACACGATGAGAGCTATATATTTTCCAACATGTTAGGGGAACTTCTGTAGGCAAGGAACCTTAAAAATACATCTCTGAATGCTTACATGCATGCTTTCCCACTTCCCATGAGAGCATCTCCTTGCAAACTTATTGAGAAGAATCCTGGATCCTCACTTTTTGTAATGGAAATAAATCTAAGGAAAAGATAAGGAAGGTATTTCCAGCTTTACAATCCAGCAACCTTTCCATGCCTTCCAGTCACATCACCCCTTTGGAGATAAACACATACTTGCAGGAAAGTGAATCTCCCTGGAATGCTCTCTTGCTAATCAGTCACAAATTGATTTATAAGGATTGCTCTTTTAACCCAGGCCCCAAGCTTTAGTTAAATTTTCTCAGAAAAACCCTAACTGTGCATAAATTACATTATCATAAATAGATATTGAATTTCATCCCCACATTACCATAAGTAGACACTGAACTTTATCAAATGCTTTTTAAATATTGCCCTCACACTATCATCAGAAAATACGAAACTTTCAAATGCTTTTTCTACATCCATTTAGAAGGTCATACAAATTTTTGCCTTTCCTATGGATAGGTAGTGAACCCTAGCAACAGATTTTCCAATTTCAAACCATCTTGCATTCCCTTCTTGACAAAAATCCTACTTGATCTTGATATAATACACTATTAGATGTTTCTAGCTAACATTTTATATAGATTTCATATCTCTATTTTGATAAGTAAAAAATGGCCAATAATTAGCTTTTCTTATATTGTTCTCATCTGGTTTTGGTTTTAAGATTAGATGACATTCCAAATGATTTGAGCAACTGTAATTTTTTAATCTGTAAAACAAGATGTTTAAGAGAAAAATGATCTATTTATTGAAAATTGGGTAGGCCTTCCTTATAAAACTATCTATCTCTGGTACTTTTAAGGGATGGAGAAATAGTGGGAATTCTTATTATAATTTTAAATAATCTAATAGAAATTATTCCATTGAACGCTTCTATGTTTAATTAGAATGTCTATATCTTCTTGGGCCAATACTGATCAGTATAAATCTTTTCCAGAAATGTATATGTTTTCTCAAAAGTCCCAAATTTGCTGGCATTCATCTTTGAGTTGAAATATTTTTATCTGTAGCTATTGTCCTTTCTGATTCCATATCTTCCATATCTTTTTTCTCCATCAGTCTTGCCAGAAATCTATCAGTCTTTTTAATTTTCTTACCTTAATAATTAATTGGTCTTGCTAATCATCTATTTAGATATTCTTCACTAGATAGGGTGATTTATGTTTTTATTTTTCATTATTTCTTTTATTCCTACTTCCTTAGGTTTATATTTATCATCCTTCTATCTTCTTGAGAAAAAATCTTATCTAACTTTTTTTTTTCTTTTTTGAGACAGAGTCTCACTCTGTTGCCCAGGCTGGAGTGCAGTGGCACAATCTCGGCTCACCGCAACCTCCACCTCCCGGGTTCAAGCAATTCTCCTGCCTTAGCTTTCCAAGTAGCTGGGACTACAGGTGCTGCCACCACGCCAGACTAATTTCTGTATTTTTAGTAGAGACGGGGTTTCACCATGTTGTCCAGGATGGTCTCGAACTCCTGACCTCATGATCCACCTGCCTCAGCTTCCCAAAGTGCTGGGATTACAGGCGTGAGCTTCCGCACTCAGCCGCTTACCTACTTTTTATTCCTTGTTGTATTCTGATAAATACACTAAGCTATAAATTTATCTTAAAAGTGATGTAAGTTGCATTGGACTAATTTTGTTACATGGTACATTGTAATTCACTCCCAAGCATTTTTTAAGGTCTTTTACAATTTGGGGTCAAGATGTATGTTTTTTATTTTTTAGTCATATGATATATTTGAGTTTCCAAGGACTCAACTGGGTGTACGAAATAATGTAGTAACAAGATATACAAGAGTATTTGTAAATGTGATACATAGTTGTTTAATAGAGCACATTAACATAGATTGCATTGAGAATGCATCAACTGAAAGTTAAATTAAAATTAAAATTTGAAATTAATTGAAAAGATGGTGGGTCAATGAGCAAATCAGTTTTAAACAGAAGGCTAACTTTTCTCTTTTCCAAATAGCTGAGAGAGGAAATACCTCACTTCCTCCCCCAAAATCCTTGGACAATGACAAAATGGTCTAGTTAACTTTTACATAGGTGCCAGATACTTCAATAAACTTTTATTTGAAGAATGTTAAGGCATCTCTGTTTCCTCATTTATAAAACAAAGGGTAATGACTAGATTAGTGCTAAAGTAGTTGGTAGTGACTTGTTTAAGCCAATCCACCAGGAGATAAGGAATCTACACCTCAGAATATAAATAAAGCAGTACTTACTTCATCAAGAAAGCTTTCCTTTTCATCTAGGAAAAGGAAATAATAGTGTGATCGATGGAGATGATTTCTAGTTTCTCTTTTAATTCTAAGTATGATGATTTGATTGATAGTAGTTTATGAGGCTTTCTAATTTTGTAAAAGTTCTAAATGTCAGAAGTTTTTACACAATTTGCATAGTCCTTATTGCATAAAAGCTGTTCTTGTTAATTTTTTCAGATTTCTTAAAGTGCTTTGATTCTTTATAGGTTGTCATCATTAAAAATTTTGTTTCTTCTAGTCTTTCACATATCAATGCTGTCATCATCATGTAAGTCATCTTTGCAGAAGGGGAAAGCAGGGAGAAGACCTAAATTAAACTAAAGTAGAGACAATGAAGTACATTATCATTTCTGTGCCCTGATGGCACAGGGAAGGCAGTTGCAAGAACATTAGATTAGTTGATAAATTACGGATCCTGGAAAATCGGCACATCTCTATTTTGCTTAACTAACGACATTGTTCTAAGTGTTTCCTGGGGATGGGTATAAGGAAAGGAAGTTCGTCCTCAACATATCTTCATCTATAACCTTCTGAATTCCCTTTTCCTTCCTCTTAGATGAGTAGTTGGTATTTTTCTTCTCAATCCAAACCTCTTTGTTTAAATGGCTGTCACATTACAGTATTCTGTTGGAAAGAATTGGAGTCAACATATGATAACACAATGTTTACCACCAAAGTAAATGAGGGGAAAAAACAATAAAATAGTTGATGTATGTTTTAATGCAAGATATTTTTTAAATGTTCCTTCAAAGCCTCTCCAGCCAACTCACTGGCCTGCAAATTACCCTAGGAAGTTTTTTAAATACTGGATATAATTTTATAGAAATAGTATAGAAAAATTATCATTGATTATTCAATGGGGCTGGAGAAGAAGTTAGATGTATATGACCTTTTAAAAACTCCACAGATGATAGTGCAGTGAAACTGCTAATCATTGTTTTAGAAAGGACTTCATATACTTAGTTCTTTAGCCCAACTACATATCCAATTCCTAAACTAATCAGCAATACCCTATCAAGCTTGACGGCACATGATTAGACCCACTTAGTGACAGTAAACTCACTTTCCGAAGCAACCTGTTTCAACTTTAGAGAATTCAGAGCATAAGAAATCACTCCAAAATTAGTCTCATGGCAACTTCCAAAATTGGTCTCACGTCTTTCCAGTGGAGCTATTTAAAACAAATTCAATTCACTTCACCCAAGATGGTCTTTCAAATATTTCAAGTAAATTCCCTTCTAAGAGACCCTATTCCAGTCCCAACGCTTCATTTCTTAACCTATTTTCTTGTGGCCCTCTGACCATGCTACAGTAGAGCTGCTTTTTTTTTTTTGGACGGAGTTTTGCTCTTGTTGACCAGGCTGTAGTGCAATGGCACAATTTCGGCTCACCGCAACCTCTGTCCCCTGGGTTCAAGTGATTTTCCTGCCTCAGCCTCCCGAGTAGCTGGGATTACAGGCATGCACCAACACGCCCGGCTAATTTTCCATTTTTAGTAGAGACAAGATTTCTCCATGTTGGTCAGGCTGGTCTTGACCTCCTGACCTCCGGTGATCTGCCCGCCTCAGCCTCTCAAGTGCTGGAATTACAGGCATGAGCCACCGCACCTAGCCCAGAGCTCCTTTTAAAAGCCATCCCTAAAACAGGTGAAATCCTTCAAATGAAATCTCAGAAACTAGGAGATAAAAACTATTTTCTCTCAATATAGATGTGTGTTTCAATAAATACACTTTGACGATGTGTTATTTGAACTATTCTTTGTGGAATCTATATCACAAAAATAGCCCACCTTTAATGTGAATAACCTAAAATTTCTAAATTGACATGCCATGTTTTATAAATTTATACTTGCTGCCAACTTTGGCCCTAACACAAGAATGTTCTATTGATCACTAGAAATACCTATCCTATTGGAATTGATTTATTGTCACCACTTATCACCAGGTTTTATTTTGATTCTCACATCATTTGTAGTCACTGCTCATCTCTGCTTCTGTGCCACCCCAGTATTCATCCACTTCATCCATGAGAGTTCTCTAGAGAAGCAAGACAAGGATAGAGCCATGTCACTGACAATAATATTTTCCTCCAGGTTCTTATGTGTTCATTGATTAAGCGGTGCTGATTAGTATCCTCAGAGCATGTTTCTTCCACTGTTGTTCATTTCTTTAGTTGTATTATACTAGATTCTGGTTCATATTTCTCCACTACTTTCAGATGAACACAACAAGAACCTCTTTCCAAATATTTTGGTCCAAATATTCTAAGCTTACCATATTATCCTGACAAACCTTCCTGTGGGAAAAACAAATGAGGCCAGTGTGACCTAACGTGGTTCTACTAACCTTTGATGTTCTCGGTAAATGCTGTTTTTCATTCACAGTGTACTGAACCATCCTTTTAATAGTCTGTCCTAGAATCTTGCCCAAATTTAATGATAAAAATCAATCCATCAACATCAGACATGCCTAGACTCTCCCCAGGTTTCTTACAGAGTTTACTATATTTTATTATAATTGTTTATAGATATGTTACAAAAGGCAAGAACAGTATCTAAGGATAGTGCCTGGCATATGAAATATCTGTTGAATGAATACATTAAAATCCTTCACACATTTTTTAGCAATTAAAATTAAAGGCATTGTAAGGATTTTAGATGACAGGTATGGTAGACAAACTCTAAGATGATGCCCATGTTCCTGCTTTCTGATATTTACATCTTTGATTAGCCCTCCTTTTGCGTGTGAGTAGGACCTGTGCCTTTCTTCTAACTAGTTGAATACAGCAAAGGTGATGGGATGCATGGGATTATAAGTACATGATTACATTAAGCAACATGGTTATGCTCATCTTGGGAAGCGAGTCCTTCTTCCTTGCTGGTTTTGAAAGGGTGAGAAGCCATGTTGGAAAGAAATACATGGCCAAGAAACTGAGGGCAGTCCGACATCAACGGTCAGCAAAAAACGGAGGCCCTCAATCCAATTACCCACAAGGAATTAAATGTTGCCAAAAACTCTGTGAGCTTGGAAGCAAATCCTTCTTCAGTCAAACCTCAGATGAGACTATAGACCACTGACACTTTAATTTGAGCCTTAGTAATGACCCGCTAGCCATGCCTGGACTTCTGACCCAGAGAAGCTACATATCCAAATGATCTAGGAAGCTTTATAAATATATACATGTTCCAACCTCAAACTTCAACTATTTTGGAAAAAAAAAGCCTTGCAGGTGATTCTGGTTGAGAACCCCTGACCTAAACTAATCAATTTTAATATAAAAATTAAAAATTAAATTATGCAAGAGTAGGTAAACAAAACAAAAAGATGATGTTCTAAATGAATAGAAAGGACAAGAAAGATATACTCCAGAAATGGCCACGAAGGGTGTTGAGGGTGTAATGTGTACATTGTACAAATTGTACGTTCAGATTTTCCCTTTCCCTAAAGATTCCTTCAGCAAGCTGTGTTGAAGTACGGCTATCAGTATTCCACTGACAAACAGGTCTCCACATTTTTGCTATTTTGTTCACATTTATCTTAAAAATCTTGGTTTCCCTAGGGCTATCTGTGACCTCTAGGTCTTGATTCTAGAACCACCTTTCTTATCTGAGATTATAGATTTTGAGTGCATCTAGGTCATCCCTGCTTATCATATAATATCCTTGCCTCAGGTATACTCCCGCCTTTCTTGTAAAACAACCTTCTCTGTACTTTCTCTTAGGTCCCTTTTACATGCCCCCATTTTTAAACAATATCTATGCTATGCATGTAAACTCCTCACCACCTCAACCCCCATCTTTCAATGAGTACTCTGGGAAAATCCTTTTATTATCCTGAAGCAAGAGCCTCTGAAGTTACACTGAGAAAAGTTTCAGTTATATCAATGTCTATTGCTGTAGGGGTACATTTTTCACCTAATTTCTCTGATATCTGTTCTCTCAGTTACCTTGAAGGAGATAAGCTGTTCTATTAACAAACAGGGCAGGCTATGTCTTCCCAGTTATCGCTAAACTGAACTATATTTCCACTAATTAAATTGGACTCCCTCTACTGAAGAATCAGAGCCTAAACTTGAGGCTTTCTTCTAAATTTGTGCTCACTCTTTCCCTTTAAATCCTCCATCATCTGGCCTTGAAACTAGATGTCCCCCTCAAACCTCTGCTTGTTCTCTTTGTCCAAAGGCTTATATATGTCCCAAAGTTGTGTTTAGACCCAAGTTTGTCTCTAAAAGGATATATCCAGTACATCGCCTTTTTTCAGATAGTTCTAACTATCCCTTTAAATACCCTTTTGGAAAACTTCCTAACTTTCCTTTATTTCTCCATTTCTACTGGGAAGGGAAAACTGCTTTCTGCTGCTGATGGTTTAAAAAAATAATAATTTATTATTAAAAACAGTAATGTATAGCTATGCAACACATTTTAGAACAGCCTACCAGACCAAATATATAGAAATAATGTTACAATAGGTAAAAGTAAGTTACAGATCAGATTTGCATTTCAAATCAGGTCATTTAACAAGTTAAAGCCTTCTAATCCCAGACTATGGAGGATGTAAAGTATAGACAGCCTTTGCCAGCGCAATAACAATGAACCCTAGAACTACTAGCCTATCCATTTACCCAGCATCTGCTGAAAAAACAGGCATGCATTAAGAGTAAGTGGGAACACGAGGATTTGCATCCCTTGTTTCCCCTTCTCTATCCTTCAGGTGACCCCAAGAGTCACATCGCTGGTAGCATTTCTATCACAATAAGACTGCTTCTGCTTCATGAATGTGGCCTACATGGAAAAGAATTAGAGATCTGCACCCTAATAGCAAAACAAATCCAATTATGTACCAGCAATTTTAATGCCTTTCCAAGATTGAAGTAGCTCACTAAACCTCAGACGGTAAGGATACAGGGAGCATGTTTATTTATTTATACCATGCCTCCCTCCAAATAGGATTTGAGGCAGCTCAGTGAGCATGTTAATAATGCTTAGTCTCAAACCCCTATTTACTGTGTTGTGCTGCCGCAGATATCATTACCCCTGTTTGCTCTTAGAAAACCTGACTCTGGGGAGGGTAGTTTGTTTATTGGTGGGATTTTCTGAAATTCAGAAGGGATCTTGAGGTCTGACTTAAAAAAAAAAAAAACTCCCATGGGATATGTTAGAAGAAGGGAAGAAAATAACCCAAGCATTGGGGTAGAACCACCCGGGGAGGGGAGGGCAAGAGGAACCGACAAGGTTCTAGGATTCCCAGGATAGTGCTGATGATAAAGATCAGTGCCCACAGGGAGTCCTAGTCTGGAAATGGGACTTGGAAAATTATTGAAGAATTGCGCTCCTGACACAAGAGAATGATGCCTATGTATTCAATTATTAACTTTTTCTTCACGATATTTGTGATTAGGGCACCGTGGAGTTTGGAAACTTCTGCTGTCTAGAAATGAATATTTCCCAAGTTTCTGGGTGGGCATTCAGGTGGAGAGAGAAAAGGCATTGCTGAGGGCTCACCAGGCATCACATATTGTGCTGGGTATTTTGCATATAGAGTTTCAATGGATCCCATTAAGAAATCTACAAGATTGGAGTTATTGTTCCCCTTTGTAGATGAGGAAACTGATGCAGAGAGAGACAGCCAATTCATCAGAGGCAGCTAATAAGTGACAAAGCTGAAAGTAGAATACTTAAAAATAAAAGATCTATATAAGACCTTTGTGTAAGAGAAAAACTTCTGAGTGATTTCTTACACCATGCTCAGCAAATAGTAGGCACAAGGCTATAGTGTCTGCTTGCAAAATTGACACAAAAATATAAAAACGAGCCATTCAGTACCTATAGACTGAGTGCCTACTATGTGCCAGACACTATGAATCAACATAGAATAAATTCCACATGAAAATTACAATTAGAATGTAAATCAGTTTTAATCTATGAAAATGAAATTAGGCCAGCAGGGAGGCTATCAAATGAGGCTATTAAAATACATCCCATAAGAGGAAGAGCAAGCAGGAAAAATGAGGTGAAGGGACAATGAGATAATGTATTTTTAAAATTGGGTCCTGTTCTCCTGAAATACTTTTAAGATTTTACTGCAAAATTACACAGTCAACAGGAATATGTCATTTTTAAAAGACTCACTCAGGTCAGTGCATAAATAATAATATGTTTTTTAAAATGTATGACTGTTCATTAAACCATTGACCACTTACAGCCTATTGAGTACATAAGTATTTTAAAAATTACTTTAATACATATTTACCCAATAGACCAGAAAAGTTCCTTTGGTCCATGATGTACATTTTAAAAGCTGCCTACACAAGGAGTTATCTGATTGAAGCTAGAACCTGCTGCCAACTACATAATATGCATTTTAAAGAACAGCCTAATTATGTGCTTACCCAAGAGAACAAAGTTAATACTGAGGGTCAATAGTTATTACCTTCCTTTACCATCTTTTATTCTTTTCTGTCAAATAAAATGGGAGGAAAAGTTTATGTCTGCTCTGTTATCTATTTTCTCTTGACAACTCATGTTCCAATGTTTTTCTCACCCCTACCTTACAAAACACAAAATAAAGGAAGGAAGGAAAGAAAGAAGGAAGGAAGGAAGAAAGGGAGGGAGGGAATGTGGGAGGAAGAAAAGGGAGTACAGAAGGAGGGTGGGAGGAAGGAAGCAGAGAAAGGCAAAAATATATATACATACATAACTAATATTAAGTTCCTGGTTTATAACAAACATGAAAGATCAAAAGTCAATTTCTTAATATATATTATTCTCTCTTTTCTGACAGTTTAACCTATATACTCCTTATTTCCAAAATTATCTAGTGTCCTCTGTTTATTGGAAATATTACCTTTCCTCATTTTCCTTGGTAAGACAGAATGATATAGGTTCCTTTCTTCACTTGCACAAAACAAAAATTCTATGTTATTTAAGTCATTGAGTCTGTTTCCAATGGCACAATGTAAAGGATTTCTCAGCAGAAAATCCATTCCTGTGCATACAAATATAAAATCAAAAACTGTATTTTCTGCCTGGCGCAATGGCTCATGCCCGTAATCCCAGCATTTTGGGAGGTCAAGGCAGATGGATCACTTGAGGTCGGGAGTTTGAGACCAACCTGGTCAACATGATGAAACCCAGACTGTACTACGAATACAAAAATTAGTAGGGCATGGTGGCATGTGCATCTAATCCAAGCTACTCAGGAGGCTGAAGCAAGAGAATTGCTTGAACCCAGGATACGGAGGTTACATTGAGCCAAGATCGCACCATTGCACTCCCACCAAGGTGACAGAGCGCAACACCATCTCAAAAAAAAAAAAAAAAAAAAAAAAAAAAAAACCTGTTTTTTCTACAGGAAGATTGACAAGCTAACTAGTTTCTCTGCTTAGTGTCCTCATTTTGCCACACTGGCAGTAGCAATGCCACCCTGCCTTCGAAGGTGACCTAATAGACCAACAGAACAAGGTTGGCAGTTTCTCCATAGGGATATTTCCCCTTAATTTTTGGTGATACATAACCACCCACCTAGCTCTAATGAATATAGCCAAAGTGGAAATACCACCTCTTATTTAAGTAGTAGATGTCAGCTCCTCATGAAACAGTAAATTATGTCTGCGAATACAGACGGCTGCCATATACACTACTCATAAATGTTATCCTCTATGACTCCCAACTCTGATAGCCGACTTAAGGGTGATATTTATTTCATTTAAAAAAACCATTTTGAATAAAGATGTACTTCCTCTCTTTACCACCACTTCCCCGTTACTTAAATCAATTACATTCTGTCTCCAAAAAAAATCACAGAAAGCTTTCACTAGTTCTAACCGAATCTAAAGACTTGTTCTCCTATTCTAAATGTATTTATTTTAATCAGTCTAGTCAGATGCATTCAAGTTCAAAGATGGATTAAAAATACCAGAGTCAAGGTTATTTTTTAATTCATCTCAATAATTTATCATTTCTACGCTTTACTTTTTAATCATTATTGTATATTGTATATTGAAGAATATCCCAGAGATCCGAAAGCTGATGGGAATTTCTTAAATAAACTTGGCAATTTTATAGAGAAAGGAAGAATTCTTAGAAACTAAGTGGACTTTAATTAAAAAAAAGTTTGTTTACTCTCAGCATAGTAATTAAAATATAATTGATATTTAAAGAAAAAATTCTGATACAAAAACTGTTTGAACTTCTCCATGACTGTACTAATGAGCTCAATAACTCACCTTACTGTACGCATGTTTCCTATTCTCCAGCTGACAAGAATAACAAATATAATTGTAAACAATTTTGTAAACATAAAATCATTATTTTGTATTTAATGCATATAGATATATAGCAAAAAAAAACTAAATAAAATTTTAAAATAATGAATGCCATTATAAATCCAAACCAGCAAGATTCTGACACCTCCACCTCTTTAATTTTTGAGAGGGAGTCTCGCTCTGTCACATAGGTTGGAGTGCAATGGCGCCATCTTGGCTCCCTGCAACCTCCACCTTCCAGGTTCAAGTGATTCTCCTACCTCAGTCTCGGGCAGTAGCGGGGATCACAGACGTGCACCACCACATCCGGCTAATATTTTGTATTTTTAGTAGAGATGGGGTTTCACCATGTTAGCCAAGCTGGTCTCAAACTCCTGACCTTGTGATCCACCCACCTCGGCCTCCCAAAGTGCTTGGATTACAGGCGTGAGCCACTGTGCCCAACCTACCACCACCTCTTAATTACATATTACATAGATTAGTTTTTTTATAGACATACTTCTCTATCAGTAGTAAACTCTACTAGGGAGTCAGATTTATTTTCTCATTTAGTAATAGATCCAAGATGACAACTAAAAGTTAGAACAAACTGGAAGAAAATGTAAAGTCTTCGAGCTGCTTGTTGTGTTTGTTATTTGTTTAAGTCTTTGAGAAGTACACCAATACCTGTTGGTTTACAGGTATGTTCTGCTTTGTTTCTAATAAGTTTTAAAATAAATTTTGCATTTTTATCAAATTAATTTGAGCCATAATTGAACTCAGTTTGACAAAGGAAACACATCAGAATCTACTTGAGCACATTTTCTGTCACCATCTGAGTTTAACTGGTATTAGGGCAGCCTTTCTTCTCAGTCCTCTAGATCCAAAATATTCCTTCAAGAATCAGATTAGATTCAGTTGCAAGCATATTTAAAAACTTTGTAGTCCACATCAGATTCATCTCTCCCTTTCTTGGCACAGGTCAGCCACCTATGTAAAATGGCAATGAGCTACTAAACTCTTTGGTCAATTTGGTCACTCTGATTTTAAGCTAGACTCAAAAGTGAGAACCAGATGCAGATGCAAAGTTCATTAACTGTCTGGCTACCACTTTCCCAGAACAAATGACCCATTGACTAACTCATCGGTAAATTTTCATCAATAGCTTCAAATTCCACATAACCACGAAGGACATTACATCTATTAATTTCTGTCTTGCTTTAGTATCCAAGTAAATGAAGCAGGATTTAGAAACTTGATTAGCTGAATCATGATTGGTTGTGGGATCAGCTTTATTACTTATTTGGTAGAATTTGCACAACACATTAAGTTTGGTCATTAATAGAATCATGTATAGTAATTTGGGCTGTTGAGAGATTTCTGTTTGGTTGTGGATAGTCAAAACTACTCAGTTAAAAGATTTCATAAGCTTCCATACATAGCTTCTAAAACAAAAGCTGATTCTCTATATATTTACTTCCTACTACTATATATTCACTGTTTTCTACTCAGATCCCAAATCAAAATCTTGCCAGAAAACGAGAATAAAGAATATTTTGAATTCTTTTTAGAGGAAGGTAAGATTTTGGAAAAAGGTGAGTTTCGGATAGCCACTCAGCATTTCTGGAATTGCTGCTTGTGCATTTTCTTACTGCTGACAAGATCCCTAATACAACTAGGATTGTTTCAAACAACATGGTGCAATTTAGCTTTGCATCCTTTTCTCTAGACCTATAAGTGTGATAGTAACTGATTCTCATTTGCATGGTTCTTGAGGTCAAATTTATAGATTAGTGGACTTGGATTTGATACCTCACAAAGGGCTGGGGAAAGACAAGAACTAAAGAGCAGTTCACTGTGTCTTATGTCAAAGAAACCCTGAATGCAATGAGGAAAGGGAGGAAAAAGAGGTTTATAGCTCAGACTCCAAAATAGAGAAGGAGAGTGAATGCATTGAGGTTCAAAGGTTATAACTTGACAATAACCTAATACGGCAGCCTTTTATAATGGGAAGAGATCTGATCTATAAATTGTAATCCTACCTCTCTGTCTATCCCACTGCATGATCTCGGGACTCGATTTTCTAATCTATAAAATGAGAATATTGAAGTGCTTGGTCTGTAAGTGCCATTCTAGCTGTAAAATTATCTAATCTGACCTGAAACAGGAGACTGAGTCAAATTGGGAAGTAGGTAAAACTTCTGGCCTACAACCTCCCTACCAGTCTACATTTCCTTCCTCTTAGCACATTTCCTGGTGATCTCTCAACCTCCAGGTCTTGTCCGGGATAAATATTTTCCCTCTTGGGGCAGTCAAACTGTCTAGCAATTAATGCAATGTAGTTGACTAATAATAAAGATGTTAGCTGATAATGGCTAAATGAATGACCCTTCCCACAAGTAATAGCATTTTAAACATAAATGGATTCTCAAAGACTAAAACACCGTGACCCAAAAGACTGAAATTATAATGATGAACTGAGAGGAAGTAGACTTAATCTTTTGTGCATAAGTAATCATCTACGCTGCTTACTCATAAAGCTGTCCGGACTGCTTTGTCCAGAGTGAGAAGTTCAAGGTAGAAGTTGAAACAATGCCACAGTGTGGTGGTTATTAGCACAGACATTGAAAGCAGAGTTGAATTTAAGTCCCTGCTGTATCATTTCATAACTGCGAGTTTTGACAAGTTACTAACCTATCTAATCTTAAGTTTTCTTATCTATAACATAGGATAATAATGCCTATATCCCAGAATCGTTTTACAGAATGATGACAGTATATTTGGCACACAGTACACATGTAAAAACTGCTTACTATCATTATTATTACCAATTATCTGGGAACATTAGTGATAAGCCTGTTTAAAAATCAAATGATGTTATTTTAACTTCCACATGTAGAGCCACAATAAGCCTTGCTGTTTTATAAAAGGAATATACAATATAAGATCTCTGACTACAAAATAATGACACTGGCTCAGCATCAGCAAATTAATCTGATTGTTTTATAGTTACATTTACACAATTAATTGGCTGAATACCGCTTTACCTTGTAAAATCCATCCTTCCTATGTTAAATGGGCAACTTCCAGCCCCACACAAATGGTGGATAATTTCCCTAAGTCTTCAAAATTATCTGTCCTATTTAGATAATCTTTAAATGATGGAAATAAATTGAATTGAAATGGAAAAGGACTGACCTCATGCTATGAATCAAATAAGTACAAATGAGAAACTAATCCAAAACAGAAGCACTCTGGATTTGCACACTTTATTAGCCCTTTGTCCCTATGTGTTCTGACTACTCAATATCAACTATTGTAGCATTATTTTACTATATGAATCCTTCTATGTTTTATTCGGATCAATAGCTTTTGCCTTTAAATTTATAGATCTTGCTTGACCAAGTATTGAATAACTATGAAGCCAAGGACTGGGGAAGAGCTCCCTCCACTAATAGCACCACGGGGAATCCTGACAAAGTGAGCCAGCCCTCTACTCCTCTCCAGCTTTTCATCTTCAGTGTCCAGAGGGATCCCCAGAGGCAGGGAGTAAGCCTACTCCTCTGACCTTATACCTCCATTACTAAGAGTCAAATGAAAAGTGCCAAATCTTTGCAAATCCAGGTAAGATCCATCCTCTCCTCCTGCCTGAATACTGATTAGACTCTACCAGCCTTGGGACCATCAGGACAAGTTTCATCATGCTTCTTACCACTGTTCATGTCTTTATCACAGGAAACCCAAGATTTCCTGGTCATCCTTCCCTGAACTTTCTGCTCATTTTCCCTGAGACAAATGAAACAATCAGAAGATGACTCCCCAAAATTTTACACTGTACATACCCACCTATTTCCTGGCTATTTTCTGCCTATTTTCTCTTCTTTCTCTCTCATTACTATTAACTGTCTATGTTCCTAGCTAAGGTTAACTCTTCTGCTTTGCAATAGATATCATCAATTCTTGCCTGCTTGAGAGCATTGGTCCTGCTGATTTCCTCTCTCTCTTGCATTGTCAATGTTACTTTTTCCAGTACCTCTCTCTTTTTTTTGGCTTCCATCACTCTGTAGAAATTCCTGTTACTCTATTCATTGTCAACCTGACTAATCCAATAGTAAAAATCTCAATCCTCATGCTACTTATCAACAGCATCTGACCATTTCATTCTTTACATCTCCTTGACTTGGCTTCTACAACTCCACACTCACCTGACTTTCTCATAACTCGCCAGGTACTTCTTTCAGTCTGTGTGCTAATTTCTTTTTTGTTCACCAACCTCTTGATGATGAAGAAACCGAGGACTCAGTCCTTGAACCTCATCTATTTTCTCTCTACATTCACTTCTTTGGTAATCTCAGTCAGATTCAAGGCTTTAAATACTGCCTCTATGCTGATGACACAATTTCCAGCTAGGATCTAGCCTCTCAACTTCAAACTCTCACTCAACATCTCCACATGGGTATCTAAAACGCATCTCAAGTGCAGCATACCTCAACTCACCAACTGAACTCCTAAACTCCTCCTGCCCCCCGCCAAACCTTCTAAAACAGTCTGTCTTAGTGAAGAACAACTTCATTTTTCCACTTGTTCAGACTGAAAACCTTGGAGTCACCCTTTACTCCTCTTTCTCTGTCTCTCTCACACACACATGTACATCTCGTCTTATTAAAAAAGAAATCCTAGGCCAGGCGCAGTGGCTCACGCCTGTAATCCCAGCACTTTGGGAGACCGAGGTGGGCAGATCACGAGGTCAGGAGATCGAGACCATCCTGGTTAACACGTTGAAACCTCGACTCTACTAAAAGTACAAAAAATTAGCTGGGCGTGGTGGCGGGCGCCTGCAGTCCCGGCTACACGGGAGGCTGAGGCAGGAGAATGGCGTGAGTGAACCCTGGAGGCGGAGCTTGCAGTGAGCCGAGATGGCGCCACTGCCCTCCAGCCTGGGCAACAGAGCAAGACTCTGTCTCAAAAATAAATAAGTAAATAAATAAATAAATAATCCTACCAATTCTGTCTGCAAAATATATCCAGAGTCCCATCATGTTTCACCATGTCTGCTGCTGCTTCCTTTCTGGCCCAGGCCACCGTTTTTTTGCTGAGATTATTGCAATAGCCTCCTACGTAGTCTTCCTGCTTCTTTCTGTGAGTTCTCTACATTGCAGTAATAGGTATCCCAGGAAAACTTACCAGTCAGGTCGTATCACTCCTCTGTTCAAAACTCTCCAATATCTCCCATCTCACTCTTTAAGAACCAAGGTTTTTACAATAATGGCCTGTAAGCCCTTATAGGATGTGTGGCTGCCTGTTAACTCTCTGACCTTATCTTCTATAAACTCACTCCCCTATGCTCTTGCCCTGCTGGGCATCTTGCTCCTTCCCAGACTTGCCAGATGAGATTCCACAACAGTGTTTGCACTTGCTTCCTTAGTGGCCTAGATTGCTCTTCCCCTAGACACCAACATGACTTATGTCTTCACTTCCTCATTCATCGCGTCTGTGCAGCTATTCTCTTCTCAGAAGAAACTCCCCTGCTTGCCATATTTCAAAATGGAAGACTCAGCCCTGACTCTCTGGACTTCTTCCCTGCTTTGCTTTTCTCTGTAGCACTTTCATCAAATAGCACACTACATATTTCACATATTTCACTCATACTCTTTTTTTTTGTTTCTGTTTTTGTTTTTGTTTTTGACACGGAGTCTCACACTGTCGCCCAGGCTGGAGTGCAGTGGCGCGATCTCGGCTTACTGCGAGCTCCTCCTCCTGGGTTCACGCCATTCTCCTGCCTCAGCCTCCCGAGTAGCTGGGGCTACAGGCGCCCGCCACCTCGCCGGGCCAATTTTTTGTATTTTTAGTAGAGACGGGGTTTCACCAGGTTAGCCAGGATGGTCTCGATCTCCTTCTGACCTCGTGATCCGCCCGCCTTGGGCTCCCAAAGTGCTGGGATTCCAGGCATGTGTCACCGTGCCTGGCCCCCATATTTTACTTACATTCTTTTTTTTTTTTTTTTTTTTTGAGTCTCGCTCTGTCGCCCAGCCTGGAGTGCAGTGACGCGACCTCCACTCACTGCAAGCTCCGCCTCCCGGGTTCCTGCCATTCTCCTGCCTCAGCCTCCCGAGCAGCCGGGACTACAGGCACCGCCACCGCGACCGGCTAATCTTTCGCATTTTTAGCAGAGACAGGGTTTCACCGTGGTCTCGATCTCCTGACCTTGTGATCCGCCCGCCTCGGCCTCCCAAAGTGCTGGGATTACAGGCGCGAGCCACCGCGCCCGGCCTATATCTCCCTCCCTATTCAGATGCAAGCTTCATGAGAGTAAGGATTTTTTGTTTTATTTTATTCTCTGCTATCTCATATTCCTAAAGCAAATCAATTTTAAAACTTGAAAGGTTCTTAGATGTTTAGAAAACAGGCAACATACTCAATTACAGTGTTGTTATAATAATAATAATAAACATTGTAATGCTTACTATGTGTCAAGCACTACTTTAATGGTTTTTCTATGTCTGTCTATTCATAAAATTAGCTGATTTAACTTTCACAATTAACCTATAAAGTAGATAATACTTTTGTCCATATTTTATAAATAAAGAAATTAAGGCCCAGAGAAGTTAATGATGAGGCTCAGGACAGGCTGCCCCAAAATATGGCACCTTAGTATTTGAGAAAACAACAAAAGCAGAAAGGTCACTCTCACCTTCCCCTCATCCCTTCTCCCATGAAGCAGGCCGTAAAACCTAACTGACCTTCCCCATAAGACCCAGTACATGGAGGAAAAGAACTTTCTTATCTCTGAAGACACTGAGACCCAGAAAAGAATCTGAGCAAACAGGCTTTGCTAAGTTCCCCCAGTCTATCGCCATTAGATCGTAGTTGTCCTTGCATACGTCTCCACAATTATCAACTTTATCAAACAGCATATAAATACACAGGTTTCCCTGTTTATTTGGGTTTTCATTTCTGAAGCCTTCTGTGTCCTGTAACACTTATACTGAATAAATTGTTATGTTTGTCTCTTGTTAATCTGTCCTTTGGTTTACAGACCTCAGCCACGAACCTAGCAACATCCATTTAAAACTACCCTCAAGACTACACTGTATGTGGGAAATCAAAATTTGAATCTGAAATTTATGCTTAACTTCTCTAGGCTCTGTTTCCTCTGTTAAAACTGAGAAAAGAAGAGACTTGCAGGATTGTGGCGAGAATTATGTATAATATATTGAGGATATAAAGACAACAGCACAGTGTCTAACTCTGGGATGTCAGTACACGGAAGCAATAATTATGCTGCAACTGCTAAACATACAGAGTTAAATTTGGTATAAGGAATCTGAACATACCTTTCTAAGTAGAAGTACTATGTTATTCAGTCTCCCAATTTGTGTTTTGATTGGCAGTGCCATATTTAAGAGAGGCCTTCAAAATCACACAAATGAAAATTAGTCTTTTCGGTCTATGGAAAAAAAAAATTAATTGGAGTTCATTTTTGTTATTGTTTTCTTAGCTTAGTGGCTGTATTATGCAAGTCTGTATCAATATACACACAGTCTAACAATGCAGGCATATTTTTCAAGTAAAAAGGGGTAGACTTCATAAACCACTCAGTATTTGTTTCATTAGTCCAAGACTCTAACCTTCTCTTCATTCAGGCTTGCAGAGCTCCAATATAAAGAAATCTTTAAACCCCAGGCCTGCTGACTAGCATGAGCTGTGTTCTGGTACCACAGAGGAGCCAGAAATAAGGCTCCAAACAGGGACCCTGAAATGAATTAGAGAGATCAATGTCCCCATTTGTGTTCCAGTGCCCCAAAATACCTTCACAGCATGAGTGACTGTGTGAGGGCCCTACTGAATTTGTATTCTGGAAAACAGACCGAAAGGTCAACATGCATGTATATTTATAAGGGAACTGGTATTTGCTAATCAATTAGGGGAAATGTTTCTTCCTTTGTAGCAATTTCTCAAAGAACAGCTTCTTAAAGAGAGCTTCTCCACTTTTTTCTGTAGAATGCCTGCAGTCAGCCTTAGAAAACTCTTACAAATTACACTTCTGTATTTTCTGAGATACTTAGGACAAAATGTGGTCAAACTGATAGTCTACTCATGCTACAATCTTATTACCAAGATTAAGATGCAATGTCAAATAGTAAATTTTTCATATCTATTAAAGGGGGAAAATATACATGCTTGTTTCGAAGCCATATTGTTGTGTAAATTCCCTAGACTGGCAAATATTCTTTAGTTGTAAACTATGGGTGAAGCATATCAGTTTCACATGTGACAATAACTGTCAACCACTCTTATCAGAATAGAGATCTTACTGCCATACAATTCCTCTGATAGCAAGAATGAGTAAAGTGATCTTCTATCTCCAATCCCCAATTCTATAGACTTAAACTTATTTGTCATGTTATCCTGGGTTAATTAGTTCTGAAAACATTCGTTTGCATGACTCATATAGAGATATCTAGAAAAATATATTAATAATGAAAACACTTCCTTTGAAAATATAAAATCAGAGTTGCTTAGTAGACCTCCATCTCCTTTTCAGGCTATGCTGTCCAATAGACTGCTTCTCCAGAATCCATGTCCTTTACATCAGGTGACTCTTCCAGTCACCAAACAGCACCTGCACCTGACAAAGTGATGGAATTGCTGGACCACACAGTTTCTCTGCCTCTATTCACTCCAATGCTCAGTTTGCTGTGATCACTACATCTCCCTTTCTCAGTCAACCCTCTCTCATAGCGCTTTAAAATTTCACCGCAGAGATTATTTTGCACAGGGTACAGTTGTAATTTTGTGAGTTCTAACAACATAGAATAGAATCCCATAATGCCATCAATCACTTAATCCATGTGACGCTCCCACTTCCAGGAATATCTGATTACTTCCATAATTTATGTCTTCTTGCAAAGCTTAACCACAGTAGCTGGCACTTCCTCACCTGGCCTCAGCACCCTGCTGTTTTATTTCTTCTTCAGTTACTACTCTCAGTATTCATTCTCATCCACTACTTCACAAATGTTTCTCAATAAATATCAATTTAATTAAGTTGGGTTTTTTTTCTTATTATCTTAGTAACTTTGGATTCTAAGTGTGCTTCTGAGTATAAAGTGGGCTTTACTTTTATACGTAAGTGACTTGGGATTTATTGAAGGGATAATTAAGAACATATTTGGGCTAGTGGAGAAAAACTAGAATGGGTAACTTGGAGATAAAGATAAAAAGATGACAGGAACATCACCCAGTTAAGACAAAGCTAATACCAGGATGAGTCTGAGAGACTTATCAACCCTAACAAGTATAATAAAAACAATGTTTAGCTTACAATAAGAGTAGAATGTGAACTCCAGTGGATAATGGTGATGGGCAAGGCAGCAAGGTAAATGAAGAAACTATCACATATGGACAAAAGATCAATCAGTAAAGAGGGTTGCTATGAGGTCCTAGTTGTAGTTAAAACTTGTAGTCTAGCCACAGTGATATTCTGTCACAAGGAAAATACCATAAGTCTAAAGATTTGCCATCTAATAAGATGTTTTTATTAGTGGAGCATAAACACAATGTTGTATCAAATGATGGATTCGCATTCAAAGCATGAGAGTCGAAATAATTTTTCTTTTACATAGTTTCACTCTGTTGCCCAGGCTGGAGTGCAGTGATATGATCTTGGCTCACTGCAACCTCCACCTCCCAGGTTCAAGTGATTCTCGTGCCTCAGCCTCTCCAGTAGCTGGGATTACAGGTGTGTGCCACCACACCCAGCTAATTTTTCGTCTTTTTAGTAGAGATGGATTTCATCATGTTGGCCAGGCTAGTCTTGAACTCCTGACCTCAAGGGATCCATCTGCCTCAGCTTCCCACAGTGCTGGGATTAAAAGTGTGAGCCACTGTGGCTGGCCTGAAATAATTTTTTATTTGATAATGTGTCCACATATCTTTATTGCCTTAACCCTGTAGTTTTACTGAGTAGTTTTGAGGAAATGGAAGAACTAGTTAGCTCATCCCTTAGATTAACAAAAATTATAGGAAAAAAAGCTCATGAGAATATTTAAACAATAATTTGTGTACATTACCATTATAATCCTGTTGGCCCATGAAGATGTGCACATACTTGATATTGCACATGCACGTACACACACACAAACACACACACACACACACACACCCCTACATGCATGCCCATAACTGTGCCCTGGCCAGACTTTACCTGACCATAGGTCTCAGAGTCAAATTCCTGACCTCCAGTGGGGGCAGGAATGTAGATGACAGGGAGCTGGGGGCAGGATATGGAGTCAGGAATGTGGATGGCAGCGGGCAGCAAGAATGTGTACACAGCTAGTGGAGTGTACAGTGTAGTTGCAGGGCTATGAGTGAGCAAAACCATGGGTGTGTGCACACAGCCAGTACGGCTGCCATGTAGAATTCTTCAGGTTCTACAATATTAAGAAAATTTACTTAAGAAAGGGAATCTTTTCTAATTCAAAAAAAGGTATTAAATGGGTGAATGGCATCCCTTCCCTCTGAAGCTAAACCTAGAAACATAACACTACACAAGAAGAGGCAGAAGAAAACATACCTACAAGAGAAGCAGAAAAATCAGGAACCAGCTCACAAAATGGACTCAAGACCACAAGAAAAATGGAAGGCAGGTTGAAGATAGAGCTAGTAAACTACAGAACAGAAAACATGGAGCAGAGGAGGGATGCTTGGGTGCCACTGAAGAATGTAATGGCCTGCTGCCACTTTCCCTGATTGCCTGTGTTCAGATCCCTGGGCATCCACTTACTAAATGGCAATTTTCACACTTGTATGAACAACTTCCAGAGACTGGGTAATTTACAAGGAAAGAGGTTTAGGCCAGGTGGAGTGGTTCATGCCTATAACTCCAGCACTTTGGGAGGCCAAAGTGGGTGGATCACGAGGTCAGGAGTTCGAGACCAGCCTGGACAAGATGGTGAAACCTCATCTCTACTAAAAATACAACAATTAGCTGGGCATGGTGGCATGCACCTGTAATCCTAGCTGCTCAGGAGGCTGAAGCGGGAGAATCCCTTGAACCCAGGAGGTGGAGGTTGCAGTGAACTGAGAGCCATTGCTCTCCAGCCTCGGCAACAAGAGGGAAACTCCATCAAAAAGAAAAGA
>NW_012106241.1:1119376-1134450 GCF_000951045.1 Mandrillus leucophaeus
AAGAAAGAAAGAAAGAAAGAAAGAAAGAAAGAAGGAGAGAGAAAGAAAGAAAGAAAGAAAGAGAGAAAGAAAAGGAAGGAAGGAAGGAAGGAAGGAAGGAAGGAAGGAAGGAAGGAAAGAAGTGTAATTGACTCACAGTTCTGCATGGCCCAGGAGGCCTCAGCCTCAGGAAACTGACAATCATGGCAGAAGGGGAAGCAGACGCCTTTTTCACAAGATGTCAGGAGGAGAGATGAGTGTGTGAGAGTGCAGGAAAAACCACCATTTATAAAACCATCAGATCTCGTGAGAATTTACTCACTATCAAGAGAACAGAATGGTGGAACCACTCCCATGATCCAATCACTTCCTTTCTTCAACATATGGGGATCACAATTTGAGATGAGATTTGGGTGGGACACAGAGCCAAACCATATTAGTGCCTATGGTCAAGTCGTTTAAACTGCAAGTGCCTGGATTTCCTCGTCTGCAAATTAAGATCATAACACTACACTTGTCTTAAGTTTTGTGTACATAAGTACATTAAATAAAGAAACAAATCTAAAGCACATAGTAATAATAAACATTTGATAAATGCTGTTATCATCAATATTAGTCTTATTATTATTCACAAACGGTTTGGTAACAGGTTCTCAAAGCCATAAATTGCTCTGCACCAAAGCCAGCCCTCTTCCCTGACTTACCTCCATGACATGAGAAATCAGTAAAAGCAATATCACATCGCTTCCAAATCTGTATGTCCAGTGGGATCTTCTAGCAGGACTAGAGAGCAGTGGAAGAACAGGGCCAACATAAAAATGGTGCCCAGAAGAAAACTCTCTGCTCTTTTCCATCTCTTCCATTTTCCAAGCCAGCAGGCAAAGGATAGTATCCAAAAACATGAAGCCACTTGTCTAGGAATATGGCCAGGTGGACAAAAGTGAGCACATGGTGTGCAATTAATCATGCACAGTTTTGCAGCATTACATACATTACTAAGAATTGCCAATAGATCTGTCAATTAAGTTATAATACCAGAATGAATTAAGTACATAAGGAAATTGTCCATAGAACCTAACCTTTTCATTAAAACACAATGCAAAATGTTGTCCCTAAATTTTGTTTCTGGGGCAGAACTCTTTCCAGTGGTTGCATGATAATTTTCTTTAAAAGAAATAAAGGCCTTTCTTAAGAAGTAAATAGGGTGGCAACAATGTATTCCAGATTAAACCTAATAAAAATGTTTCTTATTTTCTATTCAGGTGATCTGAATCTGCTATAAATAACACAAGAAACTTCTAGAATTCCTCCAAGCTATAATGAACCTAAAATAGAAGCAGAAGATTATGAGTAATAAGCAAGCTTACCAGGACAAATGTGATGCATATCATAGCAAAACCCCCATGGCATCAAAAATAATGACAAAGCACCACATATTTGACGGGGGTGCTGCAGCAGCTGTCAGAGCAGCATGGTGTATCGATACAAGCTACAGAGAAATTGTGTTTAAGTATGGTCCCCAAGCCCACTGTGCACCTAGAAGTTGTGGCAGGCACTTCAAATAGCATCTTTAATGACTATTCAAATAAAGATAGGATGATTAATGATATCCTTTCTCATTTTTTTAAATACCAAGTATGAAGCCAACCCTACATAAATTGCTTTACCTTGCCGAATGAGAAACAATCTCTCATTATAATGTACTCCCATAAATCACTCAGGATTCCATAGTAGAAATAGCATGGCTCTGCCTTTAATTCTGTCTCTGTCTCTGTCTCTGTCTCTGTCTCTGTCTCTCTCTCTCTCTCTATAAGTAATTTTACTTACATATTACTCTGTAAGTAAGTCATAAGTGCTCAATGATATATATTTTCTCCAGAAATAAAGGCAGTATCTACAGGCTAGCATAATGTCTAGCACAGATACTTCTTCAACGAATATTTGTATAGGAAAATGAGAAAGATGATAAAAGGATAGGGAAGAGAAAGATTAGGAAGAAAAAAAGGGAAAAGACAGAAGAACTATTAGAAACATATTCTAACACTCTGGCTCACAGAAAAACCATATCTGTGTGTGTTTCACCCAGTGTAGAAGCACAAAGTGTGTTGATGGAAAGGTGGTAGCTATTACCCCCTTGATTCCCTGGTGAGATATGTGAAGATTCAACAGTTCTCCTAACTGGTTAATGGCAGAGCTGGAATTGAATTTCAAGTAGTGTACTTACTAAATGCTTTGCCATACTTAGGTGAAAGTTTATGCATTATATCCTATTTGACCCTTTTCCTAAAACCTGTCACCAATTTGATGTGGCATCAGAGAGCAAGACACCACATATCAATGCTAATCGCTTCCATTAGGTTGAACAATTTTTTTTTCTCCTCAATTGATTTCCACCATTTTTGCTCTTGTAATTTAGGAAACTTTCTGAATGCACATTCTTCAGTCTCTTGGGTAGGAAACATTTTGATATTTCCATGAAGTACTTTACTAATCTGCCTATATCTTTCTCAGCTTCACTGTTCACTGCTACCCATATTATTCCCAATCACTATGTCTCTTTAATGTGTTGAACCTTTAGGGTGACTGATATGGGTTACACAATAGTGAACTAAAGTGGATATAGAAAAAAAATGAGTGTCATAAGTCAGTTTGCTCCATTATTCTAATGGCTTTTAAAACATGAAATTATTTTTGATCAAGGCATATTGAAAATTTACACAGTTTAGAAGCCATTTGATTTTCACATACTCTATATTTTAACATTTAACAATGTGACAGTCTCAAAATGGCACATTGTCAACTTGAAAGTCACTTTAGAAATTCTGAGGTACTAAACTAAGTGTAGGGTAGAACATATACAATTATCTATGGAATTGTAGGGCAATGTTGGCTCTCAAGGACTTAGATGACAATATCATCATCATATGACCCATATAAATGTCACATTACTTTTCTTAAAGTGTAAACTTTTCATGACATATATTTTATTGAAACCAAAACGTTTACAGTTGAAGCTAAATTGATGAAAAATAGTAACACCCTGTGATATGGTCTGGCTCTGTGTCCCCACCCAAATCTTATCTTGAATTGTAATTTGAATAGTAATCCCCACATGTTGAGAAAAGTGCCTTCCAGAAGGTGATTAGATCATGGGAGTGGTCCTGCCATGCTGTTTTTGTGATAGTGAGTAAGTTCTCAAAAGATCTAATGGTTTTATAAGGGGCTTTTCCCTGCTTCACTCTGAACTTCTCCTCCCTGACACCATGTAAAGAAGAATGTATTTGCTTCCCCTTCTGTGATGATTGTAAGTTTTCTGGGGCCTCCCCAGCCCTGCATAACTGTAAGTCAATTAAAACTCTTTCCTTTATAAATTACCTTGTCTTGACTATTTCTTCATAGCAGTGTGAGAATAAAGTAATACAGTAAATTGGTACCAGTTAGTGGGACACCGCTGTGAAGATACCCAAACATGTGGAAGCAACTTTGGAACTGCATAGCAGGCAGAGTTTGGAACAGTTTGGAGGGTTCAGTAGAAGACAGGGAGATGTGATAAAGTTTGGAACTTCCTAGAGACTTGTTGAGTGGATTTGACCAAAATATTGATAGTGATGTGGACAGTGAAGTCCAGACAGAGGCAGTCTCAGATGGAGATGCAGAACTTGCTGGAAACTGAATAAAGATTACTCTTGCAATACTTTAGCAAAGAGATTGGTGGTCTTTTGCCCTTGCCCTAGAGGTCTGTGGAACTCTGAGCTTGAGAGAGATGATTTAGGGTATCTGGCTGAAGAAATTTCTAAGCATTAAGGCATTCAATAGGTGTTGTGGGTGCTATTAAAAGCATTCAGTCTCATGTATTCACAAAGACATGATATGGAATTTGAACTTATGTTTAAAAGGGAAGCAAAGCATAAAAGTTTGAAAACTTTGCAGCCTGAAGACTTGATAGAAGAAAAAAGCCTGTTTTCTGAGGAGAAATTCAATCTGGCTGCAGAAATTTGCATAATTAGTGAGGAGTCAAATGTTAATTGCTAATATAATGGGGAAAATGCCTCCATAATGTGTCAGAGACATTCCAGCAGCCCCTCCCATCACAGACCCAGAGGCCTAGAAGGAAAGAATGGTTTCATGGGCTAGGTCCCGGGGCCACCCTGCTGTGTGCAGTCTAGAGACTTAGTGACCTGCATCCCAGCTGCTCCAACAATGGCTAAAAGGGGCGAAGGTACAGTTCAGGTCATGGCTTCAGAGGGTGCAAGCCCCAAGCCTTGGCAGCTTCCATGTGGTGTTGAGCCTGCAGGTTCACAGAAGTCAAGAATTGAAATTTGGGAACCTCCACCTAGATTTCAGAGGATGTATGGAAATGCCTGGATGTGCAGGCAGAAGTTTGCTGCAGTTGTGGGGCCCTCACGGAGAACTTCTGCTAGGGCAGCGCCAAGGGGAAATGTGAGGTTGCAGCCCCCACACAGAGTCCCCACTGGGGCATTACCTAGTGGAGCTGTGAGAAACAATCCATCGTCCTCCAGACGCCAGAATGGTAGATCCCCGAAAATTTGTACCATGCACCTGGAAAAGCGGCAGACACTCAACATCAGCCCTTGAAAACAGTCAGAGGGGAGGTTGTGGGTGTTGCTGTATGCTGCAAAACCACAGGAGTGGAGCTGCCCAAAATGTAGGAGCCCACCTCTTGCATCAGCATATCCTGGATGTGAGACATGGAGGCAAAAGAGATTATTTTGGAGCTTTAAGATTGAATTATTGCCTCATTGGATTTTAGACTTGCATGGAGCCTGTAGCCCCTTTATATTGGCCAATTTTCCCATTTGGAGTAGATGTATTTACCCAATGCCTGTGCCTCCATTGTATTGAGAAAGTAACCAACTTGCTTTTGATTATATAGGCTCATAGGCAAAAGGGGCTTGCTTTGTCACAGATGAGGTTATGGATTTGGACTTTTGGATTAATGCTGAAGTGAGTTAAGACTTTGGGAAACTGTTGGGAAGGCACAACAGTGTTTTGAAATATGAGAAAGATGAGATATGGGAGGGGCCAGAGGCAAAATGATAAAACGATATAGTCTGGCTCTGTGTCCCCACCCAAATCTCATCTTGAATTGCAATCTAAATTGTAATCCCCATATGTTGTGGGAGGGACCTCGTGGGAGGTTATTAGATCATGGGATGGTCCCCCCATGCTATTCTCATGATAGTGAGTGACTTTTCACAAGATTTGATAGTTTTATAAGGGGCTTTTCCCCCTTCGCTCTATACTTCTTCCTGCCATCATGTGAAGAAAGACATGTTTGCTTCCCTTTCCACCATGATTATAAGTTTCCTGAGGCCTCCCCAGCCCTGCTGAACTGTGAATTAATTAAACCTCCTTTCTTAATAAGTTACCCAGTCTTGGGCATTTCTTCATAGTGTGAGAATGGACTAATACACCCTATAATCTAATTCCTTAGTATTTAGTCGCCCTACATGATTCAGGTTTTTATTTTGATATATCTGTCCCTTCAAAGTGAGACTTATCAATTATAGTAGCCCTACGGTGTGATTTGATAATTACACATTGTATACATGTATTGAAATATACACTATACCTGATAAATAAGTACAATTATGTGTTAATTAAAATCAATAATAAAAGCAAAAGAATAGTGAGATTCGCCAAAATATCTCACTTTTTATGAGTTTAAGAAATTGAACTTCCCTGTTGTCACTGAAAAGGGGACAATTTACATTCTTCTAGAAAACAGAGCTAAGTGATACAAGGAAACTCAAAAGGTCAAAATGGAGAATAATAGACACAATTTAAGATAGGAAAAATAATGATGAAAGTGAAAGAGTGAATTTTAAAATAAAGAGATGTTAGTATATTTTTAAATGTTTATCCATAAGTAAATTAGAACACAGAATACAAATTAAGATAAAAGAAAATTTCACAAACAAACCACTGCTAAACCACAAATTTTATCACTCCTGTAAACCACATTGAAAAATACCCACTCCAAACCTTGTGCCTTACGACATTTGCAATATATCTGTCCATTCATAGGAGTTCCTCATACCAACTACAGTGCACAAATTTGAGAAGCCAGAACATTTGCTCTTTGGCAAACTGATGACCAGCTGATCCTTTCTTGCCTGCAAGTCCTATATTTTTAAGTCAACATTCTAATATAAGCCCTCTAGCTATTTATGTTCCCCATACATTCATCCTAATTCTGATATACACTTGTCATCTACGAAACAGTCTTTCACTACTCTCCAATCCCATCACACAGTCTGACAGTGACTTTCCTGGGTTAAGCTTTTGTTATGTAAACCCCTGAGACCTAGATGCTGTTTGTTTCCACAATATAATCTAGCCTATCTTTACCAATATACTTCTGAATAACAATATCTGTTATTGAGCACTCTCAAGAGCAATGTGTTCATGTATTAATTCTTATTTGCCTCAGAATCTGGTTCCCAATTCAATCATCCCCCCTCTCTTCCTTATGAGCATTACTCATTTAAGGATCATGCCACTAACAATAAAACCCCTGAAAATTTTCTTCTCTTACATGGCCGACAATCAATTTGGATGCATTTGATATTCACAGGTATGATCAGTTCACAAATTTACCAATCAGTTATATCACTGTCTCACTTCAATAAACTCAATACTACCTCCACCCCACATTCCATATGCTTAAACACATATTTTCATCATCTGGATCAGTTTTGCCTCTGAAACATGGTATTCATTCATGTCACTTTCTGAACACAGCGTCTTATATGCCAACTTTGTTTGTTTAATCATTCTCCAATAAACCAACTCTTCGACCTCATCACAACCCTCAGGATACTGACTCTTCTAATTTATCTCATTTTTATCTTAATGATTATTGACCTCACAGTTTTTGATCTCTGGTGATTCTAAACCTAATGATTTTGCACACTTTTGTCAGTATTCACAGTGTCTTTACTTCACTTTCCTTTCTTTTCCTACCCCCAAAAAAGCTACTTTGGATGAACAAAACTACTTGCTTTCTCTGCAACTTCACTTCAAAAAATATGTTATCACTGGGTAGACTGATTTCACTATAAATTTATGTGTGCCAATATCAACTGGATCCCCCTATACTCACTGGAAAACTAATGGTCCACCACAACTCATTGTTTCACTCTTTACAAAAATTCCCCATTATTCTTAAATCTCAATTTGATTCACTCTCGCCTTGTTTCTTTACCATAGAAATCCTAAGTAAGAAATCCCTTTGAATTCCCAACCACATAGTTTGCCCAGCTACAAGCATCAGTAACCATCTTTTCGTTCATTGTTCAATCTGTTGATTTTCTCCACTCTTCCTTGTATCTCCAAACTCTTTCTTTTTCAAGTTTTTCCCATCAACATTTAACCATGATCATGATTCTTCCCTATCTTATAATTATCCAACCATAAAAATAGTCCCCATAATTCCACCTAAAATACTTTCATCATATTCAATAATGATGTTAAACGCAAAGATCTTATATATATATATTTATATAAGATAAAGAAGATTATATATATATAATAAATATATATATATAATCTTCTTTCATCATTTAACAGTATTTTTATACAGATGGCCACATTTTTCTCTTTAGCTTCTGCACCCCTCACTTTCTTGATTTTTCCCTAATGTTCCTAGCTGGATAATCTCAGCCTAATTTACAGAACCTTCTTCTATGTCCAGTTCCTTAAACTATCAGTATACCTTTAGATTTCATTCTTGGTTCAAATTCTCTGCTTGTTTAACACACACTTCCTGAGTGATCATATATACACACATGTTCTCTACTATCTACATAGGCTATATATGAGTGATTAACACACGCTTAACTCGAGAACAGATTTTACTCCTAAGCTTCTGGCTAATATACATAACTGCTTACCACACATCCCCACATAAGTGTCAATTAGGAAACTTAGAAACAACCTATCTAAATTATTTTTTAATAAGTCAAAATGTTTCAAGAAACAAGGAATAGAGCATATAAGGCACAAGGAATTTCCAGGTTGTTGGGTAAGGAAATGCACAGGATGAACCTGTGCAACAGACATGGAGAGGAGACATTCCCAATTGAAATGGGAAAACAGAATCCCAAGAAGGGCTCCCAGAGAAAAACAAAGCTGATAAATATATACTGTATTTAAAGAAATTTCAATGATGTCTCAGTAAATAGAGTGAGGATTAATTAGCAATAAGCACATAGAAAACAAATGACAATATTAGACTGTTATTAACTATACGAAAAGCAAAAAATTAACAACAGATTAAATGTAATCATAGAACACTTCTTGAGTCATCTGTGAATATTGGTTACATAATTATAAAAATATAAATGTTGACTGCTGCTATACCCAAAATTTTAATATAACTATATTGACAAAATAAGACAAAGAACAAGATGATAATAAATTATATCTAACATTGAAAAAATAAGAAATAAAAATATAAACAGGGGGTATTTATTAAAATAATTAGCTAAAAAGATGTGAACAAATTATTTCAAGATAGTAAAAACCTGGAGAAGAGGGGATGGGACAGGTGACTACTATTTTAAAATATTAGTGTACTAACACAACTTTGCTTTTTAAGTAATGTGCATGTACTCTTTTGATATAGTTTTAAAAGATTAAGAAAGATTTTAAATATATGCATCTATTGCTATAGATGCAAGAGGTGTGAAGTGTAAATACTAGAAAATACTAGGTAGAAAATACGAGAAAAACGGGTGAGTTGGTAAAAAGAAGATGAAGCACATTGGTGCATGTAAAGTGAAGAGTATTTGCCTGGTTAGACTTGTAGTTAGGAAAACTAGGAGATAAGAAAGATAATAAAGTATATAGGAAAAGGTTGCTAACCTCATTGAGGGTGGATAACATGTATAATTTACTGTCGATATAGTAGGTAGCATTAAATTATTATGGAAAGAAATACTTTACCAAAGTACATGACAAGTTGATGAAAGGACATTTAGAGCTAACTTAATAATGGTACTGAAACTCCTTTGATGCTAAATGAAAACTTACTCTCTGAGTATAATTTGAAAATGTTGGGATGAAGGGTGAACCTAGGGTTGCCATATAAAAATACAGATGCCTAGTTAAATTTTAATTTCAGATTAACAACACATTTTTATATATGAGAGCCCCAAGTATTACACAAAATTTACTTATAATAAAACAGGATTAACTGTTTATCTGAAATTCAAATTTAACTGGAAAATCTATATTTTTGTTTGCTAAATCTGGCAACCCAGGGATGACCTGACAGACAAATAGAAATGCAAACATTATGGTTGAAAAGTAAGAAATTATATTAACTAATGATTTTAAATTCGTTTAAGAACCTAAATTTGGCTGGACATGGTGGCTCACACCTGTAATCCCAACACCTTGGGAGGCCAAGAAGGTGAATGGTTTGAACCCAGGAGTTTAAGACCAGCCTGGGAAACGTGGTGAAACCTCGTCTCGTCTCTCAAAAAAAAAAAGGAGGGAGAGAGAAAGAAAGGAAGAAAGGAAGGAAGGAAAGAAGGAAGGAAGGAAGGAAGGGAGGGAGGGAGGGAGGGAGGGAGAGAGGGATGGGGGAAGGAAGGAAGGAAGGAATGAATGGGGGAAGGAAAGAAGGAAGGAAGGAAGGAAGGAAGGAAAGGAGAAGAGAAGAAAAGAAAACAAAAGAAAAGAAAACAGAAGAAAAGAAAACAAAAGAAAAGAGAAAAGAAAATCCGCTGGGAGCGGCAGAGTGCGCCTGTAGTCCCAGCTACTCGCCAGGGTGAGGCAGGAGGATCACTTGAGCCCAAGAGGTGGAGGATGCAGTGAGCCATGATCACGCCACTGCATTCCAACCTGGGCAACAGAGAGAATTTCTGTCTCAAAAAAACCAAAACAAACCAACAACGACATCGTAAAGTTGAAAAGCAGAGTAACAGAAGTTCAAAAATTAAAACCCAGGTGTAAGAAGTCTCCTTACCCTTGCTAAATAAAAATAAATATTTTTGTAAAATAATGATGCTAGCTTCCTAACTAGGTGAACATGAAGCCACCCTCTTGCCCCATATTCAAAATAATTAATCATCTCCTGATACACATCTAAGTTCCTAACCAAGACCAATTTAGAATAGAGAGAAATTCATTACTTCCTTGCAAATTAAACTATAAAGCAAGGGTTGGCAAACTATGGTCCACTAGCCTGTTTTGTAAATAAAGTTGTATTAGAATACAGCCATGCCCATTTGTTTATACATTGTCTATGGCTGCTTTGTCACAAAAAATGGCAGAGATGAATAATTGTGGCAAAGACTTTATGGCTCACAAAGTCAAAAATATTTACTATCTTGTCCTTTACAGAAAAGAAGTTTGCCAACTGCTACTGTAAAGGCTACCTTGACCAAGAGGACACAGCAGAATCAGGCAAGTGGATGTGAGTGGACCTAAAACTAAGCCTTCTTTTCAATAGCTGAAATTTTAGTGTGAATTATAATCAGCTGAGGAGAGGTCAGAGTTAGGTTGATTTAAGCAGAATTATTAAAAATCTTTTGCAGACTGAGGATAGTTTATTTTTGGTCATCTTTCTTCCAATATTTTCTCTTATTGTTACAATCTACCATTTTAAGTGCTAGATTTTTACTTAAAATGTCAACTAGATTGTACACATTGTCTTCAAATTTTCAATTTGTCTTGCTTGGAGAAGAACCTCCTTGCTGAGTTTGTACTTAGACTTCCACCTGGCTACAGTGGCTGACACAGAAATATGGGTTTACAGTCTTAGAATGGAAACAAGAAGTAAGACTTAAGTAAATTAACTTTGTAAATTCAACATATTTTGGTAACAGCAAGCATCATATTAAATCACAGATATAATTGATGTTTTCAGTTTTAACTGTTTAGTCAATTGAACTTTTCTGAAAATGCAACCTTGGAATTGAAAATTATAAAGCTGTTCACAGGATAAAAATTACTCATTTTCTCAAAAAAAAGTTTGAGAAGTCTGTTCACTAAAATGTCATAGGTAATACAATCTGTTTTCAACTAGGTAGCACAGATGTCGATGCTTTTTAAAAATTCCTATACAATAAAAGTTGATTTTTCCCATACATTTATCATGCGCTTATTTTCTCATTAACTTATAAAATATGCTGACAGAGAGAACCTGTTAAATAGTTTCATCACTTAAAATTATTTTATAGAGACAAATTTGTTCTTGAAAAAAAGGACTTGACTTTCTTCCTTGTGAATGAGATACAATTCTCAAAAATTATATCAATATTAAAAGCTAAAAGCATGTGTTTTAAAAAAACATTTTAAAATTCTAACTTTTTCTTTGCTTAAAACATTTTCTTGAAATATAATTAACAAATAATACAATTCACCTAAAGTATACAGTTTAATATTTTGTACTTATTCACTGTGTTATGCAATGATCTAATTTTAGAACATTTTTGTCCCTAAAAAAAAAAAATGCCCATTATCAGCCATTCTTCATTCTTCTCCATTCCACCTACCCCCAGCCTCAACTTTAGGCAACCAGTAGTCTACTTTCAATATTATAGATTTGTCTGTTCTAGGAATCTCCTATAAATTGAATCAGACAATATGTCTTCTTTGTGATCATATCTTACCATGTTTTCAAATTGCATCCATTTTATCACATGTAACAGTATATGCTTTTTCATTGCTGAATAATACTCCACTGTATAGTTACACCACATTTTATTTCTTCATTCATCAGTGAATGGACATTTGGACTATTATCACTTTTTGGCTATTATAAATAATGCTTCTATGAACATTTATGTACATGGTTTTCTATGGATATATGTTTTATTTATCTTGGGTGGAAACTTAAAAATGGAAGTACTAGATCATGTGGTAACTCCATGCTTAATATTTTGAGTAAATGTCAAACTTTTTCTAAAGTCACAGCACTATTATTTTAAATTCCCACCAGCAACGAGTGAGGGTTCCAGTTTCTCCACATTCTCACCTATACTTATTACTGTCTTTTTATTAAAGCCATCTATTGAGAATGAAGCTTTTTCTCATTGAGGTTTTCATGTACATTTCTCTAATGACTAATAATGTTACAGTACTGTTTCAAGCAGTTAATGGGAATTTATGTATCTTCTTTAGAGAAATGTCTATTCTGACACTATACCCATTTCTCAATTAGGTTGTTGGGTCCTTTGGGTTATAAGAGCTCTATATATGCTGTATGCAAATCTCTTATCAGATATAACATGCAAATATCTTACCCGTTTCTGTAGATTATCTTTTCACTTTCTTGACGACATCATTTTCAGCACAAAAGAGTTCAACTTTGAGGTAATCCCAATTTATTTGGTTTTTGTTGTTGTTGTTGTTGTTTGTGTTTTTGGTGTTATATTTACCCCAAACTCATGAAGATTTATTTGTATGTCATTTCTTCTGAGAGTGTTATAACTTTGTTCTTGAATTTAGGTCTATAATCCATTTTGTGTTATTTTGTGTTTGGTGTGAGATAAGGGTTCCACTTTATTCTTCTGCATGTGGATATCCACTTTCCCAACCTTATTTGCTTAAAGATTACTCTTTCCTCCATTGTCTTGATACCCTTATCAAAAATCAACTGATCATAAATATGAAGGTTTATGTCTGGACTCTCAGTTATATTCCACTGATCTACATGCCTACCCTTATGCCAGTACCACAGTATCTTGATTATTGCAGTTTTGTGGTAAAATTTGAAGTCAGAAAGTATAAATACTCCCATATTCCTGTTCAAGATTGTTTGGCTATTCTTGAAGTCTTGCATTTTCTTAACAATATTAGGATGATGTTGGACTACAGCTTCTTCCCTATGAGTAGTGGCTAGGTGGGGGAAAAGAGACCCAATCCTCTCAGTGCATCTACCTGCAACATGGGGCTGGAAGGAATCAGAAACAGCAGCCTTCCCCACTAGAGATGAAACTGTAGCGCCAGACTAGGAGCTGGAGAGTGAGTCCCTTGCCTTCTTGACTGTATACACCTGAGGGAATTTCAGTATCACAGAGCTGGTGTGGAGGGGGAAGTAGTGTAAGGGAGGGAACCATGACTCAAATCCCAACTGTTTCTGTTCTAAAAGAGATTTAGTAAGTTTTCTTGAATAAATGTTTCTCCATTCTCTCTATGCCTCCAGGATAAATTTAAAGACTTTAGATGTTTGCTTTTTATAATTTTCACCAATTAGAGTATTGCTTGCTAAGGAGAGTCCTGCTAAGCTCCTTACCACTTTGCATAAACTTTTAACAATCTGCTTGATTATTATAACATTACTGTAAGACGTGGAGTAGCAGGTATTTTTCTCATTCTTCAAATAAGATGAAAAATGTTGAAGGTAGAAATAGAAATTATGCATCTGAAAATAAAGCATATATCTCTCAACCAACTGGTTTCATCAGTTCAAGCTGCTTCTGTGTTGAAATAAGTTTGGAGAAAAAGGTCAATGAATGTAATTCACCTTCAAAAATTCACATGATCCTGTGTCATGGTTTTGTCAAGTCGATTTTTATGAAGTTGCAAAGACAGTCAGACCTAGCTAGGCAGCACTTTTGTCAAATGTTAGTAAGATATACCACTAAACTATCTTTAGTAGTACTTCTCCTTAACAGAAAGCATGCAAGAAACAGATAAATTGATGGTAATATACAAGAGTTAATATTTAGATATATATTTCTAATAATTTTTACTAGTGTATATCACACAACTTTAAAAAATGACATAGAAACCACAAATGCGTACACACAGCTAAGTTAACTCATAGGGAAACCTATCACATTTAGAGAAAAAATATATGATCAACTTAAGACAAAATCGTGATGCAGGCAATTTTGTCTTCTTCTATGCAGTCTTCCCCTTCTCTACTAGCAATTTCATTTCCCCAGCTGCAAGTGTCTGGTGGGCTTGTGATCTTATTCACAAGTATTCCCATCTTAGTGTGGTACCCGTTCAAGTTGTCTGCATCTTTACTTAGCTTTGAGTTAAAGACTATATCTGCGTAGTATCTGGCATCCTCAAGGGAGTAAGAGAGACGTTTTGGAATGCAGTGAAGCTATCTTCCCTTACACCCTGAAATCACTCACATGTGGGTAGTTTTCTATTCTACTTACGCATAAGGATTTCTCTACAAGAAAGATACCCTTTCTGCTTGTATAACTGAATCATTCTCCTGAATTTACAGCTTCAACCCCTCTATCAGTCATTGTGACAGCACTTCACAGCAATACAACAAGAGAGATTGAAGACAAAGACAACTGATCTGCCCACCAGTCAGATGTGATTACAGCTCTGCACATCAATGTTTAGACTACAAGGCAATGTATACCATCTTTATCACAATCAGATGATCCACTTACTGTTCATTATCTGGGGAAAGCATAAAAGAGAACACATAGTACCAGACATATTGTGTCGTCTTTCTTTCACTGAAAAGTAAAACTGGAGGACAGAAACGAAAATTAACCAATTTAGGGATTCAGAACTTAGCTGAATTTGTTATTTAACATCAGAGATATGTCACCTTTTTATTTTAGTTCTTTGAAGAAAAGAGCTAGCTAAGAATACAGGGAGGGAGAGAGGACACTGCAATGCCTCTAATTTTGTTTCAATTTTTGGTCATGCGCAGTGTCAGGTAGGAAATTCTGAGATGCAATAGAAAGCTGCCCTTTCTTAGGTTGAATCAGAGAAAGAATAACACAAGGTTAGCAAGATCCTGTTTGAAGCATAGCTGGTTATGTAAGAGTCCCAGAAAGGGTAGTATAAAGTCAGTAGAGGATATAAATGGAGTTGATAATGTCATCTAAGTAAGTTCTATTACCCATCTTCCCAGGAATCTGCCCTAACTGTATTATCAACGAGGTATTATTTAAAAAATGGTAGTTTTATACAGCTCAAGTCATCTTTTAATCATGAAGTTCTATTGATAGACTTTTAATGGCAATGCAGAATAATTAATTGACTACACATTGTACACACCTACTTGGTTTTTAAATTAATAGTAATAAGTTAAAAATGTTATATTTTGTATATTTTAATAATTTAAGTCAATTAAATTT
>NW_012106241.1:1136900-1165502 GCF_000951045.1 Mandrillus leucophaeus
GCCACTTCGCCCGGCTAATTTTTTTTGTATTTTAGTAGAGACGGGGTTTCACCGTGTTAGCCAGGATGGTCTCGATCTCCTGAACTCGTGATCCGCCCGTCTCGGCCTCCCAAAGTGCTGGGATTACAGGCTTGAGCCACCGCGCCCGGCCACACTGACTTCTTGTTCCATTTTGAATATGGCTTTCTCCTTAACAAAATAAGGTTTATGTTTCAGAAGAAAATACAATGATTCGATATAACATTAAATCCTTCTATATGATATTCCCCTTGAACAAAGCCAAGTAATACCTCTTCAGGAATGAGTGGTGGGCAAAGTAATGATAAGTTCTCTTACTAGGTGTATTAGTCAGGGTTCGCTGGAGAAACAGAGCCAATAGAAAATAGATCAATGATAGGGATAGATAGATGATTGATAGATAGATAGATAGATAGATAGATAGATAGATAGATAGATAGATAAACAGATATTTATTATAAGGTAATGGCTCATGCGATTATAGAAGCTGAGAAGTCCCGTGATCTACCGTACACAAGCTGGAAACCCAGAAAAGCCAGTAGTGTAGGTCAAAGACCTGAAAACTGAAGGGTCATGGTGTAGAGTCCATGCTGAGCCTGAAGGCCTAAGAACCGGGAATACCAAGTGTAAGAGAAGACCAGTGTCCCAGCTCATGCAGTCATGAGTCAGGCAAAGAGAGAGCAAATCTAGTCTTCCTCTGCTCTTTTATTCTATTTAGGCCCTCAAAGGATTGGATGACACCCATCCACATTATGGATGGCCATCTGGTTTACTCAGTCTACCAATTCAAATGCTCATGCTTTCCAAAAACACTCTCACACATACCCAGAAATAATGTTTAATCAGATATCTGGGCTTCCCAGGGCCCAGTGAAGTTGGCACATAAAATTGTTACATTAGGTAATGAAAATATGAATGAGAATCTCCTATGTATCAATGAAACCATCAAATAGGAAAAAAAGGTTTGAAATCAAATTGAATGCACAATTATTCATATCAGTTGGCATCTAATTGGATCACAGGATCTTTTCCAAATCAATCAATACTTAACTTCATATCTGACCAATTGGATAACATAATCAAATATAAAGAAAAATAAATTAATTTTTTAGAAAAGCCATCTAAATCTCACAATCATTTTATTAAGTCCTTTGCTTAATAAGAATAAAATGTTGAACAGAGAATATGAACATTCATCTTAACCTTACATCAGAAAAAGAAATTAGGCATTTTGAAAATATCCTTATCATACATTATCTATTTGAGCAAATCCTTTGAAGTACAATGGGATTTCCATGCATAAGGAAATGATTTCCTGGTAAATATTAAATAGAAGTGGCTTAAAGTCTACTTCATGATATGTATGAATAAAATGTTCAACATATTTTTTTACTTTTTGCAATGCTCAGTGGTTTTAAATTCATGGACTTTACATCATAATAGTAAATCCTCATTGTGTATGTTTTTAAAATGCTACCTGTTTATTAAAGTTCTAGTCCCACTCTGAGTAATGCTCTAAGATTAAAATGATTGCTTTAACTCAAAAGAGATATTTTCTAAAAACCTTTAAGTATATAGTATTTCTTAGAGAAAAACTATAATTCTAGAGCTGATAAGAATTGGAGAGATTTAGTGATCCTCAGTCCAGCTTAAAATAAAGTTGCTCTCCTGTCCCTTCCAGTGGCTTATGTCTCTGACAGCAAACATAATTAAAGCTAGAGAGAGAGGAATCGCCAGTTGCTCTGAATCAGTGAAACTTGACAACCAAGAAAATAATGCAAAGCTTTTTTTATCCCAAGTACTGATTCTGCCCACAGTCTCCTTTGTCTCTGTGTCATTCTTAACAGCAGATATAAATACAGAACAAGCATGAATCAATAGAAAAGACTAGAGAGAGAGAGAGCAATCTGGGGAATTTTGGATGCATCATAGTTCACACACTTGCAACCATCCAACAAGCCTGACGTCCTCCACAGCTCTGAGATGCTGGCACCTGCTTCATTCTTCTCATCAGCTCCACGGTTTCCTGTCTCCTTCCCTCCCATAGACGGAATGTCAGTCCAGATATAAGAAAAAGTAGGGCTGATAATTCAACACCTGTTTGTTACTAAAGTCAGAAAAATTGTTTCTCAATTGCCTCCGTTTTGGTCTTTCCAGTAAAGGATGAATATAAAGAAGGAGAGTGGTACAATTGGAGGAAGTGGTTTTAATTTCTGTCATCATTAATAAATATGCCTTTCCCCAAAATGGCCTATGGAGTCATTTTGAACCAGTTTCTCTCTGGCTAGCATGTTTCTGATTCACTCGCATTATTCTCCTATACATCAGGAACATGGCGTCTTTAAAGCAATTAGAAAGAATTCTCACCATGAATTCAGATTGCGTTGTAACTATTGACCATATATAACATGTATGTTTGAAACAGCCATGAAGATTATAATTTTCCAGAGATGGTTTCAGCATGCTGCATAATGCCTTGGCAGTATCTTAGAAAGCAACCTAGAAATCATCAACGTAATCCTGCCTCTGGTTCTTGAGTGCAGCAGTGGGCAGTTTTGTAGCGCTTTCTTAAGAGAGCCTGCAAGTCCACTGGGTTTGTTAACAAGTATGCCCTCCTGTAAGTCACAGGCTAGTGGGATTTTGAGGACTTTAAGGACATGCAAAGAATTATTATTATACTATTAACTATTATTAAGTCCATTAATATAACTAACACACAACATCATGCCACCTTGTTACCTTTTAACACACTACAGAAAACCTAAATGCTGCATAATATTGTAATTCAATTTATAACTACTGAAAAATTATGCCATTTTTATCCTCATTGTTTAAGAATATGAAAGACTATACATCTTCCTGATTAGATGATTTAAGTTCAAATCTTCCTCTCTTCATAGCAATTCCAACAATGCTTTGTTTAATTTAATTTGATTTGTTTTGTTATGTTTGTGTCTGTGGTGGATGAAAAAAAAAAAAAGAGATTTAACATCTAGACTTGGGTCTTTCACTTTTTTACCATGGTACCATCTATACATCACCTTAGTTTTGTTTTCTTCATCTATAAAATGGAAATGACAATTCCAATCTCACATATAACACAAAATATAAAACTGTAAGTGCTAGATAGATGTAAAATGGTGGCATGAGTTAAAACATATATGAATGAGTATGTGTTTATAAAATATGCATTTTACTAAAAACATGTATGCTAGTAAAATAAGTGTTTTGGCCAAAAGCTGGCCCATGACCAAAGACTCATGCTCCAAATAACGAACACCAAGTGGTTTGAGAAATAACTCACACAGGATTCACATACAATATATATGATGGTGAATTTTATGTGATAACTTGACTGGGCCATGATACCCAGATATCTGGTCAAACATTATTCTGGATGTGTCTGTAAAGCTGCCTTTGAATGAGATTAACATTTAAACGTATGTGCTTGAAATAAAGTAGACTACACTCCATAACATAGGTGGGCTTCATCCAAGTAAGTGAAGGCTTGAATAGAACAAAAGACTGACCTTCCCCAAGCAAAAGGACATTCTGCCAGGCACATGGCCTTCAGACTTGAATCCAACTTTTACTTGGATCTCCAACCTTATGTCCCACCATGCAGATCTTGGATTTGCACATCCACAATTGTATGAGCCAATTCCTTAAAACAAACCTCTCTTTATATATGTAAATGCACACACACACACGTGTATATATACACATACACATACTGTTGGTTCTGTTTCTGTAGAAAATCCTTACTAATACATCCCCTCACATCTGTATGGGGTCATGTGACTAATTCTGGCCAATGGAATATAAGGAATGTGAATTCATCACCTCTGCATCTGCAGCAAAGTATTTAATTATCCGATGTGCTTTCTCCACTTTCTCTGTTCCACCTGTGGTAAATTGGGGAATCATATATAGAGCACAGGCACATGCAGACCACTAGATGGACAAACCTGAAGGTTGCCCCAATAAGAGATATTTGCATTAGATTTCGTGTGCATGAGAAACAATTATTGTCTTGGGCAATTGAAATTTTGGAATGGTTTGCTACAGCAGTTGGAACTCTGTTACCCTGGTAAATACAGATATAATTTGTTGTGTACAAATTGAACAAAAAAGGAAAAGTACTGTAGTATTTGGAGTGAAAAAAGCAGTCCTGACACCTGGAAGCTGTCCTGGTACACACAGCTGGGCCATGATGTTCTCCTCTTAGAAACCACTTTCTCACTGAACACCAACATCAACCAGGCATTTCTATGATCATAATGGATCAAGATGAAAACAAGACCACTTTGTAATCATGTCTGAATGCAGACAAAAACAATTCCCAAACTATAGAGACTGTCTCTTATACACATCTAGATGTGTATAAGAGACAGTCCTCATAATGGATCAAGATGAAAACAAGACCACTTTGTAATCATGTCTGAACACAGACAACAAAGAAAATAATGTCAACATTGTCCATACCAGAAAAAAATACCAAACATCTCTGTCTTGGGTAATATAAGTGGGTATTGCTATAACTTTGGCCCCACTCTAGTTTTTCCTTCCTTTCAATAAGATTTATTAAGACAATCATAGAATTATCCCCACATACACAGCATCCAATCTAGAACAAAGCCCACATTGTTAAATGCTCCCCTAAATTGTAACAAAAATCAAAGTCCTGTAACAAACCCTTTCTAACACTCGTCTTGAGATTCCCTGCAGTTTCTCATAGCCAGGTGTATTGTCTGCCTCCTTCCTTCACTACAAGGAGCATACATCCAAATCATTCAGCTACAGGTGTGCTCCTAATGGTCTTTGGCTAGAGGACATTGATATGAACAAAATTTTACCCTTACAAAATACAAGAATTGGAAAAAAATGATTTTTATTTGACTCTAACTGCCCTTGGTCATGCTGATTTTCTGAAGAGGCAGATGAAACCAGCTTTGCTCTAAACCACATAATGAAGCAATGTAATCAGCAACAACATTGTGTTTATATTTAATTGCTATTTTTAAAAAACATGTTTGTTCTGATTTTTCACCTTGAGAAGTCTCCAGATATTTCTTTGTTACATTAGTATTAATCTCCTTTCGCTAAAAAATTTGTAATAGAATATCTAGAGAACTAAAATTTATATTATGACAAACCAGTTCTTTACTTTTCTTTAATAAAACTAGAGGAATATTACTCTTCAGGAAACTTTAAGTTGCCAAGTTTTGACTGAGAAGTTTGAGGGGAAGTTAGAAAAGGTTTGAAAAATAATAAATTTATGCACCAGATACATCTGCATTAATGTTTATCTCAAAAATATCATTCTTGACTTTTTAAAGTTTTGGTATGCAAATTTATTACCTATATCTGGAAAGCTTGCATATATATGCCAGAGTGTTTCACTCTTCTAAAATGGCTTTCATATCCTTATAACCTATATTCTCAAACTGTAATGTCACTAGAAATACCTGGTAAATTTCTGTAATCCCAGCACTTTGGGAGGCTGAGCCAGGCAGATATGTAGTCAGGAGATCAAGACCATCCTGGCCAACACAGTGAAATCCCGTCTCTACTAAAAATACAAAAATTAGCTGGGCGTGGTGTCACATGCCTGTAATCCCAGTTACTTGGGAGGCTGAGGCAGGAGAATGGCTTGAACCAGGGAGTCAGAGGTTGCAGTGGGCCGAGATCATGCCACTGCGCTCCAGCCTGGTGACAGAGCAAGACTCCATCTCAAAAAAAAAAAGAAAAGAAAGAAAGAAAAAAAAGAAAATAACCTCGTAAATTTCTAGTGTGACTAAAAAGTATCTGGTAAACTTTTTAATAATTTGTTTGACAATAACTGAAAAGCCCTTTGGCTAATGATAAAACTGAATTTGCACCTCACATCACACACCAGGTTAAATTTCAAAAGGATCAAATATAAAACATAACATTTTTATAAAGTGGAAAAAGAAATGGATGAATGCCTTTTTCAATCCAGGATTAGGGAAACCTTCCCAACTACTTCAATATCTAGTTGTAATTCAAGAAAAAAGAATAAACCACTGACTAATTGTTAAAAAGTATTCTGCTCAGCAAAAGCATTGTAAACAAAGTCAAAGTGTAAATTTAAAACTTGGAGAAAGTATTTGTAACTTATATCACAGGGTCAGAATAACTAATAACAAAAGAGCTCCAAAAACTCCCATAGAAAAAGACCTGTAATTCAACAGAAGTATAGGCAAAAGATACAAAGGTAGTTCACAGAACAAGAATTTTAAATGACTATTAAAAACAACAAAAAATGGTCAATCTAACTTAATAAGAGAAATTAAAAGCAAAACTATAAGAAAATACCACTCACCTATTAGATTGGCAAAATCTAAAAGCTTCATTATAATACATATAAGGGAGAATGTTAGGAATGGAAACTCATAAATTTTGATAGGAATGCAAACTGAAACAACCACTGAGATGATAATTTGACAACATATAGAAAAACTGCAGATGCATATACTTTTTGACGTTTCTACTTCTAGAAATTTATCTTACATATACACTGAAAGAAAAATGTGAAATAATTTGTGAATAAGGTTATTTATTGCAAAAATATGTATAATAGCAAAAGTTTACAAATAACCAAAGTATCTATCAGCAAGGAACCAGCTCAATAAACTAATGCATTCACACAATAGAATACTATGCAATAAAAACAAGAATAAAATAGATTCCTATATATGAATATAAAATTATCTCCTAGACACAGTAAGTGAAAAAACAAAGTGCAAAAGAGTATGAATATTGTTTTCTTTATGTGAGAATATGTGTGTTTATTTGCTTATATTTATAAAAATAAAAACTTATTAAATATTGTTATTCATAGTGATAGAGGGGGAACAGGAAAGAGAACCCAGGGATAGAAGCGCGATTTTTCTAAATCCACCTCATAAAATGTTTTGATTTTATTCATAGGAATTTAAGGGGTACAAATGCAATTTTGTTACATGTCTATATTGCATAATGGTTAAGTCTACACGTTTAGTGTATCTATCACCCAAATAATGTAGACATTGTACCAATTGTACCTTCCTGCGGACCCTCTGTGCTTTTGAAAAATGGGGTGAAGGTATGTTCCAGGGACCCAACAAATGTTTCTTCTAAACCAGAAATGCCAATATTCTCAGCAGAACCATGAGTCAAAGAACATGAAGGTCTAACTATATCTTTTGGATACAGAGGGGAAATTTTACAGTGACAAACAAGAAGCCCAAATCAACACTGTGTATATAATTTAAGTAAGTGACACAGCAATAAATGTACCCTGAGAAGGCAGCACTGTTAAGCAGCAAGAACACTGAGTGTGGAGCTATCACACACAGATTTGAATCCTAGGCCCGCCATATGCAGCAAGATGACCTGGGCAAATACTCATTCTTTCTCACCACTGGGCTTCTCTACTGTAAAGTCGGAATAAAAAAAAAAAAACCATTCTTTTTTTTTACCAAACCAGGGAGTGGTTTTAAAAGTTCAATCAGAGTAGATATGTGAAGATACTTTGTATATTGAAAAGCATTTAAACAAATGTAGGCGATTGGATACTATACATATAATAGGAAGTAAGAAATCAGTGTGTGTTAGAGTTGTCAAAGGAAACTCCTACACTACAGGGCTATAGTAACCAAAACAGCATGGTACTACAGGGACAAAAACAGACACATAGATCAATGGAACAGGATAGAGAATCCAGAAATAAGGCCACACATCTGAAACTATCTGATCTTCAACACACCTGACAAAAACTAGCAATGGGAAAAGGATTCCCTATTCAATAGATGGTGCTGGGATAACTGACTAGCCATATGCACAAGATTGAAACTGAGCCCCTTCCTTACAGCATATACAGAAATTAACTCAAAATGGATTAAAGACTTAAATGTAAAATCCAAAACTATGTAAACCCAGGAAGACAACCTAGACAATACTATTCTGGACATAGAAACAGACAAAGATTTTATGACAAAGACACCAAAAGCAAATGCAACAAAAGTAAAAATTGACAAACGGGATCTAATTAAACTAAAGAGCTTCTGCACAGCAAAGTAAACTATCAACAGACTCAACAGACAACCTACAGAATGGGAGAAATTTTTGCAAAACACGCATCTGACAAAGGTCTAAATATGTATAAGGAACTTCAAAAAATTTACAAGAGAAAAATTACTCCATTAAAAAATGGGCAAAGGACATGAACAGAAACTTTCAAAGGAAGACATACATGCGGCCAACAATCATATGAAAAAATGTTGAGCATCACTGATCATTAAAGAAATGCAAATGAAAGCCACAATGAGATACCATCTCATGCCAGTCAGAATGGCTATTTTAAAAATTAAAAAAAAAAAAAACAGGAGCTAGCAAGATTGTTGAGAAAAAGGAATACTTCTACACTGTTAGTGGAAGTGTAAATTACTTCAACCATTGTGGAAGACAGTATGGCAATTCCTCAAAGACCTAAAAGCAGAAATACGATTTCACCAAGCAGTCCCATTACTGGGTATATACTCAAAGGAATAGAAATTGTTCTATCATAAAGGCACATACACATGCATGTTCATTGCAACACTGTTCACAATAGCAAAGACATGGAATAAACCTAAATGTCCATCAATGGTAGACTGAATAAAGGAAATGCAGTACATATATACCATGGAATACTTTGCAGCCATGAAAAAGAACAGGATCATGTCATTTCCCAGAACATGGATGGAGCTGGAGGCCATTATCCTTAGAAAACTAACGCAGGAGCCGAAAACTAAATGCCACATATTCTCACTTATACGTGTGAGCTAAATGGTAAGAACACATGGACACATAGAGAGGAATAATAGACACGGGGGCCTATTGGACGGTGGAGGGTAGGAGGAGGAAGAGGATCAGGAAAAAGAACTAATGGGTACTAGGCTTAATACCTAAGTGACAAAACACTCTGTACAAAACCTCTGTACAAAACACTTACGGACAAAACCTCCATGACACAAGCTTACCTATATAACAAACCTGCATTTGTACCCCTGAAGTTAAAAGTCAAATTTTTTAAAAAAAGAAAACTTTATGAAAGAGATAGAAGCTGAGTTAAATATTTTAGAAGTGATAGAATTATACAGAAAGAAAAGAAAATATTTTGTAAAGAAACACAAAGACAAGAGTAAACAGGGCCCTCCGGAAGAGCAAGGCAGTCACCACACTTTAAAGAGTGTTTGTACTTCTCCCACTGACCAGTCATAGATTAGGGTTTCCCCTGAAAAGGGGTCAACAACTAAGGTAAGGAGGTATTCTTTGGCTTAAACAGGAAAATTCCTGCAGAAGGATGCAAAAGTGAGCCATCAATTTCTGAAAAATGCAGATCGAGGCAGCCTAGTATGGTCTCCACCTCAGGGATACTTGTACTGAAAGACATCACTGAGCCTGGTATCCTGAACCCTAATGTTCGGTTTTCTGCTGTGTGTGTGCACGTGTGTGTGTGTGCGCGCGTGTGTGTGTGTTTTAAGGCATGGACTTAATATCAATAGCCAGTAAACAAGAACATCTTATTTTTCTCCACTGAAAAATGAATGACAAAAAGAAGTTCTGTATTACCAAAACAATATACAAGTACCTATTTAATTTCTATGATCAGTATTGATAATATTCTTTGCCAATAGTAAAAAGTAATAAAAATAAGGCCAATAATACAGAATCAAAGGCAAATGTTGACAGTACTAGCACAAGAGTAAGTGAAGAGAGAAAAATGTGTGATTTCTTTCCTCCCCTAAGGATTTTCATAAATCCAGAGAGGCGACAGTTGGCATCAGCTTGTTGTTTGATTGCCATAGGAAAGTAAGGGCCATGAAGGATTTTTTGCTGTTGCTTTTACAGCCTGTTCTCTGACTTACTGTTTATTTGTTTTACACGGATGCATCAGCAGCGTATGCATCAACTTATGAATGCTGTTTGCTCAATTTTAATAAAAATAAATGTCATCCAGCAGTCTGATTCTCTTTGCCAGGACAGATAAAGCCCAGAAATCAGCTTTCATAAGGAAAATATTACACAAATCTTCTTTGTGTTAGCTCATTGGTCAGGCATCTGTCTTGGTGTGTTCTCTCACATGTTCCACTGTCCTCTAAACTGAAAGTGATGACTGTGGACACACAAGAAGACAGATAGGGGACAATGTCACCATTAAATTTCGGAAAAGAACATATTGTCAAAGTTATTGTTTCAGGTGCGGTGGAACAAGTGGTAGTCTCAGCTATGTGAGGGTCTCTTGAGTCCTGGAGTTCGAGACCAGTCTGGGCAACATAGCAAGACTTTCTTTCCTGAAAAATAAAAAATATATATACTGTTTCAGCATCTGTGAATAGCTCTGTAGTTTGATAGAATATGAACAACAGCTTTGTTTTGCTTTGTTTTGTTTTAAGACTTATTTGTATTCCTTCTCTGTGGTGCGGCTATTATCTGAGATAGTTTTGTAAGTGAAAATGTAGACCAATAGTCTAACTTTAAGGAGAAAGCTCTGAATTGTGCCAATAGAACATTGGAACATCCTCATTCTCATCGGATAGCTAAAATGTCAATCGACATTTACCTACCATTGCTTTCCATTATATAAAGTATTTGTGATCTATTTTGGTCACTGATATACATCAACATTACTATGCATTAAATTCAACAGTCTTGTATTATATGAGCTTCAGTTCACATATATTCCTACGTATGCTACATATTAGTTCCTTCTGAAAATATTCTTACCTGCATCTGGAACAAAAGGAATTGTTAAAATAAATATGTAAAAGGAGGAAAATGGTGCATTGACATTTTTTAGAACATTTTTCCTTCTGAAGATATTTGTAATTTAGCAATTTGACAGTCCACATTTATACATACTGGTGCACATATACACTAGAATATGTTCCTAATAGACATATTATATTTGTGTTTCTTATTCTTTCCCTATTTCTTTTCTTTTTTTTGAGATGGAGTCTTGCTCTGTTGCCCAGGCTGTAGTGCAGTGGTGCAGTCTTGGCTCACTGCAACCTCCGCCTCCCGGATTCAAGCAATTCACCTGCTGCAGCCTCCTGAGTAGCTCGGATTACAGGTGCCTGTCACCACGCCTGGCCAATTTTTGTATGTTTAGTAGAGACGGGGTTTCACCTTGACCAGGCTCGTCTGAAACTCCTGACCTCGTGATCTGTCCGCCTCAGGCTCCCAGAGTGCTGGGATTAGAGACGTGAGCCACCGCACCTCGTCTCCTCTTCCTGTTTCTTAATAGGAAATCAAGAAAGCAGTTGCCAGCAAATGATTTGGGGACAACATTAGCATGAAGTTGCCCTGGAAAGTCAATGATAGATTATTTAGTCCTTTAGAGATCACCATTTCACAGATGAGGAAAATGTGACCAAATGAAATTAAGTGACTTGTCTTTAGCCATTTGCCTATTTAATTGATATGTCAGAATAAGAACCCAGGTTTTCTGACTCCCTATCACACTAAAATCACCTACCCCAGGATCAGCAGCAGGCAAGCGATGGTCATTCTTGGTAATATCCTTGGATCCACTCCAGTACAGAAGCTGTTTATCTAGCCTCTCTTAATGGTAGAAGTCTAGCTAGCTGTGTGTCCAAATTTAAGTAAGCCAGGTTTGCAAAGGATTACAGAACACTAGTTGTAGAAATTATGTCTTTTACCTGAATGTGGAAAATGTAGCTGCAAATGAGATGCTTTCTATCCCAATAACAGTATTGGTATTGCTACCACAATACTTATCGCTGCATATTAGTTATTTTAAGATTACCTGATTACAAGAAGATCAATAATAAAATATACTTTTTGCATAATGCTTTGCAACTTACAAGTTATTTCATATACATTATCTTATGAAAGCCATTTGATGTGAAATGTAACTCCTATTCATTCTTTAGTTATTGGCTTCATCTTGGAAGCCCTCTCTCATCTCTCTAGACTGAGTGAGTTGTTCTTGCCACATGTTTTTCCAGCACTTAGCTCCCCCTTGTCTGTCCAATTATGTCACCTCCACCTGAATTACGTGAGAACAGAAACTGTTTACATCTCGTTCACTCATGAATACCTAAAAATCTAGTAGAGCTCTTGGCACACAAAATACTAAGTATTTGTTAATGAATAAATAAATAAACACAAGAAATTTTCAGGCAATGTGGGAATGAAGGAAAAACAAAAGTTTTTAAGGCCACAAGTTTTACTATAAAGATAGCTATATAACTGGGCACAGTGACTCATGGCTCTAATCCCAGCACTTTGGGAGGCCAAGGAAAGTGGACCACTTGAGCCCAGGGGGTTGAAATCAGCCTGGGAAACATGGGGAGACCCATCTCTATATAAACAAATTAGCCAGGCATGGTGGTGCATACCTGCAGTCCCACCTACTTGGGAGGCTGAGGTTGGGGGACTGCTTAAGCCCAGGAGGTTGAGGGTGTGGTAAGCCGAGATCACACCACTGCACTCCAGCCTAGGTGACGGGAGTGAGACACTGTCAAAAAAAAAAACAAAACAAAAAATAAATAAACAACAACAACAAAAAACCAGCTATATAAGGCTGAAGGTCAGATCCTCCATGCAGTTTTTCTTTCCTCAATTTCTGCACCAACAAATTTTCTAAGCTCACATTATCATAATGGCTTCTATAGCTGCAAGTCTAATAGTAAGACAAGATAAGAATAGGACAGAAATGTTTATGCTTTCTTTTTACATCCGGATCCATCTATAAAATGTTTTTAAGTCAGACGCTGTCTGAAAGCTTCCTTTTTATCTAATGGTACTGTGACTATTCAATAGGAGCACAGTTTGCTTTGGGTGCCTTTTGGGCCATAGCCATATACATTAGCTCACCTTATCAAACATACAGAATACACTAGAAAAAAGATGGTAGAGATTATCTCCTTTCTATGACTTTGTAAACCTCACATAAGAGCTGGAAGTTCTGGGAAGCGTCAGATAGGGGATTGTATCTTTCACAAAATAATCACAAACATAGTTAAACCAACTACACTCTGGAGGCCCACACTGATTTGTAATGGGAACTAAACGTCACGTGGCCCTGGTCAGAATGTGGCTTTTTCAATCCCAGGATAGCTGATCAATGTAATAATTTTGGCAACTTAGGTTATCTCAACATAGCTTACAGCAATGTGGACTGTAACTAACATCCAAATTTCTACATCCAATAAATGAAACCGTTTTCCCCACCTCCTTTCTGCCTTCATTACTTCCCTCTCCCTCTTTAAGTCCCCCTAGGGATTGTTTGTCATCGCTCCAAACCCAAATGGCTGACTATAAAAATATATGTTTATAAAACACTTGTGCTATGCTCTGCATCTTAGACTCCCTTGAAATAAAGCAGCCGTAATCCCCATGACAGTTGCCACCATTAATGCTGATTATAAATGCTGGTAAAGAGGCAGAGATGCTGATTTACCACACGTTGCTATGCTTGTGTGTCCTTCTTCTAATAAAAATGAGCGGAATTATTACCTTCTGAAATCTGAGACCCTCAACATTTGTATCACGAACCTCATCTACTGGGAGATTTCACTGCTCCCCATGCTATTTTTTTCTCCCCAAAAAGCTGCCGGTGTAAATGTGCCACACTTGAGCTCCATGGCAGACTGAGCTGAAAGAGCATATGTCCTATATCTATAATGGAAAATTTGGTGTTTAGGGAGCAATGAAGTAAGTTACAACTCAGACTTAGAGATAAATGCTATTTGAGGCTCCTATTCTGTTTATAGATATAATTTGAAAAGCTTAGAAATCTTTCCTGCAGGAACTTTTACTTCCAAGATTTAGGTAAAATGAGTGGTGCTACAATGTTTAATATGAATCATATCTTATTATTTTTTGCTTTACTTTTTATCTAACACATTAATATAGATGAAGTCAGATAGCACTAAAAGTATACAGCAATAAAATGTACCAAATGCTGGAATCATTGGCATATAAATCTGGATAAGATGTAGGACTCCAGGAGTATATGGTATTAATTTTATTTAGCTTTATACTTTATGTGATATTTTCATTAAACTCAAAATTATTTTCCAGAAACACTACAAGTTTTAAAATAAGCTTTTGACCTGGCCATATTGTCACTTATAAAACTAGTCTTCAGAAATCCAGAAATTTGTTCAATAGAAAGTGATTCCTGGGTATCATAAATACACACACACACATACACACACACACACACACCCCAAAATCAACAAAAAAAAAACAGATATTCAAAGAAGTACTTTGATTCAAATTTCTTCAATATAATCATAACCTCCCCAAGAAAAACAGTCATAAAGTCCATTTCACAGCTAGTTTATTTTTCTTTCCTTTAACAAATGTATATTGAGTACTTACTATGCAAGGGTCACTTTGCTAGATGTTACAGAAACAATGAAGAACAAAACAAATACAATATATTCTTTTATGTATTTTATTTTCTAAGAGTATAAATTCACTGTTAGAATTTATTTCTAATAGTGGAGATAAATAAAAAGCAAAGTTACATAAAATTGTCTTAAGTATCATAAAGAGAACATATAGTATTATGTGATTGATGTAGTCTGACTCTGTGTCACCACCCAAATTTCATCTCAAATTGTAATCCCCACAGGTTGAGCAACAGATCTGTAATCCCCACATGTCAAGGGAAGGAAGTGATTGGATTATGGGGACAGTTTCTTTCATGCTGTTTTCATGATAGTGAGTGAATTCTCAGGAGATCTGGTGATTTTATAAGGGTTTGACATTTCCTCCTACACACACCCACTTTTTTTTCTCTTCTGCCAGCACGTGAGAAGGTCCGAGCTTAGTTCCCCTACGCCTTCTGCCATGATTGTAAATTTCCTGAGGCCTCCCCAACCATGTGAAACTATGAGTCAATTAAACCTCTTCCTTTACAAATTACCCAGTCTCAGGTATTTCTTTATAGCAGTGCAAAAATAGACTAATACAGTGATAGAACACACTGTCATATCCACAGCTACTTGGTCTCACATTATGTAAATATTGCATGTGTCATTTCATCTCCCCAGTAAATTCACCATCACTGCTCCTTCCTAGTGATCAAACTGTTAACGATTAAAGCCATTTTAGTAAAGCTTCATACTCCATTCTGTCTAAAATACCATGGGAAAGTATGTGGAAAGAACTAAAGAGTTGTGGAAGTGGACTCAGAAGACAAGATTGTAAGGAATTTGCTGGGAATGAGAGCGAGTCTTGAGTGGTGTCAGGCACACAGCACACATTCCAGGGTGAACTGATCAGGAAAAGAAGGGAAAAATCCTGAATTTCGACACAAATAACAAATGTTAACTGCTTGTCTACTGTGATCCATGGAGATAATCAGAATTCAAAGCCACACAATAATATTAGTAATAGTTAACACTTACTGAGCATTTACCAAGTGCCAGGAACTGTGCTAGGCACTTTTACATATATTACCTCCTTTAATATTCACAGCAATGTAATGTGATAGTTGGTAATAGTAACTTCATTTTGCAGATTTGGAATTAGAAAGGATTTTTCAAAATTAAATTGCCAAGGTCACACTGTTAACACATAGGGGTTCAAAGATTAAAATCTGAACATTCTGACCATTCTCCTAAAGTCCTATTTTCATAGTTGTCTTATTACTTTATAATCTATGGAGGGGAAGGGTTCTACATAAATATAAGTTAGTCAAATGTAAGTAAACACCATGATATGCTATAAATAAAGTTATATGTTGTCTTGTTGAAGTAAACATTCAGTGATCATACTCACCAACGCATCCTGGGTTCTACAAAGCTTTTTCTTTGAAACAACTTACTCTAAATTTTTATCAATTTTTCAACTAAAATACACTATTTCTCTTTCTTCTTCATTTAAAATTCAGAGTTAATCTTTTACTTCTCTGTTTCTGGAGTGCATTGTACACATTTTAAAAATTATCATTTAATATGTACTTCCCCCAGTAGATTAAGTTCTAGGCAGGTAAGAACGGTATACTTTCTCTCTAACCTCACTGTGAGGAACTGTCATATAACAAATATCCAATGAAATGTGCATTCAATAAACTGCAAGGTACCTTTATGGCCACGCAGATGTGACACAATAGTATAGCCTCAATTTAAATGCAGTAAATGGAACTTGGATACAGATTAAATGACTTCTTAATGAACAAAGACTCTTGAGATGACAGACTTTCAGGCATTATTCTACTACAGTTGCAAATGGACTATTATTGTACTATAATGAAGAGAATGATCGAGCACTTAAAACCACTAATATTTTCTCAACCGTTATGTGTAAATCTACATGGAGCCAGACTATAAGTGGCAAATATACCACTACACCCTTCATCTACTCTGCAAGAGACACTGCTAATCCATCATGACATTTGCTGCTTCTGTGCTTGGACTCATCTTTTGCATCAATTTCAGCATGACATTCTAGCAGTCACTACCAATTGACAGGCCTTCATCATCAGTTAATGTGCACATGTCATGCTTGACCTGGATCAATGTCACATAATTTTCCTATGCGTAACATTTTACCACTTGGTACTTCTTCTAGGGAAGAAAGAAAGCATATGGGCATCTCAGGGAAATCTTATATGACTAGAGTTCCAGATTTTATTTGAGCCAGCTGGGTCCCAAGAGCCAGGCTATAGACCATTACTGATCTGCAATTGATTTTCTCACTACCTCATGAAAAAAAACAAGGAAAATAAAAGAAAAAGAGAAAAATACTCCAGATACTAATCTGACTGACTGTGTTAGAATCACCTGGAGAGCTTTGTAAATACTGTTTATAGATCCTCAATCTAGAATCAACATCGCTAGAGATTATGTCTGAAAACTATGTGAATATATGTATATTATGATGTACAGTCTGGTTTAGGTACGGCTAAATTTTTGTGTCCATAGGTATAACATTTCAATTGGATGTCTTTGAAAAAGAAAATTTTTTCTTTAAACAATGTCATTCTTACTTTTAATTTTTAGTTTGAAAATATCTTTCATTTCTGAAATAATGGAAATAATAAACAGTAGTAGTAAGAGTATTTTTGGCTGCTTTTTTTAATGCCATACTTGACAAAATAAAGAGTTGGGAATCCTATGGAAGTCTCATTTTTCTGAAATGGTGTCTGTCCTTTCAACAGGCCTATTGGTACACAGCTGTCTGATCAGACAAGTCTGAGCATTTAGGGTAAAGTGGCGGGTGGGATAAGCAAGACAGAAATCTACATTCATTCAAAACTGAAGAACCTCCTAGGAAATATCTCAGGCCAAGAGGAAAAATGTCAAGAGCACAAGCTAGGCTAATCAGCAAATTCTTCTTCTGGGAAACGGAAGGAGAGGATTCTAGTCTTTGGCACACGCTTTGTCCTGGTGCAGCCTCACACATGGTCTTCAAGTCTAGCTGCCATGCAGTGGGGCTATGAAGAGAAAGGGGCAAGTTATACGATAAGAAATAAGAAGACCCAACTCTGTCATTAAAACTTCTGCAAGATATTGAGGTTTGGAAAAGTCCTTAACAGTGTCATGCCGAGAGGGGACAGAGGCATCCCTCCACTTTCCAATGGTCACTGAGTAGCTTTGGAGCCTTCAGCATATATGTGGCAGTGGCAGCAGTGAGAGGCAAAGGAGATAACTGCCATGCCATGAGCAGGGGATCAGCAGTGTCTCAGAGACAGCACTCTTAGTGGTGGAGGCAGAGTTCAGCAGCATCGAGGTCCCCCAGCAGGCACAGAGAAGCCAGCAGCTGTGTTCAGCAGAGAGTGGCACTCAGAGAATGCTGTGTGGTTCTCTTGAACATTTATGAAAGGCTTCCCAGAAACACATGTGATAAAGAGGGAGAATTCTTTCTCTGGAGCTTAAACCTGACATTAGTAGGCTCCACCAAGAGCCCAAGAAGTTTTGAGACATAATGTGACTGTTACCCCTTTTCAAATCCCAGTTAGTGTAGCCCACAGAGCAAGCAGCCTCTATGAAATGAGAATAGGAGGTACACTGGTAAGTTCTGAAGGGCAACTTCTCACAATACGTCAGGTTCTGAGCCTCTTTCGGTCACAAACACACAGGTTCAAACTAGTCCATAGAAATAAAGAACGATTCTAGTAGGAAAAACATCAAAACTAATTTGAATCATTACCTGAATGGTCACAGGGAAATATTTTTCACATCTCTTACATACTTATACTAGAAATTAACAGGAATGGCTGCCTGTCCTACAGAAATTATCCACCCAGTGTATGGGTGTTATCTCAATTGGTCTACCAGAAAGAGCCCCACTCTTCTGGTCAAAGCAGTGCAGTTGGCTGATCCAATCTTCTCCCCTTGCTGAAGCAATTGGTATAAGAAATTAGCATTCTTTCCTAGCTTTATGTTAAACAGGAGCTAAGAGAGATTCTTCTGTTTTTTTGTGTGATGTTTTGTTTTGTTTTGTTTTTTCAATGAACACCCATGCCACCAGGAGAAAGTTCATCTTCAATAGGAATAAATGAAGATGACACAGAAAAAGGCAGAGAGGAAAAATGGAGAGGGAGAGTGTGCAATGATGTTCAAGAACCTAGTTTCCATATCTCGGATCCTTAGTGCCATTGTGTTCCTGTTGCAATTCCTTTGAGTCCATGAGCTACCCTCGATGCCTGAATAAATTCCCTAGTTTGACTTGGGCTTTTGTCATTTGTAACCAAAAGAATGCGTAGCTGAAGTATCAGTTAAGATGTTTTTGGCTACAATTGAGAAAACTCTACTAATAGTAAATTAAACTTTAAACATATTTATTGTGAACAAATCTAGAGATAGTCCCATATTCAAAATTACCATCAAGTTTCTTTTTTTTTTTTTTTTTCTATTCTGTCACTCTCAGAATACAAGATTTTGCCTCAGGCTTGTAGCCTCAAGGTCACAAGATGGCTGCCACATCAGTAACTATCATATCTTCATATCACAGCATCCAAAGCAGGAAAGAAGGAAGAGGACAAATGAGCTCTGTCATTCAAAAGAGAAAAAAAATATAGATTTCCCAGAAGATCCCCATAAAATTTCCTTTTACATCTCACTGGCTAAAACTGGATGATATAAACTGATGACCAACGAAGAGGAAAGGGAGAGCCTGGACTAACTTATGCCTCACAATTTACCCTCCTGGCTAGGAACTTTGCTAACAGCATCCTGTTGTTGATTTATATTGAATTGAACAGACATCAGTCTCTATCCTAACCATGTAGAGATCTGAGGTTTAAGAACTATAGCTGTGATCATATTCCAAACTAAATTATTTTATTTTTTAGATTCGGGGGTGCATGTGTAGGTTCGTTACAAGGGTATATTGCATGATGCTGAATTCAAAATGAATTGTTTTTTAAAAAGTAATTTCAATTTTTTAGAGATTTAGGGGGTACATGTGCAGATTTGTTACATAGACAAATTCTGTGATGTTGATGTTTGGGATACAACTGATCCCATCCATCACCCAAGTACTGATCATGGTACTCAATAGTTTTTCTGGCCTTTCCTCCCTTCCTCTTTAGCCATTCTTGGAGTTTCTAGTACCTATTGTTCCTATCTTTGTGTCCATGTGTAGCTAATGTTTAGCCCTTAGTTATAAGAGAACATGTAGTACTTGGTTTTCTGTTACTACATTAATTCACTTAGAATAATGTCCTCCAGCTGCATCCATGTTGCTGCAAATGACATGATTTCGTTCTTTTCTATGACTGGATAGCATTCCATGGTATATATGTACCATATTTTCTTTATCCAGTCCACTGTTGATGGTCACCTATCAGCCTGAAATCTTAAATGATGATGTTAATAATGATGATGATGATAATTTATAGTTCTAAATCTGGACCAGGCCTGTTCAAAGCATTTACTTAATTCTTAGAACAATTCATTGAAATTTCACAACATCCAATGAGATAGGCATTATTATTATTATTTGTATCATTATTATATTACCATCATATTAGACATGAAGAAAATGACGCATCTTGGAGCTAAGTAACTCATGCAAAGTCACTTGGCTAAAAAAGTATGGTGTTGAGAGCTGAACTTCGGAAGATTGACCTGGAGACAGATCTGTTACACTATATTATATAACACTCTTCTCTCTCCAAAATCAAATGAGATAACAGTATTATGAAGATATGAATTTTATGCCTAGGAAACATATTATTGCAAAAGTGTTATTTGCCCATAAGCTGACCTTGAAATTATAGCTACCATATTTACAAAAAGAATACATTAATTCTAAAATGTGGATCATTCCCACTAACCTCTTTTCTGTTTCTTTCTATGCACACAAATGACTGGGTATAGGATTAGAAAATCCTCTGCACAGGGAAACACAGAACAATTCAATTAATAATTTCAATTTCATTTGGCATTAAAGGTGTTTTAAAAATAGATGTCTTTATCTCAGTGAAAGCAAGACCATTAAATGAAAAGAAGTCCCTCTGAAGATTGAGAGCTCAATGGCACTAAATTAGTCAATGAATTTAAAATTACAAAGACTTAAAACCCCCCAGGAAAGATTTTATAGTGTCTTTTATCCAGTGATTTTGGATATTAGGCCTTGGGAGAAAGACAAAATTCATTCTAAAGAAGCATGAAAAGCTGAAACTTAAAAAAAAAAAAAAATACTCTTGCAACTGTAAAAAAGGCAAATGACATTGAACAGTCTAATATCATTTTCCAATTGGAGTGCATTAAAAGCAGAGGAAACAAAGTAAATTCAGACCAAGACATTCCTAAAAGTTAAGTAAACAGAATTTATTAGAATTTAGGAAATTTAACTTTTTGTTCTTATTCTTAATGATGTAAACTCCAAGTCGTACAGACAAAATTTTTAAAAGCAAGTGTAATCCTTGTCTCAACAGTTTCTCTTTAATTAACTCTCTGGTCAAATGTCAGCCAATTGCTTTCAAACGGTGATTAGCTTCTCCTCCATTGTGTGAACAGTGACCAAGCTGTGCCTCTACAGCAGCTGTCATTTCATACCTGAAGGGGCAAAGTATATGACTGCCTGCTGGATTGACATAATAACTGGGGAACATAAAAATGAAAATGTCCTTGAAATCTCCAACAGACAACATTAGTAATTTCTACTTAGCCACAAAGATGAACTGTCCCTCCATCTCTAATAGAAAACAATAAGAGAACAGGATTATCAGTATAATCCTAAACATTAAATAAAATCAGTTGTAAACCTGACGTTAAACAACCAATGTTACTCAAACAACACATATACAACAAATAATTCAGTCTAGTTCAGTTACTGGAGAAGAAGTAAGTGGAGAAAAAAAGAAGTTTGCTTGAGGAACCAACTTATTCATTCAGATTAAGCACCTCCATGTGTCCAAGCACTGGACTAGGAATTGGGAATCAAAATGAGGTAGACCCAGATCTTGCCATCTAAGTAATCATAGAATCCACCAAACACCAAGAATCCAGAACCCCATTTCGCCCTAAAACCATTACAAAATTTTACCCTTAATTCAAAAATCTACACATTCCATTGACTATACATGTAACCTTTCTATCTTAGTTTTTTAGTATAAAAATGCATTTTTTTTTAACATGGAGTCTCGCTCTTGTCACCCAAGCTGAGTATGATGGCATGACCTCAACTCACTGCAACCTCCACCTCTTGGATTCAAGCAATTCTCCTGTCTCAGTCTTCCAAGTAGCTGGGATTATAGGTGTGCACCACCGTCCCCAGCTAATTTTGTGTTTTTAGTAGAGATGGGGTTTCCCCATGTTGGCCAGGTTGATCTTGAACTCCTGACCTCAGGTCATCCACTCACTTTGGCCTCCCAAAGTGCTGGGATTACAGGTGTGAGCCACCGTGCTCAGCCTTAAAAAGTGACATTTTTATATACCCATAAAATTTCAAGAAATTTAAAAAATTACTGAAATTGTCTTCCTAACATTTTTAATAGAAAGCCTCATAACAAAATATCTTTACTGATCCTTCTGTCTAATGAACAGGTTCTACTCAACACTAAAAATGCAGATGTTAAATTATCTCACCAGTCACCTGGATGTCAAGGTGATAGTCCACCTATTAGCTGGTAGTTTCTGTTATCTAGAGGGAACCAGATGCTTGACATCTGATTACTAAAATATTCTAATGACTACCAGCTAACCAGCTCTTAATAGCCATCTCGAAATTTTGGTTTAAAGTAGAAACTAAACGTCAAGAAATTCTTTTTTAGAATGAGTTCCCGTCCTTTGCAGGGACATGGATGAAACTAGAATTCATCATTCTCAGCAAACTGACACAGGAACAGAAAACCGAACACCGCATAGTCTCACTCATAAGTGGGAGTTGAACAATGAGAACACATGGACACAGGGAGGGGGACATCACACACTAGGGCCTGAATACCTAATGCATGCAGGGCCTAAAACCTAGACAATGGGTTGATGGGTGCAGCAAACCACCGTGGTACATGTATACCTATGTAACAAACCTGCATGTTCTGCACATGTATCCCAGATCTTAAAGTAAAATAAAAAATAAAAAAATAAATTTAATTTTAAAAAAGAAATTATTTTTTAACTCAAATCTTTCATGCTTTAACTTGATCACTTGCTTTCTCCTTATTTTGTTGTGAAACAGAAAGAATAATGGTTATAATTTACTATCTCCTGGTCTTAAGAGAAAACAGAGGTCCTATTGATTAATATTGGTAATGTATTAATGTAGGATCAATGGAAACTCTACTACATTATTGAGATTATTAATCTATTTACTATTCAACAATTCCTCAGTGTCAATATAAACCGTATGCTATGCTACATCCTGGAGATATAATGGTGAGGCACAGTCTTATTCTCTTGAAATTTTTAGCCCTGTGAGAAAGACAGACAAATAATTGCACAGACATATATAGAACTAAGACAAATGATTTAAGCAGAAGGTACCCAGAATTATGAAAGCCTAATGTAACAGAATATGGCCTTTTAGAAGGAATCAGAGAAAACTTCCAAAGGTAAGTATCTTCAAGCTGAGAAAAGAAGAAAAATTGGGAGAAAAGAAAAAATTGTCCCCAAAATAAGAGCATATGAAAAGGCCCTGTGGCAAGATGAAGCATATTAGATAACAGTTTTCAAAATGTAGTCAGAGCCCCTATGAAAATAGTCAAAAGGAGAGTCATGATAATATAAGATGTTTCTTTCACTTTTCACTATGATTCTCTTACAGGTATACTATAGAGTTTGCCAGGGGCAACATGAAATGTGATACTGCAACAAATTAAATACAGAGCAGATATGAGAATCCAGTTGTGTTTCATTAAGCCACCCATTAAAGAAGTTTGCAGAAATGTAAAACAGAGCTATTCTTTTTACTAATTTTCTTATGTAGGAATATATAGTTTATCAGTATTATTATTATTATTGGTCTCTTAATATGTAATAACCCAATAATGTTACACTTAATAAATTAATAAAGGAACACTGTTTGAAGTTTTAAATTTCCATTTCCAATTATGGTAAGCAACAATAGATATAACACATAAGAACAAAAGCTCATTGGCATCCTCGATAATGAAGAAAAGGAGCCCTAAAACCAAAAAGTTGGAAACTTACTGATAGGAGGAAATTAAAAATGAACAGCGTGACTGAAACAGAGAGTAAGGGAGAAGATGTTCATCAGGGTATTTCTTCCTCTTTCTCTCATCCCTCACACTAGCATTCTGCCTATTTCCTTTCAATCGAAAGAAAATAACTCACCAGGTCTGTCACAAATACATATACATACCTGTGCATGTGTCTGTGTGCATGTGTGTGGCGTGTGTGTGTGTGTGTGTGTGTGAGAGAGAGAGAGAGAGAGAGAGAGAGGGAGACAGAGAGAAATAAGGAAGATGAGCAGTAGCTCATTGGTTCTTAAAATCAGGGCCAGCCACATACTTTGCAAGGCTCAGTGCAAACTGAAAATATGGAGTTTCTTATTTAGAAAGCAGGGGTGGAGGGAAATACTGTAAAAGATACTGAAATATAATATTTTTGCTTTCTTCAATGATCCCTTTCTCTCTCATCTGGTATTTGTTATTTGCTATTTAACATCATTCTAAGTAAAGAAAAGTAGAATTTTTAATATTATAATAGTGTTTTCTATTCATTTTATATAGTACAGTGCCAATTTTAAATGCAAATATAAATTCAGTAAGAAATATCTATTTTTAAAGCGTTATAATTGATTCTAATGTTTGCTGTGGTTAAGAAACACTGAGAAATTCCATGGTTTCAAAGTGTCATAAAACCAATAGTCAAAAGTAAGAAAGAGGACAAGATAGATACCTCTGAGAATAATTTTTAATAGCCACCCAAAATATTTAGCGAATCCAAAATAAGCCACATACGAGTTGGCATGCTTAGGTCCAGATATTTCTTTCTGCATAAGAAATTGATTATTGGGGGTAAGAGGTGGTTTGAAAAATTAACAAAGATATAAGAGAAAGAAAAAACTATATTGAAGACTCAGAGAATGAGCAAAGCTCTAAACTTAACTTAGCTGAGGAACTAAGAGAAAATTTTGGAAAACATTATGATACCTTCAGGAGCTTGAAATAAAATGTGACCATCAAAGTCCAGGAGTCTAAGAAAAACAAAACAATAAAATGAAAGAATGGTTAGAAGAAACACAAAGATAACAAAGTAAGATTTAAAGGAATATCAAAGAAAGGTTTCAAAGGAAACCAAAGTTATAATAGCTGAATACAAAATTTGCATAACACTTTTTAAAGAGCACTACTGATAATGAAGACATAAAATGAAAATTATATACATTTGATGTAGAGAGAAAATTAAAATCAGCCCAAGAATTATGAGTACTTTCAAGAAATTTGGAATCAAAGTAGCAACCAAGACATAATTGAAAAAATAAGGTGAACGAAGAAAAATAATTAAAAGAGATCATTGTTGAGAACTATTCAGCTAAGATTTTTCATAATTTACATTATCAAGAAGAGAAAATCTTATGTAAAGGTAGAAAAAACTAAACAGCTTCTGCTGCTCCTGGTGCTGCTTGTGTGCTCGTTTGGTGCGGACCTGGTACCTTTTTTGTGAAGCGGCAGCTGAGGAGACTCCGGCGCTCGCCATGGCTGACGAAAAGCCCAAGGAAGGAGTCAAGACTGAGAACAACGATCATATTAATTTGAAGGTGGCGGGGCAGGATGGTTCTGTGGTGCAGTTTAAGATTAAGAGGCATACACCACTTAGTAAACTAATGAAAGCCTATTGTGAACGACAGGGATTGTCAATGAGGCAGATCAGATTCCGATTCGACGGGCAACCAATCAATGAAACAGACACACCTGCACGGTTGGAAATGGCGGATGAAGATACAATTGATGTGTTCCAACAGCAGATGGGAGGTGTCTACTGAAAAGGGAACCTGCTTCTTTACTCCAGAACTCTGTTCTTTAAAGACCAAGATTACATTCTCAGTTAGAAAACTGCAATTTGGTTCCACCACATCCTGACTACTACCCTACAGTTTTCTCTATTCTTTCATTTCCCCCTTCCCCATTCCTTTATTGTACATAAAGTAACTGGTATATGTGCACAAGCATATTGCTTTTTTTTTTTTTTTTTAACTAAACAGCCAATGGTATGTTTTAATTGACATCAAGTGGAGACGGGATGGGGAAAAATACTGATGCTGTGAAAATACCCCCTTTCTCCATTAGTGGCATGCTCATTCAGCTCTTATCTTTATATTCCAGTAAGTTATTTTGCTCTCACTGTTTTAACAAAAACACACAACATAAAAATCCTTGCATATCTTGTTCAATTGGAGAATTTTAATGTTTTTCATTTATCATTGTAAAACCAAGGACAATTTTATAACTTTTTTGTACGTAGCTGTTACATGTAGGGCAATCTGTCTTTAAGTAGGGATGAATTACTCTAAAACAAAAAAGAATCTTAGATAGTTTTCCCTTCAAGTCAAGCATCTTGTTGTTTAAATAAACTTCTTGTTTAAAAAGAAAGAAAAAACTAAGCAGATTAACCACTAAGGAATTAAAACCAGGTGGATTCTAATGTCTCCAAAATTATACAGCAGAAAAGTAATGAAATGATATACGTAAAATTTTCAGAGATATAGGCCCAGTAAAAATATCATTCACTTCTGAAAACAGCAGAAAGACATCCTCAAGATATACAAGAACTCAAACATAACATCTTTGTACCTTTCTTGAAACTATCTTGTACAACATACTAAAGATATCAAATGTTAATAGAAATTGAGTCAAAAAATGAAAAAGTCAGGTTATATAAATGTAAACAGTGTACCCCGAGCATAGTTTAGCAAAGTTAAATTTAAATAACTGTTGTTAGTTGGAGTAAAAAGTTGAATGCAAACATCAAAAATAATCATTGTAAGAGGAAATATAAAAGGTGGTATATATTTAGTTAAGAATGGTTATCTGAGTTGCAAACCTCAGATTGTATTAATATTAATGAGAAGTACAGCTTTTAATTACTGGAGAAGATAAAACTAAAGAAAACAGTCACATTTTATAGGGCAAAGAAAGCACAAAATGAGATGGAGTAAAGATAAAATATTTGAGTGTAGTACAAAAAGTTTAAATTCCTCTATTAATCTAAATAGTCTCAAATTAAATTGAGACACAATGTAAATATATGCTGCTTTCAAGAGACCTACCTAAAATAAAGTGACATTAAAATATTTTTAAAATATAGGCAGAGATTTATCAAACTGAAAACAGACTGCCTGCAACAACGGATCTAATAGAATCAAGAACTAATTGTCTACATTAACACATTTTTACTATTCCAATGAATTCTTGCCTAGGAAAATAAAGTTTCAAATAACTTAACTGTTTGTTTCATGAAGTTCTTAAAAATTCATTTACCTTTTCTGCACCTCTCCTTCCTTCCACCAGTAATCCTCAAATAGACCCCAGTGTCTGTTTTTACTTTTGTGTTCATGAGTTCTCATCATTTAGCTCAGAAAATATAATTATTGGGTACTGGGCTTCATACCTGGGTGATGAAATAATCTGTACAACAAGCTCCCATGACACAAGTTTACCTATGTAACAAACCTTCACACGTACCCCTGAACCTAAAATAAAAGTTCAAAAAATAAATAAATAAAAATAAAAATCAATTTATCTGAAAAAGAAACTGTTCAACTTGCCTCCTCCTCAGGTATTAGAGAGGAATAACCTCTTTCTGAAGAAAATAGATGTCTTAAATAGGCAAATTTCTCCATTATCAAACAAATGCTCATTTATCAAGACCCACATTAAAACCCTCATTTTTCTGTGCCCACCAATTATAATTAATATCAAAAACATTGCACAATTCTTCTCAGATCCCTGCATTTAAAAATTTGCTTTAAACCAAACCCAAAACTCCCTAAATATCCATCCATAAGTGATATTCTCCCTTACTATAGTAGGTAATAAACTTGTATTTGCCTACACTATATGTTTTGGGGTGAGTTTTTTTTTAATTGGCAATCAACAAAATAATCTCAAAAAAAGTTAACATTTGTTTTTGAATAAACTAAACAATAATTTAAAAAATTAGCTGGGTGTTACTTTCTGTTCATCAAGAGATATAATCCATAACAAATATATAATAGTCATAAACTTTTAAGTGCTAAATAACATAGTGTCACATATGAATAAATTTCAAACTGTTAAAAGTGTGGAAAGAAATTGATGGATACAGAACTACAATGGGAGAACTTAACTTTTTGCAGATCAAGTAGTCAAAAAAAGGAAGACAAATAACAGACAAATGCAAATAAAAAGAAAAAACAAGAATGACAATGTCAGACAAAATCATCTTTGAGGAAAAACATAAAAACATATAAGTATCATTTTTTATAAGATTAGAATAATTCAACTAGCAATCTTAAATTCGTAACTATAGATTAGATTCAGTAGCCTACACAAAAAGCCTTTCCAAGTGTATATAGAACACCAATTTTTTAAAAAATGATAATATATTAAACACTGACTTTTTAAATGATAATATATCCATAATATAGTTATATAGTAATCTCCATAATAGAGAAATTTTAAATTCCTTAAGCAAATGCTTTTCAAGCCATAGCTGCTAATCACAGTGCCGTAGAGCAGGAAATTAATAATTTGTTTTAACTAATCAAAATGAAAATGTAAAACATACATCTACACAGTTATTGGCTTAAAGAGAGAATTAAAACAATTACATCTCATGTACAAAAAAATTAGAGAACTACTTATCAAAGATATGAGCCATAGCCAAAGCTACTTTAATCCTAATAATCATTTTGTATTTTCGAAGAATGAAGTTGCTATGGTTTGAATGTGCTCCCCAAAAAGCTTATATTGGAAATTTAAACTCCAATGCAACAGTATTGAGAAGTGGGGCCAAATGGGAGGTGTGTAGATCATAAGAGATTCACCCTCATGAATGAATGGATGATAATTATAAAAGGGCTTGAGGTTGCAAGTTAGATCTTTTGCTCTCTCATACTGTCTTGTCCTTCCACCTCTACTATGGAGTGACACAGCAAGAG
>NW_012106241.1:1166457-1169245 GCF_000951045.1 Mandrillus leucophaeus
CAAAGGTTCAGCACTCACATAAGTTTGAAAATGTTTAATGCTATAAAGCCTTCTTCTGCATGTCACAATATATATAAGGCCCTGAAGTTCCTTTAGGTAAAGAAAAATAAACTTTATTTAACCTTGTGTTTCTCCAACTTTCTTGACCACAAAACACTTGTCACACATTTCATCTATTAATATTCTCTCCTGGGCACTTTAGAACAGGCATTCCTATTGAAATACTAAGCCAAACAAGGATATCTATAATCATCACATTTAACAGTATTTTAGATCTGTAACTCACAAAATGAAATAAAACAGAAATGAGTTAAGTTATGCAAGATGAATGCACTTGTTAAACATGCACATAAAAATAATGACTGCAAGCGGTCTGATGCAGTGGCTCATGCCTGTAATCTCAGCACTTTGAGAGGCCAAGGTGGGTGGATCACCTGAGGTCAGGAGTTCAAGACCAGCCTGGCCAAAAATGGTGAAACCCTGTCTCTACTAAAAATACAAAAATTAGCCAGTGTGGTGGTGGGCATCTGTAATCCCAGCTACTGAGGAAGCTGAGGCAGAAAAATCACTTGAACCCCAGGAGGCAGAGATTGCAGTGAGCCAAGATCACATCACTGCACTCCATCCAGGGCGACAGAGCAAGACTCCATCTCAAAAACAAATTAAAAAATCTGTAATAAAATACACCAGAATGATAATAGTGGTTATCTCTGTAGAATCAAATGACAGCTGATTGTATTTTCCCCTTTATATTTTCTGTATTCCCTATGATAAGAATGCATTATTTTATAAAAAACATGTTGAGACTCTTTGTCCAAAGCATAAAGGCACAAAGTTTTTCCAAACAAAAAAAAAATCAGAATCAAAAATATAAATAGTCTACAAAAATACTGATCAAACCAATGTTAAGCACATCTGAGGCTCTCAACTGAAACCTGTTCAATTGGTCTCTTATTCTAAGCTCATTTGGTATGCAAAAGTGAGAACAAAGAATTATATCACCAGAAAAGAGAAGTTAATTACAAATAATGGAAGAAAAAAAATGTGACACAAATAATCAAGAACTAACCTAAGTAGGAAAACAAGGCAAAGTAAGTCAGCTACAAAAAAGAGCTAATATCTAAGGAAAGAACAAATCAACATTAGTCTAATTATTTGGAATTTCAAAAAAAAAACATAAAAGCATAATATCTGAAAAGACAAAAACCAAAAGATGTGCCAAATCCAAAGCCTCTATGTTACGATGCCAATATGCTTCTATAGTCATTAATTTTGTATTGTTTCTTTCTCTATTGCCAGGTGGATTTCTGTTGGCACTCCAACTGTAGAAATATGCCATTGATTCCATTTCTCTAAATCAGTGTAATAATTAGAGGCAGAGACTGTCAATCAGTAAGTTAATTCCTGAATTAATCAACTGTTTAGTTATTTAGTTACAACTAACAAACAAGCCAGAATGAAAGGTGAGGTGAAGCAAGAGAAATGGTTTAGTTTATAAAAGAAAGTAACAGTATGATTATTGTTTTGAATGAGTTAAAATTGATTTTCAAGTGGAAAAACATTCTTAAAACTATTTAAAATGTTAACAAAATGTAAGTACTGGCAAAACTTTTAAATGGCCATTTTCGTCTTCTTTTATCTTAGGCCCAAAAGTTCGAAAACAAAATAAATGACAAGTATTCCCATATTCCAAATCAAGTGCTAAATCAACTAACTGGAAATTGTAAGATCATTGAAAGGTTTTGCAAATCTTAGCACTTCAGCCTCTGAAAATGTATAAAAAGAGTTCAAATTAAGTCCAGAAGAATGAACTTGATTTCTTTGGTTTAAAAAGAAAAATCTGTGACTTTTCCTTCCACCATCCCTCACTCCCATGGGGAAATAAAGAAGGGCCTTTGAGCATCTACTGGAGCACTTGAAATTTGCCCCCTGAAGTTTAAGAAGAAACACAGATTTAAAGTTTGACACGACTCTGAGAAATGTTCAGGCAAAGATCACTGCAAGATTCCAGGCATGAAGGGCTTTAAGAGTTTGCTACTCCGGTTTTACAAAGAAAAAAAAGAAAAATTTCCTATGGCATTCTAGTACTTCACTCTACTGCTTTATCCCCTTTTATCCATCAATTTATTTTTACCTATCCCATCTTCCTATTCACCTACTTCCAGCTCACCTTACCCACATTTAATTCAATGTCCTACCTCTTCTGCACCCAGGCTTTTGTCCCAAGATAGTTCATATGAACAAGAATAGTTTTCTTTCATCCTCTATGCCAATTCCTGGCTGCCATTTTGCCTGCCCTTCGAATAAATATTGAATCTGTTTTTTATTTGAAATGCTAAAAATTCAAGCAATGATCATTTAAAAGCTGAAGGATATCATTTATATTCATCAAATGGTTCTCCTAAGACTTCTGGCTGAAACAGATGACCTTTTCCACTAAAGGATATAAACCTTTTTCCCCAGACAAAATATGAAATGGCTCTGATTCCATACCAACATCAAGATCTATCTCTCTACTGGATCACGGTTCAAATAAAACTAGGCCGCATATTTTTTAAAACACTTAAAAAAGAACCTTATCCTATTCTCTTTCTTCATTTCAATGTCTCACATATCTGTAAAGTGAAAGAATAACATACCCAGAAGAGCTGTGCTCCAAAATTTAAAGATAAGTAAGTAGGTTATGTAAAACACACCCTTTTATCCTTGTGGCTTTATTTTGTCCAGTGTCATGACAAGAACGAATCAGAAAGGAACGGGTTTCTTTTTTTTTTTTTTTTTTTTTTTT
>NW_012106241.1:1169515-1189462 GCF_000951045.1 Mandrillus leucophaeus
TGCCCGGCCAGTAACGGGTTTCTTATGAAATTTACTGCAACTAATTTACATTAAGAGACTACATTGAAGAATCAATGAGAACTGCAGCTCCATTAAAACAATAAATATAAATTACAGATATATGTGTCAAAAACACAGATTGAGATGGCATACAGGTTGCTTTTGATGTTTTGTTTTTTGACCATGAAGATCTCATGGTCGGTGTTTCAGTTGCCAAAACAGTAATGTGATTGCAAAACAGAGCTGCCAGGAACCTTTCGTAATTGAATTCTGGCATCACACAGTTTGTCATGTTAGACAATTGAAGCTTCAGAAACTTCTGTTTTTCCACAAACCTATGAACTGTGCCATTCTCCAGTAAAATTACAAAAGCCACGAATTTGACACATCCAGAAACACAAACAGCAGGCTTCCCAGAAAAGGAGCATGTGCCAGGGCATGTAAACATTTAACACACTGTCACAGAACTGCCTACAGTTCTCCTCTTGTCAAGGATTCAAAATAACTTAAAAGCATTCTATGTACAGGAAGCCAAAATGATTACCAAAAAAAATCACTTTAACCTCTGTTGCATTTACAATGAGGGTTATGGGTGTTGATTTTTTTTTCCAAAAACAAAAATCATAATTTTTAAATACTTTAATCTCTAAGAAGTTACAGAAACATATAACATGAAATGAGAGAACAAAGGAGAACCAGGATCCACATAAGTGGGCAGAATAATTGTGTGTGGAGTGCTAGAGGTAGAAGTAGAAGCCCCATTTTCTGACTTCACAGTATTGTGGTTAGATTGTGGGTTCTAAAATTGACTTTGTTAGATGTGAGTCCTGGCACAATGTAACTAGCTGTGTGATCTCAGGCAAGTTATCCCATATCTCTTATTTTCAGTTTTTTCACCTGTAAAAATGAGAATAATTCAAGATTCTACTTGATTGAATTGCTGTGATTATTAACTAATGCATGTAAGATACTTACTATAATGCCTAGAATATATTAAGTACTTGTAAATGTTAGGTTTTATAGCCATCGTTATTCCTTCTGTAACTTGCTACCTCAGGCTTAATATCCTTGAATTTGTACAAAACATCTTTTGTAAACATCTTTTTGAAGCCTTAATCTAGAGAAAACTGCCTTGCTGTAGCATCATCAAACAGAATAAAGGCAGTTGATTTGGGCCTCTTGTTTTTTTTTTTTTTTTTTTTTTCTGGAATAAAGTTGGAGAAGGGCAAGGAGCTAAGTCTTTTCAATATCTCTAAGAACTTAAGATACAGACAACAACATAGATCCAGAAAGACCTCCATATACACAGGTGTCAGTACATAAAAAATTGAAACTAGCCTCTGTATTTTACACTTCATGCAAGGAATAAGATACTCACAAAATATTTGGGAAGACTGGAGGGATATGTGTATACTATCCATTGAATTCAAGAGCTTACTAACTAAAAGCTACAATCCAGGATCAGAAAGCTGCTTCTCCAACCACCTCAAGACACTCACAAAGCTGCTGAGTAGGCCTTGGAACCTGAGCCCTGCCATCCTGCCTCTATCACTGCCATGAGTGGGTGAATGACAATTAGAACCCTGAGTTCAGCTGCCACTGCCGCCTCATGTTTCCACAATCCTGTCTGCCTACACAAACAGAAGCAGGCAGAAAGCACCGACCTCATGTCCAAAGTCCAAATTAGTGGAATCCTCATGGCATCTAGAACCCCAGAGGCAAGGGAGTCTGGAAAATGTAGCAGTAAGCTTCTCATGCCCTGGTAGGTAGATAGAATGAGTTGAGAATGATATTCAACATGGTCCCTCTCTTTGGCTTCTTAACTTTCATATATGCCATTTGATATGAAATTAAGATTCTACACAAAAATAGTAAAAATGATATTGGTGCACCTAGAAAAATACAAATATTCCTCACAGAAACATAACAGAACTCATTCTTTCCCCAAAAGATGAACCCTAAGACTTTCAGTCTGAATTTAACTCTCTCTCTGGGTGACATTTCTTCCTGTTATAGTTCAGTCACAATCTGGCTTTAATAATCCATTACCTAAGGACTAAACTATAAATCTAAACTACCACAAATACAATTAATGTAAAGTAATAAAACAAAAGGATGGAAGAAGAATATGTTTATTAATATATTTATATACTGCATATGTATATACACATACAAACCCATACATGATTAGAGTCCTGTTTTGTGAAACTGGCCACAAGACATAAATGGAATTTAAAACTTCCTTCCTCAACCACACATTCCATTTTCCCTTTGCTCTCAACAAGATATTAGCTAGTATGTGGTTTTTATTTGGCGGTATATGAAAACCTTCAATCTTAAGATATCCAGACATTAATGGCTCTTTCAGCATTGAGTTGAGACCATTGTTTTATGTTATTTTACTTTAAGTTCCAGTATACATGTGCAGAACATGCAGGTTTTTTATATAGGTAAACTTGTGCCATGGCAGTTTGCTGCACCCATCAACCCGTTATCTAGTTATTAAGCCCCAAATGCATTAGCTATTTGTTCTGAGGCTTCCCCTCCCCTTTCGCCTCCAACAGGCCCCAATGTGTGTCATTCCTCTACCTGTGTCCATGTGTTCTCATTGTTCAGTTCCCACTTATGAATGAGAACATGTGGTGTTTGGTTTTCTGTTCCTGCATTATTTTGCTGAGGATGGTGGCTTCCAACTTCATCCATGTCCCTGCAAAGGACATGATCTCATTCCTTTTTATGACTACATAGTATCCCATGGTGTATATGTACCACATTTTCTTTACCCAATCTATCACTGATGGGCATTTGGGTTGGTTTCATGTCTTTGATATTGTGAATAGTGCTGCAATAGACATAGGTATGCATCTATCTTTTTTATTTTTATTTTTTAGATGGAGTCTCACTCTGTCACCCAGGCTGGAGTATAGTGGAGTGATCTCAGCTCACTGCAACCTCTGCTTCCCAGGTTCAAGCCATTCTCCTGTCCTAGCCTCTCGAGTAGCTGGGACTACAGGCGCATGCCACCACGTCTGGCTAATTTTTGTATTTTTTAGTAGAGATGAGGTTTCACCATGTTAGTCCCGCTGTTCTCAAACTCCTGACCTCAGGTGATCTACCCACCTCAGCCTCTCAAAGTGCTGGGATTACAGGTGTGAGTCACCATGCCCGGCCTGCATGTATCTTTATAATAGAATGATTTATATTCCTTTGGGTATATACTCAGTAATGGGATTGCTGGGTCAAATGGTATTTCTAGTTGTAGATCCTTGAGGAATCACCACCATCTTCCCAATGATTGAACTCATTTACATTCCCACTAACAGTGTAAAAGTGTTCCTATTTGTCCACAGCCTTGCCAGCATCTGTTGATTCTTGACCTTTTAATAATCGCCATTCTGATAGGCGTGAGATGGTATTTCATTGTGGTTTTGATTTGCATTTCTTTAATGATCAGTGATGTTGAGATTTTTTTCATATGTTTGTAGACCACATAAATGTCCTCTTTTGAAAAGTGTCTGTTCATATCCTTAGCCCACTTTTTGATGGGGTTGTTTCTTCTCTTGTAAATTTGTCTAAGTTCCATGTAAATTCTGGATATTAGAACTTTGTCAGATGGGTAGATAGGAAAATTTTTCTCCCATTCTGCAGGTTGCCTGTTCACTATAATGATAATTCCTTTTGTTGTGCAGAAACTCTTTAGTTTAATCAGATCCCTTTTGTCAATTTTAGCTTTTGTTGCAATTGCTTTTGGCAATTTTATCGTAAAGTCTTTGCCCATGCCTATGTCCTGAATGGTATTGCCTAGATTTTCTTCTAGGGTTTCTATGGTTTTAGAATTTAAGCCTTTACATTTAAGACTTTAATCCATCTTGGATTAATTTTTGTATAAGGTGTAGGGAAGGGGTCTAGTTTCAGTTTTCTGCATATGGCTAGCCAGTTTTCCGAGTGTCATTTATTAAATAGAGGATTCTTTACCCATTGGTTGTTTTTGTCAAGTTTGTAGAAGATCAGATGATTGTAGATGTGTGGTCTTATTTCTGAGGTCCCTATTCTGTTCCATGGGTCTATGTGTCTGTTTTGGTACCAGTACCATGCTGTTTTGGTTACTATAGGCTTGTAATATAGTTTGAAGTCAGGTAGTGTGATGCCTCCAGCTTTGTTCTTTGTGCTTAGGATTGTCTTGGGTATGTGGGCTCTTTTTTGGTTCCATAGAATTTTAAAGTGGTTTTCTCTAATTCTGTGAAGAGTGTCAATGATAGCTTGATGAGAATAGAATTAAATCTATAAATTACTTTGGCCATTATGGTCATTTTCATGATATTGATTCTTTCTATCAATGAGAATGGATGTTTTTCCATTTGTTTGTGTCTTCTCTTATTTCCTTGAGCAGTGGTTTGTAGTTCTCCTTGAAGAGGTCCTTCACATCCCTTGTTAGCAATTGGGAATGGGAGTTCATTCATGAGTTGGCTCTCTGCTTGTCTACTGTTGGTGTATAGGAATGCTTGTGACTTTTGCACGTTGATTTTTTATCCTGAGAATTTGTTGAAGTTGCTCATCTGTTTTAGGAGTTTTGGGGCTGATATGATGGGGTTTTCTACATATAAAATCACGCCGTCTGCAAACAGAGATAACCTGACTTCCTTTCTTCCTATTTGAATTTGCTTTATTACTTAATCTTGCCTGATTGCCCTGGCCAGAACTTCCAGTACTATGTTGAATAGGAGTGGTGAGAGAGGGCATTCTTGTCTTGTACCAGTTTTCAAAGGGAATACTTCCAGTTTTTGCCCATTTAGTATGATTTTGGCTGTAAGTTTGTCATGACTAGCTCTTATTATTTTGAGATATGTTCTATCAATATCTAGTTTATTGAGAGTTTTTAATACAAAGGGATGTTTAATTTTATGGAAGGCTTTCTCTGCATCTATTGAGATAATCATGTGGTTGTTGTCATTGGTTCTGTTTATGTGATGAATTACATTTATTGATTTGCATATGTTGAACCAGACTTGCATCCCAGGGAGGAAGCCGACTTGATCATGGTGCATAAGCTTTTCGATGTGCTGCTGAATTCAATTTGCCAGCATTTTATTGAGGATTTTTGCATCGATGTTCATCAGGCATATTGAAATAAGTTTTCTATTTTGTTGTGTTTCTGCCAGGTTTTGGTATCAGGATGATGCTGGCCTCATAAAATGAGTTTTCTATTGTTTGAAATTAGTTTCAGAAGGAATCGTACCAGCTCCTCCTTGTACCTCTGGTAGAATTCGGCTGTGAATCCATCTGGTCCTGGGCTTTTGTTGGTTGGTAGGCTATTTATTACTACCTCAATTTCAGAATTTGTTATTGTTCTATTCAAAGATTTGAATTCTTCCTAGTTTAGTCTGAGAGGGTGTATTGTCCAGGAATTTATTCATTTCTTCTAGATTTTCTAGTTTATTTGCATAGAGGTGTTTATAGTATTGTCCGGTGGTAGTTTATATTTCTGTGGGGTAGGTGGTGATATCCCTTTATCATTTTTTAATGTTCTATTTGATTCTTCTCTCTTTTCTTCTTTGTTAATCTATCTAATGATCTATGTCATTAATATTTTCAAAAAATCAGCTCCTGGATTCACTGATTTTTTGAAGGATATTTCGTGTCTCTATCTCCTTAGTTCTACTCCGATCTTAGTTATTTCTTGTTTTCTGCTAGCTTTTGTATTTCTTTGCTCTTGCTTCTCTAGCAGTTGTGATGTTAAGATGTTGATTTGAGATCTTTCTAGCTTTTGATGTGGGCATTTAGACTCTCACACAATGATAATGGGAGACTTTAACATTCCACTGTCAATATTAGACAGATCAACAAGACAGAAAATTAACAAGGATATTCAGGACTTGAGCTCAGCTCTGGATCAAGTAGACCTGATGGATATCTATAGCACTCTCTACCCGAAAACAACAGAATATGCAATCTTCTCAGTGCCACATGGCACTTACTCTAAAATTCATCACATAATTGGAAGTAAAACACTCCTCAGCAAATGCAAAAGAACTAAAATCATTACGAACAGTCTCTCAGTCCACAGTACAATCAAATTAGAACTCAGGATTAAGAAACTCACTCAAAACCATATAACTACATGGAAATTGAACAACCAGCTCCTGAATGACTCCTGGGTAAGTAATGAAATTAAGGCAGAAATCAAGAAGTTCTTTGAAACCAACAAGAACAAAGAGACAACATATCAGAATCTCTGGGACACAGCTACAGAAGTGTTAAGAGTTGAGACAAATTGTTATTAACTTTTCCACTGGGTAGGATCATTAGAGGTGCTGCAGAGGGTATCTTGAATTTCAGACATATTTTTTCTTGCCTTCACAGTGTAACTGATACAGGATAGCCGAGCCCCGCAACTGGGGCTTATCCCAGGAAGGCTTTTGGCTTCACACAGGAAAAAACTCAAGGGCAAGCTGGTGGTGTTACATAGCAATCTTTTATTAAACAGTACCGCTGCTTGCAGAGCAGGGCTAACTCATAGGCAATGCACCCAGAGTAGGCCACATATGGGCTCTTGGCAACTGTATTTATACTCACAGAAACCTACTTTTAATTACCTGTAAATTAATGGGTGGGTCAATGCAAATTAAGCAGTAGTTCAATGCAAATTTAGGGATGGGTTATTTAAAACTTTCTATTAAATAGGTGGTAACTTCTGGGCCATTGCCATGGAAAGGACTGATAAGTTGGGGGTCATTGCCGTGGTATTTGTAAACTGTCATGGTGCTGGTGAGAGTGTCTTATGGTAATGAGCAAGGAAGGTGGCTAAAGATCACTTTCATTGCAACCTGCTGGTTCCTGGCTTCTTTATTCTGTCTGGGCTAGATTCTACTTTGGTCAACAGGGTTGTAAGCAGAAAGCAAGTCCTGCCAGTCTCCTGCCTCATTAAAACCACCTAATAAACCTATGACCGTCAAGATCACCTATATAACACAGTAACCATTTTTTTGCTTGTCAGTTCAGTGGCATAAGAGTCCAAAATGGCCAGGTGATCACCTCAATATTCAGTTTATATGGAACGAGCTGTTGTGTTCTGTGGCAGAAGCATGCATCTAAATCTTCTAAACAATCAGAATTCAAGGTTTCTGGGACATTTGTTAGGTGCGAAATGACCAAAATGACTAGGCATCTCGGCTTTGGTCAGATAAAGTCTATTTCAGGATGAGAATCTCAGGTCACAGGGTGACTTGTCTCCTATGATCAGCCACTTAGACTCCATCAGGACCCAGCAGTAAGCTAGGACCTGATTTACAGCATGAGAATTGTTATTTGTAAAAGGAAATGTGATGATCAGTTTTATGTGTCAACTTGGCTAGGGTATAAGTCCCAGTTATTCAATTAAATACTAATCTACACATTGCTGTAGAAGTATTTTGTAGATGTAGTTAACCCCTATTATATCAGTTGACCTTAAATAAAAGAGGTCATCCCCGATAATGTGAATGGGCCTTATTCAATCAGTTGAAAAATTTTAGAGCAAAACTGAGGTTTGTGTAAGGAAAAGAAATTCTGTCTCAGGAAAATAACATCAACTCCCATCTAAGACTTTCCAGCCTTCTGGCCTGCCCTACAAATTTCAGACTTGCCAGACTTCCCATAATCATGTGAGACAATTCCTTGAATTAAATTTATCTATCTATCTATTCATCCATCCTACTAGTTTTGTTTCTCTCTGAAACCCTGACTGATACAGCACCCATAACTTTATTCAAAGTCCAAGGTGACTGCAAATGATTCTCCACACAAAATCCTCTCCTGTCATTTCAGACCCGTAGTTTAGTAGGTTTAGTAGGTCATAAGGTTAAGTGGAAAAGATTCTGGGAAATCTGATTACATTGCAGCCTGAAGCAACTGAAGAACCATTTCTGGCACTGGGACACACTCAAAAGAGGCAACCTAATGGAATGACTGGATGATAGAAGAGGACCAAAATATGATTTAGGTTGCATTCAAAATATACAAAATGTAGCAAGTATTGCACATGTGTGTGAAATTGTGTTTGTGTGTTTTAGGAATTACAAAGTATATCAAATTGTCTTTTGCTTTGAATGGGGATATCTTCACATGCCCCTTACAGCTGGATTCCCAAAACCTTCACTGAAGTGGCAGATCCCTTAACTTACAAAGAGTATATTTGTCCCATCCTCTGGCAAACATAGGTCTTAGAAATACAGGTACAGTACCACTAAACAAAGTGTGGTCACGTATTTGTGCTGGTCTGTGAACTCTTTGTTACTGATTCTCAGTGTGTACAGAAATTGAGAGAAAGTACTTAGAAATGTTTACAGTAGTTGTATAGACTCTAATAATTAGATTTGTATTTTTATGCCCTTTCTTTTTTAATTATTTAGTTTTATTCTAATTTACAAAATCATTGGTCTGAAGAGATTGAAAACTTTTTTAAAACTGTCCATCATCCTTGATTGTTTGGGAAACACTGACCTAGCATACTTACTTTCTGCTCATCAGATTCTATCAGTTTGATGTCATCAATATGGTGGAAAAATATTCCATCCTATGGGATGATAAAATGATCAAATGTCTCATGGAGTAAATTATGACAGAGAACCAGAGAGATGGTCTGCCCCTGAAGTAAGATGTATCCTCTTTTTCTTTTCAGGTTAAGATCTAGTTGCTTCGGTTTGTAGGGAAAAGAGAAGTGCTCATCAGAAATGCAGTTGCATACAAGGTACCAGGGACCATGTTGATTGGCTCTCGCAAATAAAACAATTTGAATTATCATTTGATTACATTTAAAAGTATGTGTGTCATTCTCTAAGATGCATCCATATCCATTCCATCTTTGGTGGCAGCACTAATCTCTGTTATTCTCTCCCTGAGAGACATAGTACTGCTTTTGATTTACTACTTTGAACAGAAGGAGAAGTTTCAATGGTCTTTACTTAGCTTTTAATACCAAAATAGCCCTTAATCCATTAATCACTTGATTTTCAAAAAAGGCAACTATGACATGAGGACCAAAATGAGATTATTACTTTGGATTATCAACAGGACCTCTAAGGATTATCATTTTTTACAGTCACTAATCAATAATTCTCAAAATAACTAGATTTTTTTCTTTTTTTCAGTGTTTGAGTGTTACAGCAAATGGCAAATCACTTGGGGAGGACTAGAAAAAATACTTATTGAATATTGCAAGTACTTTTTCAAAAGGACTCAGCCATCCCTTGAGTCAAGATGCTGTGGAGTATGAGAGCTCTCTCAAATCTGGGATTTGGTCATGAATGTCCTCGACTCTACATTATGTTACCTCAAGTCAGTTTCCATTCACCAGACCTAAAGATTTTATTTCGTTTTAGTTATAAAGATCAAATAGGACCCTAATAGCCTACTCATTGGATTCAACATGGAAACTACGATCAGTTAGCCCCACAAGGATGCAGCACTCAAATAATTTCAATTATTATTCTTGCTCTGCTCTGTATTAGGGTAAAATGCTCTTTTTGCATCTGGTGGTTATCACTTGAATTCTGACCCTCTAGAATACTATCACATCCACTGAAATCAAAGATTTCAATAACAGCATCTTCCATGGTTATCCCCAATCTACAGAGAATTTCCACTGTTAGGGTCTGAACTGTACGGCCCCCAATTTTTTATGCTAAAGCCCTAACCCCTAGTACATCAAAATGTGACTGTATTTGTTGGAGACAGGCTTTTAAAGAGGTGATTAAGTTTAAATGATGCTATTAAGATCAGCCCTAATCCAGTCTGACAGACATCTTTATAAGAAGAGGAAATTTGAACACACAAAGAGACAACAGGGATATACAACCTCAGAGGCAAGGCCATGGGAGGTCACTACGAGAAGATGGCCATCTGCAAGTAAAGGAGAGAGGCTCAAAAGAAACCAAAGACCATGATCTCTGACTTCCACCCTTCAAATGTGAGAAAATAAATTTCTGTTTTTTAAGCTACTCAGTCTGTGGTATTTTACTACGACAGTCCTAGCAAACTCATACATCTACTAACACCACTGCTCCCTTTACCAATATAGTTTTCAATTTCCATTGTGAAAGCAACTTCTTTCCTTTGAGAAGACACACTTAGGAGGAAGAGGCCAAATGACATGTAATAAATACATTGCAATGTTCTCATTAGCCTAAATCTTTGCATTCCTTCCTCCACAGGTTATCTGGCAAGTCAACTTTATTTGGTGTTTACCAGCACTGAATTCAAGTCTTCATTAATCAAGTAAAAGATGAGGGTTAACTAGCCAAAGGCTGGTTCCCTGAAGCAGAATAGCCTCCTGTAAAGTTGCACAGAAAATGGCTGTGCTCAAGCATGTTAAGAATATTAAATTAAGTAAAATGTTCAGCTGGCATTTAAGACTATTGGCCCACACCCTCATACTGCTGCAGTTGTGGGGTTTGGCCTTGTATCAGTCAGCTCAGGCTGCCATAATAGAATACCATAAACTGGGTGGCTTAAACAACAGAAATTTATTTTCTCAGAGTCTGGAACCTAGACGTTCAAGATCAGGGGACCGGTATGGTCATTTTCTGGCTGGTTTCTTGGCTTGTAAACAGCTACCTTCTCACTATGTCCTCACATAGCCTTCCTCAGTGAGTGTTCTTGTAGAAAGACAGAGTGTGAGCTATCTTATAAGAATACCAAACCTATTGAATCAGGGCTCCAACCTTATAATCTCTTCTAACCTTAATTACTTCCTTACAGGTCCTAACACCAAATATAGACACATTGAAGGTTAGGGCTTATATAGGTTGACTGGTTGAATTTTGAAGGAATACAACCATTCAGTCCATAACAAACCCAAACTCCTTCATCACAGTAAGGGAAGAGTTAGTGATCTCCTTTTCCCATATACCTGAATGCTAAGTTAGCAGCTAATGGCCATTTACAAATGGTTAGAATAATTCCTATATCCTTGAGCTTGCACACTGAATTCAGAATCTCTTAAATCTACGCACGGACTTAAAATCATCCCAAAACAATAATGTATCTTTCCTCTCTGGTCTAGCATACAGGTTTCTGGTGATATTTAACAATTATTTTTATGTGTAAATCCTTTGCTTTGGATCAGACTTTATACTTGTCCCAGGACATGTTAAGATTGACTTATTTCAAGATAATTGAGAAATGGTAGGGATAATTGAGAAATTGAGAAATGGTATGCCCCTCCCTCCGCATAAGGGGAGCTGATATGTCCTTTCAAGGTAACTGCCTCAGAGAAGTCATTACAGGTTGTCCAATAAATACAAGACCAGCCCCACAGACAGGAAGAAAGGGATGCTTCTGATGGCAGAGGAAGCTCAAGGGGGTTTGGTTGTTTAGTCTACTTGGATTCATTTTAGTCAGCCCAAATGTCCCCATTCTAATTCTAAGTGTCTTCGTCTTTCCCAATTAATCAATTTTAAACATCATCAACAACAACAAAAAAAGACCCGCTAAGGCTGCAAATTGAATTATTCAATTGTGTTGTAATTTAGCAACCTTCAACACCAGATTTTGGTTATATCAGCCATTAGGCATTAAGGAACATGAAATTTGATCAGGAACCACAGTTTTTATATTCTTTGTTTCTCCAGTAAGAGTCTCTCATAGAAGCCCTTCAGTTACCAAAGCTCAGCATTCTGTAGAGACTTTATCCCTAGGGATGCCATATAATAATTTAGGGAATTATTTTTCCTGTGTGCACCATTGACTACCAGAATCCAATTTTTCAGTAGTAACAAAAATATCACTGCCTTCAAATATTTCTTAAGCAAAGCCAAATAATCAATCCAAATTTCCATCAGTCAGAATTTTGTCCAAGAGACAGACTCAGTACTTCTAACAGATTGCAACCGAATACAGGAAATCAGATATTTACAAAGCTTTAATGAAAGCTGAAAAATCGTGAGTCAGAATGACACCACTGGAAATTTTGAAGATAGAAACACAGTGCTGAAGCTCCATCCAGGAAAAGATAAATTGCTACCACCACCACCATCACCATAACTTTCCCTTGACACCCATCAATCTAGTGACTAGACTCTGAAACACTAAACTAAGGTACAGCAGTTGCCTCCTGACACTCCATGACCTTACTTGCCAGCTGAAATAGCACCGCTGACTCACTTTCAAATTGGTCTAGAGTGTATGCTACCATAGGACATCATTTCTTTCCAGAAGCCCAGCTGCAATGGATTCTTGGAAACGTATTTTTAACTTTTCAGCATGTATAATACAGGAAGACACATAAAGGAGTAAGCACAAGATGGTATTAATTTACCAACACCAGCAGAAGTTCAACCACTTAGTTCTCCTGGTCACCCAGAAGTTCTCTTCAAACTAGCAGGATTCCTACCTTCTTCTCAGCCTCAGTTTGTACAGAGCTACCCTAACAAGAGCAGCAGTGTCAGATTTCGGGTTGTTTCATAAGTGAAGAGGTCACTAGTTTTTGGTTGTTTCTCCTCTTTTCAAGTATTTCTGTCATAGCCTATTTACAACAGCCTCTTTTCAAAAGAAAGTATAGTCAATCCTTCACTGGCTCACAAGGTTGCTTTGTTTTGGCATGCTAGCAAGGAAGCCTGGAGTTAAGTACTAATGTGTGTTCATTTATAACAGCAAAAAAACGAAAATTGAGAACGAGACTGTATTGTTTTCCTAGGGCTGACACAACAAAGTACCACAAAAAGGATGACTTAAAACAGGAGAAATTTATTCTTTTTCAGTTCTTCAGGGTAGAAGTCTGAAATCACAGCAGTGCCATGTTAACCTCTCAAACACAGGGTAGAATCTTTCCTTGCCTTTTCCCAACTTCTGGTAGTACTCATCAGCCCTTGGCATTGCTTGGTTCACAGTGTCTTCCCTCCAATCTCTGCTTCTGCCACCACATGACATTCTGTCTGTGTGCTTGTGTCTCTTCTCCTCCTCTTATAAGGACACCAGTCATATTAAATTAGGACCTAATCTAATGAACCATGACCTCGTCTTCACTTGATTACATCTTCAAAGACCCATTTTCAAGAAAGTCATATTCCTAGGTGCCGGGGAGTAGGACTTCAACATATCAATGCAACCCATAACAGAGGCAAAGACGGTAAGTCTCACAAAGAGGGCCAGAATCATTAGTAACAGAAACTTTCCTCAGAAATTTCAAGGAAAATGGCAGGTCATGATCTGTCGTGGCTTCAACTCTGATTGTGGGCTTGAGTAATTTACATTTATATGCAAAAATATACAGAAAACACTGAGGTAATGAACATCAAAATGTAAACTTACTTAAGAGATTGTTCATAAGGAAAAAAAGGAATCTTCCTCTAGATGTTATGACCCTTTCATAGCATTAGTTTTATTTTAGATAAATATTAAAATTCTAACACAGACTGATTAGTTGTGAATATAGCCATACAAAATATATTAATTATTAACTTTCATTCAGATATAATTTAATTTCCCAGATTTCAAATTTAACCTCCATTTTAACCTACTAACAAAGATATAAAGTCTATGATGTATTTAATCACTCAGAAAATATTTCGTAAGCACCTACTATAAGCTAAGTATTTCATACTCAGGATTCAAAATTTTTAAAAACATGGTTTCTGATCCAAGATACCCCTTGATAGTCTAGTAGGAAGAATAAGTGAGTCAATACACAATTAGAGTGCTACACTGAAATTAATAACAGAGTGTTGTGGGATCAAGATAATAGCTAATAACCCACACTGGGGTTGAAGTGATTAGGAAAATGTTCCCACCTAGAGGAAGAAATTCTAGAACTGAATCATAAAGAATATAAAAGAATCGGGAAAAGTGTTTTAGGCAAAGGAAGCAGCATACATATTTACAAAGCTGTGAGAGAGAGCACAGCACATTCTGAGAACTGCAAAAAGTTCAGTATGGCTGAATTTCAACAAGAAATGGGGATGAGATGGTAAGGTAACAGAGTGGTGTGGGGAGCAGTTATAGTGAAAGCAAAGATCAAATTATGGAAAACCTCTATGATGAGGGCAGTGGACAATGTGGTAAACTTAACCAGTGCTCACCAATATCTGTTCTCTCCTCCTGGACATGTGACTGTACTTCACATACCTTGAAGTTTAAGGGGATTGCAGGGTATCTATATGACTAGTTCTGGTCAATGGGCTGTGAGTGGAAATGCAATATGTCACTTCTGGTCCAAAGCATAGAACAGCAGTTGTGGCATCTTCCTGTGCTCCCTACTCTTCCTGCAGCAACCAGCAATATCCAGATGGCAGAGCCTATGTCAGGCTGGATTCTTGAGTGACTTCAGGCAGAATATCCAACCCATATACCTGAGCCACAGTTAATATGTAGAATAAGTAAGACTTAAGCCTTTGCTGTGCTAAGTCACTGAGATTATGAGTTAATTTGCTCCTGCACCATAATCTAGTACTAACCTGGTAATACAGAGTGCAACTGCAAGAAAATTTAATCAGGAGAATTGCTTAGTATGATTTGTGTTTTAGAAAGGTCACATTAGCTAAAAGGTAGAAGGCATGCCAATAGAGCCAAAGATGAGTACGAGTCGAAAAATCCAAAGCTATAACAATAATTCAGAGTCCATGGGTGCTGTCTCCCACCTTAGCCAAACTTATCTCTTTCCAATTAAACCTCAAGATACCAAACACTGGGAAATCTGGGGCCATAGCATGACAAATGAGGTTTCTTTGGGCCCAGCCCTCTTCCAGAATTATTACATGTAGCAATTCTCTACCAGATTTCTTGCACTCTCACAAAGAACTTAAGACCAATAAAAGGGTCTGGATTTCTGGTTAGGATGATAAACTCTGTGCTAGTAGAGAAAAGTGTATCTAACAACTTGCACGAAATGACTCTGAAATCATTTTGGTGCAGCACTTATTCTAAGCATTTAGCATTTTGAAATTCAGAACAAAAGATTCAAATGGAAAAAGTTTTCATGTACCATACATTTCCCAACCATCCATAAGTGGATCAAAACTCCAACCCAGGCTAGGCACAGTGGCTCAAGCCTGTAATCCCAGCACTTTGGGAGGCCAAGACGGGCGGATCACGAGGTCAGGAGATAGAGACCATCCTGGCTAACACGGTGAAACCCCGTCTCTGCTAAAAATACAAAAATTAGCCAGGCGCGGTGGCGGATGCCTGTAGTCCCAGCTACTCGGGAGGCTGAGGCAGGAGAATGGCGTGAACTTGGGAGGCGGAGCTTGCAGTGAGTGGAGATCGACCCCCTGCACTCCAGCCTGGGCGACAGAGCAAGACTCTGTCTCAAAAAAAAAAAACAAAAACAAAAAAAACAAAAAAACTCCAACCCAGATTTCCCTGAGCATCATGTGAAACATAAAGAAGTTACTGAGATGAAGATATAAGGAAGCCAGTATAAAAATCATCAATACATTTGCGTGTTTAATGCTAACAATAAAATTGCACCACAGTTACAACCCACATAGTTACTAAGCCAGTTGGAAATATAACATATTTGAAGATAACTCTAGTTTGGAATTTGGCCATCAGGCTACTTGGGTAGCCTAACAGTGGGTCCTTTAGTGACCTTGGACAAGCCACCCACCTTCTATGTCTCCGTTTCCTTTTCCAGCTTAACAAAAAAATTACTTTTCCCCTCAGAAAGATCATGTGAGAAGTTGTAACAGAAGCATTTATGAAGCATTTTGTATCTCTTTCATACAGGGAGGCTGAAGTTCAAAGCAGCTCTACATATGCCCAGACAGGGACCCATAATTGCACTTGGTCTACACCAAGGGATGATTCTGCCATGTGTTACTGTTGAGAAATGAAGGACTTGCATTAAAATGCATAATTTAATCAAGAGAAAACCACTAATCAGTAGGAAATATGCAACCTTGATGTTATGGGATTTTTTTAATGTTCATGCTATTAGAGCTGCCACAATTTCTCATGGATCTATTCAAATGAAAATTAATGTAAAGGAGAGGTTTTAAAAGATAAAATGGGCTCAAACGTGAGGTCCTCAGGAGGGTTTGGCACTCCACTAGGGCAAATGTAGAAAAGCAAAAGCACCGTGACAGCAGCCAGGGCTGTCCCTGTTCCTGATGAAACGTACAAATTTGCAAGGTAAGTTCTGCAGTCCTTTGGAGCTGTATAAACTATGTGGCCATTCTACTGAACCAGGGTCCAAAGAGTAATAAAATACACAGACCACCCAATAATACAGCATCAGTAACACACAATAACAGAACATAGGCCACTCAATAATACAGCATCGGTTTGTCATTGTTTTCATCGATTGGGGCTGCTATAACAAATAACTAGTTAAGGTTAATTTGTAAAGAGCAGAAATTTGCTTCTTCCTGTTCTGTAAGCTGAAAAGTCCAAGATCAAGGCACCGGCAGATGCAGTGTCTAGTGAGGACTACTCTCTGCTTCCAGGATGGTCCCTTGTTGTTGAGTCCTCAGGTGGACGAACGGGTAAGTACTGTGTCCTCAGGTGGCAGAATGGGTAAGCACCGTGTCCTCAGGTGGCAGAAGGGCAGAAGGACAAAAGGAACAAATGCTGTGTCCTTCCATGGAAGAAGAGATGAAAAGCCAGGCAGCTCTCTGAAGCCTGTTTCATAAAGCCATTAATCCGTTCACTAAGGCAGGGCCCTCATGATTTAATCACTTCCCAAAGGCCCCACCTCTTAATACAACTACAATAGGGATTAAGTTTGAACACATAAAATTGGTGGGACACGAACATTCAAACTATAGTAGCTATGCACTCTTCAACTTATGAGTGGAGTGGAGAAATAATCGAAAAATGTCAGTGATATTCTCAGGCTTGCCCGTGGGTCAACGATGAGGTACAATCTTCCAAACAAGTGTTTATGAGATGCATCAGGGAGCCTCATCTGAATCCAAGGAAGTCATGAATGAGCACGTGTGACAATTTCATTACCATTTTACTGGTATAACACTTGTTTGGAGGTTGAGGTCTGGGACAAGGGATGTGTGTGGGTGGGTGGGTGGGTGAGTGGGTGTGTCTGTGTTTATAGCCTCTTTCTGTGTTTTTCTCTTTGTGTGTGTTGCTGAGAGAGAATGCAGTAACAATATAAAAGCCAGAAAATGGGAAGAATAAAATGGTCTCCAGCTTATCCCCATTAACTCATGTCTAAGCTTTAATAAAAGAGAGGCTCAAAACTGCTGCTAAAGTAGTTTTCTTGAAAGACTCTATATGACGTGTAGCCACAAATAGCACCACTTTTGCTCCCCGGTGCCTACATAGAATAGGGAAAACAGAACAATGTGTCCACTTCTTCATGGAACACACCTTGGTGTGATGAAGATTATAGGGAGGAATATCATCTATCAGGTCTGCCCAAGATCATCCAATTTTTGCACATTATTCCAGCATAATTATCAACTGCATTCTTTTTTACTCTCAGAAGTATCTCTAGTTATAGAGAATGAATAGAATCTTGATGGGTGGACCTTTGAAAGCTTGGAGATAGGGCAACACTCAGCATGAGAAATATTCTCAAAGAGTGGCACTGATTAGCGATGATGATGGAAAGTAGCAAACTCAGGGCCTTAATGAGCAGTGGACATCAACACAGGCCAGTGAGAGCAGATGGCAATGAGATGACTACTCATGGGCACCTGTGTGACACTCTTCTGGGAGAGAAGACTGTATATTTCAGGCCTGGATTCAAGAATTAGGAAAACCATTGGCTTTCTCCACCTACGCACATGGTAAATGTGACAATGTTCATGACTAATTATTTCTTTAAAAATATGTTACATGACTATATGTAACTTTTAAAGTAATCATTATAATGTTTTTATAGCATTTCATTATGCAAACTGGTAATAGAAAAAAATTTATCTAACCAAATTTCATCTTACAGAATTCTTGTATTTCCTTTTCATTTTAAATCTTTGTGTATTTATGCTTTGTTTTTTCAATGTTAAGGTCTTAGAGTATAGAAATAGACTCATAACATACAGCAAGCACATACTAGCTTCATAAAGACAGAATTTATTGTTTCCTAACCAAAGAAAATAAGATCTGTATTTGTTAAACTTGACATAAAATAGTAATTGTTTTCAATTTTAAAAATAGTTGATATCTTTCCAATTTACTCCTCATTTTCCAAATACTACTTTTTCAATTCCCATCAAGGCTATATATTATCATTTCTCATGGTGATTTATGCCTTATACAGAAATTTCCCACAGTGATCCAGGGGGGGAAATTATTCCCATTCTGTAGATGAGGTTCCTAGACCCTAGAGATGTTAAAGTATATGTTCAAGGGAACACAGCAATGAAATACAACTGGAAATATCCCCGTGCAACTAAAACCTATGTTTCTCCTAGACTCTTTTCTTCCATGCCTTCCTTCTGTCCCTCCCTCTTTCTTTATTTCCATCACCCTTGGTTCCTTTCATCTTATTGTTTTATTTTACTTTTTTTAATTTTAATTTTTATTTATATATATATATATATTTAAATGTTTTATTATACTTTAAGTTCTGGGGTACATGTACCCAATGTGCAGGTTTCTTACATAGGTATATATATGCCATGTTGGTTTGCTGCACCCATCAACTCATCATTTGTATTAGGTATCCCTCCTAATGCTATCCCTCCCTCAGCCCCCCAGCCCCCGACAGGCCCCAGTGTGTGATGTTCCCCACCCTGTGTCCATGAGTTCTCACTATTCAGCTCCCACCTATGAGTGAGAACATGTGGTGTTTGGTTTTCTGTTCTTGTGATAGTTTGCTGAGAATGATGGTTTCCAGCTTCATCTATGCCCCTGCAGAGGACATGAACTCATCCTTTTTTATGGCTGCCTAGTATTCCCTGGTGTATATGTGCCCACATTTTCTTAATCCAGTCTATCATTGATGGACATTTGGGTTGGTTCCAAGTCCTTACTACTGTGAATAGTGCTACAATAAACATATGTGTGCATGTGTCTTTTTTGTAGAATGGTTTATAATCCTTTGGGTATATACCCAGTAATGGAATTGCTGAGTCAAATGGTATTTCTAGTTCTAGAACCTTGAGGAATCGCCATACTGTTTTCCATAATGGTTGAACTAATTTACACTTCCACCAACAGTATAAAAGCATTCCTTTTTCTCCACATCCTCTCCAGCAACTGTTGTTTCCTGACTTTTTAATAATTGACATTCTAACTGGCATAAGATAGTATCTCATTGTGGTTTTGATTTGCATTTTTCTGATGACCAGTGATGATGAGCATTTTTGCATGTGTTGGCTGCATAAATGTCTTCTTTTGAGAAGTATCTGTTCATAACCTTGGCCCACTTTCTGATGGGATTTTTTTTTTCTTGTAAATTTGTTTAAGTTCTTTGTAGATTCTGGATATTAGCCCTTTGTCAGATGAGTAGATTGCAAAAATTTTCTCCCATTCTGTAGGTTGCCTGTTTACTCTAAGGATAGTTTCTTTTGCTGTGCAGAAGCTCTTTCGTTTAATGAGATCCCATTTGTCTATTTTGACTTTTGCTGCCATGCTTTTGGTGTTTTAGTCATGAATTCTTTGCCCATGCCTATATCCTGAATGGTATTGCCTAGGCTTTCTTCTAGGGTTTTTATGGTTTTAGGTCTTACACTTAAGTCTTTAATCCATCTTGAGTTAATTTTTGCATATGGTGTAAGGAAGGGATCCACTTTCAGCTTTCTATATATGGCTAGCCAGTTTTCCCAGCACCATTTATTAAATAGAGAATCCTTTCCCCATTGCTTGTTTCTGTCAGGTTTGTCAAAGATTAGATGGTTGTAGATGTGTGGTGTTATTTCTGAGGCCTCTGTTCTGGTCCATTGGTCTATATATCTGCTTTGGTACCAATGCCATGCTGTTTTAGTTACTGTTTGAAGTCGGGTATAGTTTGAAGTCGGGTAGTGTGATGCCTCCAGCTTTGTTCTTTTTGCTTAGGATTGTCTTGGCTATGTG
>NW_012106241.1:1189512-1190249 GCF_000951045.1 Mandrillus leucophaeus
CTTCTGTCCCTCCCTCTTTCTTTATTTCCATCACCCTTGGTTCCTTTCATCTTATTGTTTTATTTTACTTTTTTTAATTTTAATTTTTATTTATATATATATATATATTTAAATGTTTTATTATACTTTAAGTTCTGGGGTACATGTACCCAATGTGCAGGTTTCTTACATAGGTATATATATGCCATGTTGGTTTGCTGCACCCATCAACTCATCATTTGTATTAGGTATCCCTCCTAATGCTATCCCTCCCTCAGCCCCCCAGCCCCCGACAGGCCCCAGTGTGTGATGTTCCCCACCCTGTGTCCATGAGTTCTCACTATTCAGCTCCCACCTATGAGTGAGAACATGTGGTGTTTGGTTTTCTGTTCTTGTGATAGTTTGCTGAGAATGATGGTTTCCAGCTTCATCTATGCCCCTGCAGAGGACATGAACTCATCCTTTTTTATGGCTGCCTAGTATTCCCTGGTGTATATGTGCCCACATTTTCTTAATCCAGTCTATCATTGATGGACATTTGGGTTGGTTCCAAGTCCTTACTACTGTGAATAGTGCTACAATAAACATATGTGTGCATGTGTCTTTTTTGTAGAATGGTTTATAATCCTTTGGGTATATACCCAGTAATGGAATTGCTGAGTCAAATGGTATTTCTAGTTCTAGAACCTTGAGGAATCGCCATACTGTTTTCCATAATGGTTGAACTAATTTACACTTCCACCAACAGTATAAAAGCA
>NW_012106241.1:1194349-1194944 GCF_000951045.1 Mandrillus leucophaeus
TGGGAGGGTGTATGTGTCTAGGAATTTATCCATTTCTTCTAGATTTTCTAGTTTATTTGCATAGAGGTGTTTATAGTATTCTCTGATGGTAGTTTCTATTTCTTGGGATCAGTGGTGATATATCCTTTATCATTTTTTACTGCTTCTATTTGATTCTTCTCTCTTTTCTTCTTTATTAGTCTTGCCTGCAGTCTATTTTGCTGATCTTTTCAAGAAACCAGCTCCTGGATTCATTGATTTTTAGAATGGTTTTTTTGTGTCTCTATCTCCTTCAGTTCTGCTCTGATCTTAGCTATTTCTTGCCTTCTGCTAGCTTTTGAATTTGTTTGCTCTTGCTTCTCTAGTGCTTTTAATTGTGAGGTTAGGGTGTCAATTTCAGATCTTTCCTGCTTTCTGTTGTGGGCATTCAGTGCTATAAATTTCCCTCTACACACTGCTTTAAATGTGTCACAGAGATCTCGTATGTTGTGTATTTGTTCTTATTGGTTTCAAAGAACATTTTTATTTCTGCCTTCATTTCATTATTTACCCAGTAGTCATTCAGGAGCAGGTTGTTCAGTTTCCATGTAGTTGTGCAGTTTTGAGTGAGTTTCTT
>NW_012106241.1:1194994-1232667 GCF_000951045.1 Mandrillus leucophaeus
CTTGTAAGTTGGATTCCTAGGTATTTTATTCTCTTTGTAGTAATTGTGAATGGGAGTTCACTCATGATTTGGCTCTCTGTTTGTCTATTATTGGTACAGAGGAATGGTTGTGATTTTTGCACATTGATTTTGTATCCTGAGACTTTGCTGAAGTTGCTTATCAGCTTAAGGAGATTTGGGGCTGAGATGGGGTTTGGTTTTCTAAATATAAAATCAGGTCATCTGCAAACAGAGACAATTTGACTTCCTTTTTTCCTAATTGAATTCCCTTTATTTCTTTCTCTTGCCTGATTGCCCTGGACAGAACTTCCAACACTATGTTGAATAGGAGCGGTGAGAGAGGACATCCTTGTCTTGTGCTGGTTTTTAAAGGGAATGCTTCCAGTTTTTGCCCATTCAGTATAATATTGGCTGTGGGTTTGTCATAAACAGCGCTTAGTATTTTGAGATACGTTCCATCAATACCTGGTTTACTGAGAGTTTTTAGTGTGAAGTGCTGTTGAAGGCCTTTTCTGCATCTATTGAGATAATCATGTGGTTTTTGTCATTGTTTCTATGTGATGTATTATGTTTATTGATTTGCATATATCAAACCAGCCTTGCATCCCAGGGATGAAGCTGACTTGATCATAGTGGATAAGCTTTTTGATGTGCTGCTGGATTCTGTTTGTCAATATTTTATTGAGGAATTTCGCATTGATGTTCATCAGAGATATTGGCCTAAAATTCTCTTTTATTATGTCTCTACCAGGCTTTGGTTTCAGGATGATGCTAGCCTCATACAATGAGTTAGGGAGGATTCCCTCTTTTTCAATTGATTGAAATAGCTTCAGAAGGAATGGTACCAGCTCCTCTTTGTACCTTTTGTAGAATTCGGCTGTGAATCCATCTGGTCCCGGACTTTTTTTGGTTGGTAGGCTATTAATTATTGCCTCAATTTCAGAACCTATTATTGGTCTATTCAGAGATTCAACTTCTTCCTGGTTTAGTCTTGGGAGGGTGTATGTGTCTAGGAATTTATCCATTTCTTCTAGATTTTCTAGTTTATTTGCATAGAGGTGTTTATAGTATTCTCTGATGGTAGTTTCTATTTCTTGGGATCAGTGGTGATATATCCTTTATCATTTTTTACTGCTTCTATTTGATTCTTCTCTCTTTTCTTCTTTATTAGTCTTGCCTGCAGTCTATTTTGCTGATCTTTTCAAGAAACCAGCTCCTGGATTCATTGATTTTTAGAATGGTTTTTTTGTGTCTCTATCTCCTTCAGTTCTGCTCTGATCTTAGCTATTTCTTGCCTTCTGCTAGCTTTTGAATTTGTTTGCTCTTGCTTCTCTAGTGCTTTTAATTGTGAGGTTAGGGTGTCAATTTCAGATCTTTCCTGCTTTCTGTTGTGGGCATTCAGTGCTATAAATTTCCCTCTACACACTGCTTTAAATGTGTCACAGAGATCTCGTATGTTGTGTATTTGTTCTTATTGGTTTCAAAGAACATTTTTATTTCTGCCTTCATTTCATTATTTACCCAGTAGTCATTCAGGAGCAGGTTGTTCAGTTTCCATGTAGTTGTGCAGTTTTGAGTGAGTTTCTTAGTCCTGAGTTCTAGTTTGATTCCCTTGCTGGCGAGGAGCTGAGATCCTTTGAAGGAGAGGAGGCACTCTGTTTTTTGGAATTTTCAGCTTTTCTGCTCTGGTTTCTCCCCATGTTTGTGGTTTTATCTACCTTCGGTCTTTGATGTTGGTGACCTACAGATGGGGTTTTGGTGTGAATGTCCTTTCTGTTGATGTTGATGCTATTCCTTTCTGTTTGTCAGTTTTCCATCTAACAGTCAGACCCCTCAGCTGCAGGTCTGTTGGAGTTTGCTGGAGGTCCACTCCAGACTCTGTTTGCCTGGGTATCACCAGCAGAGACTGCAAAAGAGCAAATATTGCTGCCTGATCCTTCCTCTGGAAGCTTTATCTCTGAGGGGCACCTGCCTGTTTGAGATGTCTGTTGGCCTCTATTGGGAGGTATTTCCCAGTCAGGCTACATGGGGATCAGGGACCTGCTTGAAGAGGCTTTCTGTTTGTTCTCAGAGCTCGAATGCCATGCTGATAGAACCACTGCTCTCTCCAGATCTGTCAGGCATGAAAGGTTAAGTCTGAAGAAGCTGTCTGCTGCCTTTTGTTCTACTATGCCCTGCCCCCAGAGGTGAAATCTATAGAGGCAGTAGGCCTTGCTGCGCTGCAGTGGACTCCACCCAGTTCGTGCTTCCTGGCCTCTTTGTTTACACTGTGAGTTACTCAAGCCTCAGCAATGGCGGACACCCCGCCCCCTGCCAGGCTGCAGCCTCACAGGTTGATCTCAGACTGCTGCGCTAGCAGTGAGCAAGGCTCAGGCTCCGTGGGCATGGGACCCACCAAGCCAGGCACGAGAGAGTATCTCCAGCTCTGCTGTTACTAAGACTGTGGGAATAGCACAGTACTTGTTTAGGAGTGTACCGTTTCTCCAGGTACAGTCTGTCACAGCTTCCCTTGGCTAGGAAAGGGAAATCCCCCAACTCTTTGAGCTTCCCAGGTGAGGCAATGCCCCACCCTGCTTCAGCTCACCCTCCATGGGCTGCACCCACTGTCCAACCAGTCCCAGTGAGATACACCAGGTACCTCAGTTGGAAATGCAGAAATCACCCACCTCTGCGTTGATCTCGCTGGGAGCTGCAGATTGGAGCTGTTCCTCCTATTTGGCTATTTTGGAAGTGACCCCCCCATTTTATTGTTTTAATGCTTTTCTTTTAACATTTAGAAGCTATGGGATTCTAAAGGCCTTAAACTTACTTTTTCTTTAATATCTTGATAGAAAATTAGAAGAAATGAAAATTTAAAAAGAGGAGGGGAGGGGAGGGCAAGGTAGGAGAGGGGAGAGGAGGGCAAGGTTGGGGGGGAGGGGAGGGGAGTGGAGATTATCTTTACCCATCCTTTGGCTCTGGCTAGTCTTCCCTATACAGTAAAACTTCTTGAAACAGTTCTCTGTACTCACTATATTCAATCTTTTCTTTTCCTTCTCTCTTCTTCTCTCTAACCAAGTATCTCCTCTATTATACCATGAATACTTCTCTTGTTGAAGCCACCGAAGGCCTCCACATGAACAATTCTGAGACCCCCATCTTAGCTGACCTATTGACAGCAGTTGATACTGTTGGTCAGTCTTTCTGCTTTAAAACAATTTCTTAACTTGGTTTCTGGGCCATTGCATTCTCCTGGCTTCCCTTTTTCCTCTCTGCATATTTTCCCTAAGTTTTCTTAGCTACCTTATCATTATTTCCCTAATCTTCAGATTTGGAGTATCTGACAACTAAGTTTTTCCATGTTTTTAGTTTTCTCTCTTCTGATTTCATAGCAATAAATGCCATCTATATGCTGATCACTACCAAATTGATGTCTCCATTAATGACCTCTCCTTTGAATACCAGTCTGGTATATCCGACTGTCTGTTAGATATTTCTACTTGCATGCCTCTTAGCCATCCCAAAGTTTACATGTATGAAACTGAACTTTCACCAAAATTTGTTCATCCCACAATCTCCTCACTTCAATATCAGGCCAAACACCTTGGAGTCATCCTGAACTTCTCACTTTCTCTTACATCGTCCACAGTCCACTAGCAAATCTTGCTAGCTGTACTTTCAAGATGTTTCTAGAATCCAACTAATTCTCACAGCTTCCTCCACTGCCTCCCTGGTTCATGCCACTGTGACATCTGCTTGGATTGCTGTAACAGCCTCCTGACTAGAATTCCTGCATTTGCCCTTAAGTGTCTTCAATCTCTTGTCAAAACATCAGCCAGGGTGATTCCTCTGTTCAAAACCCTCAAGTGACTTCCTATATTGTTCAAAGTTAAATCCAAAGTCATCACAAAGACGTTAAAGTCCTATGAAATCTGTTGCCTCTTTCTTACCTGGCTTCACCTCACCTACTATACTCCCCCTTCCCTACACTGGCTCGCTTGCTACTATTCCTCAGAGGCACCAGGCACCCTCCCATCTCAAGGCCTTTGCCCTTGCTGGTGGTCACTCTTCCTAAAATGTTCTTCCCACAGAAATTTGCACAGCTTGTTTCCTTGCTTCAGATCTTGACTCAAAGGCTATCTCCTTAGTGAGGACTTCCTGACCATTCCATCAGAAACTTGCAGTCATACGCACAATTTCTTTTTTTATTATTATTATACTTTAAGTTCTAGGGTACATGTGCACAATGTGCAGGTTTGTTGCATATGTATACATGTGCCATGTTAGTGTACTGCACCCATTAACTCATCATTTACATTAGATATATCTCCTAATGCTATCCCTCCCCCCTCCCCACTCCCCACAATAAGCCCCGGTGTGTGATGTTCCCCTTCTTGTGTCCAAGTGATCTCATTGTTCAATTCCCACCTATGAGTGAGAACATGCGGTGTTTGTCTCCCTCCCCTACTTCAGTTTTCTCCTTGGTGCTTTGTCACTATCTAATACACTGTATATTTTTATATTGCTCATATTTAAGGTCTATCTCCCCCATTAGAATACTGAGTCCAGGGAGCTTTGTCCACTTTGTTCACTGCTCCATCTCCAGCACTAAGAATAACAATGACACTCAGGAAATACTGTGGAAGGTAGATGTGTTACAGTTGGCAGTTAGTCACACATGAACAGGGCGGGAGACCCTCCCCGCAACCCCCACCAGGAATACCAGGTAACCACCAGGTAATGGTCAGGCAGTTGTTAACTATCTCTCTAAAATAATAATTGCTCACAGCCAGCACCAGAGAAAGGCAGTCTCCCAAGAGCTAGAAATACCTGAAACTGGTGATCAGCAGCTTCCCAACAAGATTTCAGGATTTGGGCGAGTGGGCTCAAACATGCGCATTGAGACGCAAAATGGTGGAGTTTAACTGTTACATGACCTTCTTCTAGGAAAAGTTGACTGGTAAGGGGAAATGACCCAAGTGAGCATATGCAAAATTTCAGTAAACACACTGCACAGGTGCTGGCAGGCCACTGCTCAGGCAGACAGCCCACCCCAGTGGAAGAACTGGCGGAGGAAGCATGTAATCCCCAGGAAGCATGCCAACATGTAAGATCCCAAGTCAAAGGTCAAACCACGCACTTGATCTTTCATGTCCCTCGCTTGGCCCTCTTCCCAGTGTACTTTACTTCTTTTTGTTCCTGCTCTAAAGCTTTTTAATACACTTTCACTCCTGCTCTAAATCTTGCCTCAGTCTCTCACTCTGCCTTATGCCCCTTGGTCAAATTCTTTATTCTGAGGAGGCAAGAACTGAGGTTGCTGCAGACCTATACAGATACACCGCTGCTAACAGATGGAAGGAGGGAGGAAGGGAAGGAAGGAAGGATTGCAAAATGGTTACAACATTAGTTTCCCCTCTCAGTGTAAAAACAGCATTTAGCTAGCTTATGATACTTAAGTTGCAGGTGGCATGAGCCTACCCCTTGCTTCCTGAGTAGATCTAGAGAAATAGAAACCATCAGCGTCTAAAGAAAAAGTGGCATCCTCCTAACTAAATGTACTTTTTAAATGCCCATATGAACCAATTAAAATACGAAGTGATTTCAACTTCAAAAGCTTTTTTCTTAGACAACAAACTAGGAACAGAGGCCAATGCCCAAACTGCCTGCAACTTCACACCATGTTAAGTGCAATGCTGGCTCTAGATAAATGTTAAATTGCCGCTATATCCCTTTTACTTCCTGAAACTAGCTTTTGATTTATCTTATTGTGGGTTTTGAGCGTCTGGAATTTTCCCAAGTGAACTAAAACCCTGCCATCGGTAAAACTACTGCTCATTACCTGTGTTAATTTCATCTCTTTCTCTGCATTCAATAACCCCATCTGTTGCAATTCCAGCTGTGAGAAGGGAAAGGAGCAAGAGACTGAGCAGACCTAACACAGAGACTCTGTGGGGTAGCAATAACTCCTTCCCACGAAAAAGGAAATTTATAATTCACAGTGGACATGACTAGATCCACCGAAAATAACTAGGTGAAATGGAATCTTAGGGTTAGTCGCTCAGATTTTTTAAGTTTTCATTTAATAATGTCAAAATATACAGTATAATTTACTGATAAATTCATTTTTATAAATATATTTGTCATATAATACCCTATATTGTAAAAGCAGATCCTGCCTCTAAATGCATATAACCCAAGTTTCAGCAGGAAGCTGCCACAACCAAACACCGTATTTTTGAATTGGGGTTTGCAGAAGTGAAAAAAAAAATGGCAGGCATAATATGCCATATGGTAGATGCCCAAGAAATGTTAGTTCCCTCTGCCCCTTCGAAGAAACAACCAATTCTGGTCCAGCTTGTTTGTACTTTGTGACAAAGTTTTTGAGCAATTCCCTGCTTCGGAGGAGCCACATCTGGCCCACTACATTCCTGACCCCTGCTGTCTTCTAAGGAGCTTCCTGAGGCTCTGAAAAGCTGCTGAAACTGAGTGAAGCATGCATTTTCTCCTCTCTAGATTGATAAGCAGGATTGTAGTGATTTAGAATGACACTTCAACAAGCTCAATTAATATCTGCTAGACAAGAGTATGGTTGGTTTCAAAGTTGCCCCTACCCTAAAGGCAAATGCTGTGCATGTAAAGGAAGTGAGTGTCCTTGCAAGCTTTGCTCCCTCTCCTAAAGCAAAGCTTCTCTCTCTCTCTCTCCACCCCTCAGCACCAAGGAAGAATAAGCATTATTCAAAGAAAAAATTAGCAATGAAAGGAAAGGGGGAAAGAGAGGAGAGTTACAAGCAAAGAGAATGACATGAACAAAGGCACAGATGGATGAAAATCCATGCATTTTGGAGAAACTATGAATTGCATTAGTACTAGAGTATGAAATATATAAAACAGAGTAGCAGTGGTGAAAATTGTGAGATTAGTGGGAGCAGATTGTGGCCCTGTATGCTGAGATCAGGGATCTATTGCTGCAGATCTCTTGAAAGGTTTTAAGCAGGAGGTTGGTGTGGTCTGATTTGTTTTTTAAACAAATCGCTTTGACAGCATTGTAAAAAATAGTTGTGAGAAGGATGAAATTGAATGCAGAATTACTTTTTAAGTTGCTAAAGCATGCTGGAGATGATGAGAAACCAACTGGGATAAAGTGAGAGAGGTACAGAGTTGGAGGCAAGCTTGGTAAATATTTACGAGAAAAAAAAAAAAATACAAGGATCTGGTGAGCAATGAGATATAATGGGGAGAGAAAGAGAAGGGATCCAGGATTGCCAATGAGCTCTCCTTGGATAACAAGACTGGTGGTCAAATTTCACACACAATGAGGGCAGGTTAGAGTGGGAACAGGAGGGATGTCATGAGTTCAATCAGGAGAAGATAATTTTCAGGTGCTTGTGTAGCAATGCCTTGTCTCTAAAAATAAATAAATAAAAATTAAAAGATACATATTTTTAAATAAGGAAATACATAGTAATATATGAATCAGAGGCTCAGGAGAACAATGTTAGAGAAAAAGATGCAACAGTTATGAGCACAAAAATATATGTTTACCAGTTAAGGTTGTTTACTTGCTTATACTAGAAAACACAAAATAGCAGCAGTTTTAACAAAATGAAAATTTATTTCTCTAGATCCAAAGGTGGGGAGTCGGGGCTGTAATGATGGCCACAACCTGTCATCAGGGAGCCAGGCTCCCAGCTTTCTGCAACACCATCCTCAGTGCACAGCTTCCATCCTCAAGGTCACCTGCTGTTCTGGTATGGCTGCTCAAGCTCTTCCCACCATGTTCATATTTCAGGAAGCTGCAAGAAGACAGGAAGGGCAAGAGAGGGCACTTCCCAGAACCTTTTAGGAGCTGCCTCTGAAATCTCACACACCACTTCTGCTGGCAACTCCTTAGCCAGATAGTCAACACATAGAGCAGTCAGTCAAAGCATGGCAGAGAATGGGAAATGTAATCTTACAGCTGAGTCCATTAACTCCTTGTATAAAATTGATACTCTGCTACTAAGAGGGGTGAGCGGATATTGGTTGAACAAAGAGTAATCTCTGTTATATCATGCAAATTCCTAAGATGGGGGAAGAACTTGAAGCATAAAAATAAAGTGGGTCAAGACAGACCTAAGAGGAATGATTTAAGGGGCAGACAAAGGGAAGGCACTGAGAAGGGAAAATATTAAAGAGAGGGGAAGAACCCAGGGGAGGAAGTACCTTTTCCACGGTTTTCCAAATAGTGATTCATTAAGCCTTCTGCAGTTGAAATCATATTACATTCTTGTGAACTAAGCTGATGCTTCTGTTATTTTTAAATTGATTATTCAGATTTCTAGCTGTAATTTTTATTATATACTTATTTATGCCTGATACCTGTGATCATGATATCTGTGATCATTTGGCTTCTTCCAAATAGACACCTTTGGAAACTGCGTTAGCTCCTTCAAGTCATCAAAATATGCTGGAGCAGCAAGTTCCTGAACAGTATCTTCACTTTCAGATACTGAAATAATTTATGACTCATTCAAAAGCATTAGGTTAATGAGAACATTACAAGTAACAACAGATGTCAAGTCAGAATGCAAAGCCAGAGCAGAAACAAAGTTATACTGATATTCCTTAATAAAATAAAGAGTTCTTTACTGAAGCTTGTCTTTTAAGCAAAATTCTGATATTGAAACCATATTTTTCTCATTCACTGGTACTTCGTAAGGGGAAAAAAAATCAGCCCTAAGACGTTTAAAACAGAATTGTACTCCAGAGCCAAGTATCTCCTTCACTGATGGGAATGCGGAAATGAAACAGGAAAGAGGAAAAGATATCATTAGTCACAGTATACTGGCTTATACTCTCTAGATAGAAAAAAAGAAATTAACAAGCCTGTCAAGAAAAGGAAAACTGGGGCTAAATGTAGGCCAGAAAAGAGAAAAGAGACTCACAATCATCATTGCCTACCAAAACGCAGCAGGAGTGAATTTTCGAAGTATGGTATAGCATTCCTTAAATGGCGATATATCAGTTATCAAGTGCTGTTAAGGAACAGTGCCTTCCAGCCAATTCAGAGCCCTAGGTGTTAATAAGAACCTTACACATCTAGAGTATACTAAGTTGGCAAAGTATTATAAATGCAATATGACATTTTAAGTCACCTGAAGTTATTAGAAAGATGATATTACATAAACGCATTTTACAAATAGAAAAGCAGATTCAAAAAGCCCATCCTTATCTGTCATATGAAAGGAGGGCTGTGGTCTGACTATTTTTGTCCCTTCCAAACTCTTGTTGAAACTTAATCCCCCATGCAACAGTGTTAGGAGGTGGGACCTAATGGGAGGTGTTGAGGTCACATGGCTCCACTCTCATGAATGAATTAACGCTGCTATTTAAAAAGGGCTTACAAAACTGAGTTTGCTGTCTTCTGGTTCTTCCACGACGGCATCCAAGGTGCCATCGTGGAAGCAGAGAATCTGTTGGTATCTTGATGTTGGACTTCTCAGCCTCGATAATTGTGAGAAAATAAATTTCTGTTCTTTATAAATTACCTAGTCTGTAACAGAATATCTTCTCTGTGGCAGAACAAATGGACCAAGACAGAGTGTAACTGAATTTTTCACTCTAAAGTTCTATAAGACTATGAGAACTACATAAATATTGAGAGATAACATTAGAACTTGAGGGTTGTGATTCCAAGACCTCGATTCCCTAAAAATATCACAAGAGCACTTAATATATATGGCTCAGGTGGACCGTCAGTATTCAAACCATTAGCAAAACACCATAAGCAATAATGTTACCTCATATTAATCATTAGAAAACATGTTAATGTATCACAGGTCTTCAGAAACATCATTATAAGGATCAATAAGTATACACAGACATACTAAAAAATAAAGCTCTGATTAAGGCTGTCTCCAATAAAAGAGCACATTATTTTTAATCTTTACATTGAGGTACTTGTTATATAATTAAGGATCTCAGAAAACTTATATCTAGAACATAGATCATCCTACGTTTTTCTTAAATTATAAAGCATATGACTGATTTTCATTTTAATTAACTTTCTTAGATAAGCTTCCTTCTTTTCTCCTCAACTCCCCATTTTGACAGTCTTTCAGCATTTGATTATGACACAGTTACACAAAGCACCTCTCCAGATGGTTTATCAACCCCACATTTTTCATATCAGAGGCAAATATGGAAATGTGGAAATTCATGGTAAATACTAGTTTCCTATTGCTATTTTAACAAATTACTACAAACTTAATAGCTTAAAACAACTGCTGTTTTACAGATTTTAAGGGCAGAAGTCTTAAATGGGTCTTAGCTAAAATCAAGATGTTAACAGAACTGCATTATTTTAAGCCTCCAGGGGAAAATCTATTTCCTTTCCTTTTCTAGCATCAGAGGCCTCCTGCAATCCTTGGCTCATGGCCCCTTTCTTTATCTTTAAATCCAGCAGAGTACCATCTTTGAATCTCTCTCTTATTCTAAGCGTCACTCTCCTCCCTCTCTCTTTCACTTATGAGGACCCTTTGGATTACAGGGGCCCACCTAGATAATCCAGGATAATTTCCCCATCTCAAGATTCTGAGCTTAATCACATCAGCAAAATTTCTCTTGCCTTGTAAAGTGATATATTCATGAGTCTGGAGATGGAGACATGAATGTCTTTGTTAATGTAATAAGCATTATTCTGCATATTACAATAACTAAGAAAAATTGGTAAGAGAATATGACTGGATCACCTACACTATTTAAAGAAGAAATCAAACTATTCTGGACAAGTTTATCATTATGTTCTTTATTAAGGACTCTGCTTCCTATTTACCCAGTCTCTTCAAATAGTTAACCATCTTCTAAAACGCATAACTTATAACAGGGTGTTGTATGGCCCTTAAGATGTGCAGACCTAACTCAGCAAACCAAAATGTGTTTTTCAAAAGTAAAAAGCATAGCCAAGAGCACTGCTCAGACATATAATCAAAGGCCTTATTTAGGACAGGAACTAAAGTCTTTTATTGTGACTGTGTGCATTGGCCACAGAATTGGTTAGTAATCTCTCCAGGAAAAAAAAAAAAAAATATATATATATATATATATATATATATATATATATATATATATCAGGGTTATCAGAGAACAAAGATGATTTACTTTGCTTTCCACATGCAGGAAGGTAAGAGAATTTCTTAAATTTCTTTAGCCTTAAATTTCTTCAGACATTTCTAATTTTTTGTGAAATGAACACTTGTTAGAAGGAAGGTGTGTGTTTGTGTGTATGCATTGTGTGTGTGTGGTTAGTTTATTTAAAAGGTCTTCAGAGGAGAAGACATAATTCACCCCGTAACCTTTTAAAATGGGGAATAGGAAATAACTTTGACTTTCCTTATGTAGACTAATCTCTATGTGGCTGTCAGAGGATACCATTTAAGTAGAAGACAAGAAAAAGAGGTCAGAAACCCATTTCACTCTTTCTCAGAATAGCAATAGAGAGAAGAAAATATCAGGACAGTTCTCATCAGTCTCTTCTTCCTGATACAGGAGAAAATCTCAGTTTAAAGCAGAATGGATTTTAATCCTTTCTTAATGTCATTTGTGGCCAAGAAAATTTAACAAAGTGTTTAAAAATGTACACATGATATCGTCAATGAGAGAGACACAGACATTAATACAACTCTTATTCTAAATGGCACAATCATAACTGTTATTTTAAACACCCAACTGTCTGTATTCTCGGAGTCAGAGACAAGGCATAGTGCATGGCTGTGGGTGGGGCTCCGGGCTCCTAAAACAGTTTCATTACCCTCCACCAGTATGAACCATCAGCAAATTACCTAATCTTTCTCAACTTCATTTCCTTGTCTGTAAAGTGTAGATAATGGTACCTGTCTCAAAGAGTTGTTGTAAAGTGCTTATTGCAATGCCTGACACCTACTAAGAGCTCAATAAATGTTAGCCATTATTATTATCTAAAAGTCACTCCAGAATCAAGAGACAAATAAAAAATAAGCATCCATATGAGCCCCAAATGCAACCTTAGGATATGGAGGAAAATTAAAGAAATACATATGAATTGGTGAGTAATTAGTCAAATTCTTTTTCAAGTCCTATTTTGACATTGCAGAAGCTTCTCTTTTCAGTGTATGCTTCTCAATGAAAAATCTACTGAGAAAAACTTTTATCAGAGATTTTATTTCTTTGATACCCTGAGTAGGAGGAATTGACAAAGCGTGAAACCACTGAGAGCTGTCTGCTTCATTATTATTAATGAATTAACCCTTAAACAACCCAGGATTACAAAACAACCACCACCAACTGGAGACTGGTTAATTACCGAAAATCACACAGAATTAGCTTCTTGTTTACTTAAAATCACGTATAGTTTCAGAATAAAATTAATATCCAAATGCAGCAAAACTGTAGGAAAAAGGCCTGGCATATAGAGGGTGATCAACAACTATCGTTACACAACAGTCAGGAAAAATGGAGGTGGAGAGAGGAAGGTAGGGAGAAGATGGGAGAGAGAGAGGAAGGAAGAGAGAAAAGGAGGACTGACTCCTGTTCTCCAGAGACAGGGGATGGCCATAGCCAACCCTATTCTTTCTTGCTCATTCCAGACCTCATCTTTTCCAGCCTCCCCACTTTCACACTCTGACTACACATACACACACACACACACACACACACACATATACACACACACACACACACACTCTCAAACACTTCAGTCCAGAAACAGTCTTGTCTTAAATTCATGAGATTCATCTTGAACTTAATGCTGGATATGTAAATCACCTTGATACAAGCCATTCAAGTTTCTGCCTTTGAACTTGAATTGCTCTGCCAAAACTAACTTCTTCTGTAGCAAAGATCCAAATCCATCTCTCCAACAAGCAGCCCTGACTTAACAATAGCCCATTTATACAAATGGTTGTCATCACTCTCGTCCTACTCTGTACTTTACTGGAGCATAAAAACCATCCAGAAAACACTTATATGCTCATAGAGAACCTATTTGTTTGGAAGAAAGGAGAGAAAGAAGCTATAAAAATGTAGAGCTTTAGTGACTTTCATCCTGAGATCAGATTCCTAGGTGAGATTGAGCCAGCCTTCTTATGTCCAGCATTGTTACTAAACCGGCCAATTTGCTTATAGTCTTACCTTGTTCCTTTGTCTAAAATTCTATAAATAAGATATTCATCTGGGTTATCTGGGTTATCAAGCATTCTTAGCAATGGAAATGCTTCCCAAAAGGATAATGGACTTTCAATCGTGAGCACATTTGTTTTGAATTAACTCAATCAGATGGCTTTCCTCCTAATTTCCGGAAAGCATTTGAATTAAAAAGAGTTTTGATTCTGGAGAAAATATGAAGACAATGTAGAGGTATTGAGAGCTTTTTATTGATCTATATATTCATTCATTCAGATATATTAAATGCTTCTAGGTGCCAGGCCCTGTTCAAGGCAGGAGCACTTAGTGGCTAAGGTAGTCATAGGAGTTGGGGAGTGGGGGTGCTTCATATGCCACAGTTGAGGGCTGAGGGCACAATGACAGCACCAGAAGCTGTAATGAGAATTCCTGGGAGGTCAAAAATACATTAAATTAAGGCAACAGAAGGAAATAGAAGGGTAACAGTGACGAATTTTATCTACTTGAAAAGTTTGTCTCAAATTTTCCTACATCAAAGAAAGAGAAAAAAATACATTTTTCTTCCTTCCCTGAATAATAGAATACAAAACATAATAGAAATAGTTTTATAATTTACCCATCTTCCTGGTCTTATGATAAGAATGTATTCTGGGTGGGAAAGAGAAACTTGCTATTGATTTTATACCCTTTTAAAAGTGTTTTAAATTTTATTTACTTCCATTTAAAACAACCCTACAGTTAGTTATACTACTCCAAAACCATTATGATCATGAACTCTTCCTGATACCTGTATTGGTAACGACCTCAGAAATTATTTAAGGAAGTGAAGCTGTGTCTCAAATGCCAAAACACTCTGGAATCCCATTTATAAATTATTACACTTATTATGTTGTTTTTATTACCGACTCATTCTCAGGTGTTACTTCCTGTGCTCTACCTCTGGCTCTTCTTGTGCACCTACCTCTAGCCCATCTCCTGTCTAACTTGCTATTCTACTTCACATAATCAAGACTGTGTGATGTGCATGAAACAAGGGTAAATAGGACCGGGCGCAGTGGCTCACATCTATAATCTCAGCACTTCCAGAGGCCGAGGCATGCAGATCACTTGAGGCCAGGAGTTCAAAACCAGGCTGGGCAACATGGCAAAACCCTATCTCTATTTTTAAAATATAATTGTAGAAAGTAAATAGGAAGCCTGAAAAATTCTGAAAAAAAAAAGAAGAAAAGTTGATGAGTTTCGATGCATCAACTTTGTGACATTTATTTTAATGTTTAGAGGTTTTCATACATAACTTTTCTGCTTTGTTCTGGGTAACAGAGGATTTCAAGTAAATGACCTCCATTTAAAGAGAAATTGTAATATTGCAATTTACCATAATACGATCAGAAGAAAAGCTCACTATGGAACAACAAATCCATTTATGCAGCAATCAAGATATAATTTTCTTTTTTAAATAATTTCTTACCTGCATCTACCTTTGCTGTAGTCTCAGTCTCACATTCATGAATGACAATTGACCTATAGGAATAGGCACCCACGCTTAGGTCAAAGGACAAAATACAGTCTTCGACTCATGGGTGGAAAAAAGCCAACACTTACGCCTGGTGTTATATTTGAGATATACAGAGAAAAGTTTTGTTTCCCTAAATGTGTTTCTTACCTAATAGCTAATTCTTTGAAAAAGCCCTGGCTTAAAGACTCTTATTCTTGCTATTAGGCAAATATTCTTGGAATACTTCTGTTTTTCAAATTTAAAAGTACAATAGTCTCTTTAGCAGTCTCCTTAGCAATGCAAATGCATCCCACAAGGTAATAAGCTTTCAGTCATAAGCATAATCATTTCGAATTAGCTCAATCAGATAGCTTTCCTACTAACCCCTGGAAAGTCTTTGAAATAAAGGGATTTTTCATTCTACAGAATACGTATTCTTCAATAAATAATTGAACCCTTCCTCCTGTGTGAAAAGAATTCTGTAAACTGTCTACCAAATCCTTCTCCCCTTCTTACATAGAAATAAAATTGTAGCAAACCATTGGCTGGCTGGGTAGACTACATTTCCCACTGGCCAGATACACTACCTCTCTTGTAGTTGAGTGTGGCTGTGTGACATGGTGAATGGAAGTGATATTCTCTTTCCTGGCCAATGTCTTAAGATAGCAGGCATACCTTCTCCACACTCCCTTCCCTCTTTCAGAAAGCAAACAAGACACAATGGAGAACCACCACATATAAAACCATACCCTAGGGGATGAAGAAAAGCAAGGTAGAAAATACTTAGGTTCCTGAATGACCTTATGGAGCCAAGCTACCTAGCAAACCAGCTGCACTACAGTGTTACATGGAAATGAACTAAACATCTATCTCATTTGGGCTACTGTATTTTAAGGTCTCTTTGTTGCAGCAGTTTAGATTTATTCCAGTATACATAGAAGCTATGATATGCCCTTCTGGCAAATCAAGAAAAGTAAATAAGTAAGTTTTGCTGATTCTCAAAACTTACTGATGTATAAGTTTTAAGCCGGTATGACTGCCTTATTTTTGTTTCAATTTCTTGTGGAAGTGTTTGATATTAAAGAAACTCCTCCACCTGTGCTCTGAGCCCAAACCACCTCTCAGAAGCAGCCATATGGTTTATTCCTTTCTCTTCTGTTGCTTTAGCTTCTCCCTAACGCCTTCCTCTCAACATTTAAACATCCTAGGACAATATTAAAACTAATCTTCTCTCAACTCCATGGCCTCCACCATCTGCAACTCTATCTCATTCTTCTTTTCATTGCCAAACATCTTCAAAATATTGTATAAACTCTATTTGCTTCTCCAACTTTTACTCAAGCATATTATCTGACTTCTGGCCCCATGAACATCTTGAGGATACATTGTTGTTATCTTGCTTTTATGTCCATCCCCTCTCTTGAAGGCTTTACCTCACCATCTGTGACTCCCACTGTCCTCATTTCCCCTGCTTCTCTACCTACTTCTGCACAGACTCCTAGCAGATCTCTTGTCCTTTCCCTGTTCTTAATGTTAGGATCACTCAGCATTGTGTCCTGGGCCCTTTCCTCATTCATCACTTTATACTTGCCCATGCTTGATACTTTTCTCTCTTGTAACCCTCAAATAAGCAGCTCCAGCCCAGGTCTCTCTCCTCAACTTCTGGCCTTTAATGCAACTGTTGCCAGCCCCTCTCTCCATGAACGTTTGCTCCATTCTAATATTCTCTATGTCCAAAATATCCACCCAGTTTCCTGAAAACCAATGATCACCAAGCACTGAATCTCCTAAGTAATTCCTACTCTGTTTACTTATTTTCCTCTCAAAAAAATACTCTCTTAATTCCGCCAGTCGCTTATAGTGATTAAGTCAAATTGCCCAATTTTAAAGCTAACTGTGTCATACTGGGCACATTTCTTAACCTCTCTGTACCTGTTTCTTCATCTGTAATGTGGGGATAAGTATAGCATCTACCATATAACATAATTTTAAATGAGTTATCATACATATAAAGTACCTAGAGAAGTGCCTGTCACATTTTAAGTGCTACTTAAGCATTAGCCATCATCACTTATGAGATTATTACAGTAACCTCTTAATTCATCTTTCTTAATAATTATTTCTCCCTTACCAACACTAACCTTAACATGAAATTTCTTCTTACCCTTCCAGTGGTTTCCTGTTGCCTTAGTTTAAGATGCTAATTCCTTAATATAACTTAAAAGATCTTTCATGATCTGACTCTCTGACCCTGCTCCCCACTTTAGCTTCTTCTTCTTTTTTTTTTTTTTCTTTTTTTTTTTGAGACAGAGTCTTTCTCTGTTTCCCAGGCTGGAGTGCAGTGGCACTATCTTCGCTCACTGCAACCTCTGCCTCTGGGTTCAAGCAACTCTCGTGCCTTAGCCTCCCAAGTTGCTGGGATTACAGGCACATGCCACCACAACTGGCCAATTTTTGTATTTTTTGGAGGGATGTGGTATCGCCATGTCGACCAGGATGATCTTGAACTCCTGGCCTCAAGTGATCCACCCACCTTGGTCTCCCAAAGTGCTGCTTACATTCTGTGCTCTCACCATTTTGGCCCCATTTAGGCTCCTATAACACCTTGTACTTTCCAATGTATGACATTTAGCATTAAATGCTGCCCACTTATTTTCTCTCCATTCCTCATATCAGTTAACCAGGAAATAAATGCATTTCTAAATTGTTTAATTAATAAATGCCTTTCCAACAATGTAGCACTTGCTCCCTGTTGCCTTTTGCATTTTAACAGAATTGATTCCCAACTATCACCTCATTGGTCCTTCTATGTTGATGTGCCAAGCACAGTCCTTGCTGTCTGCATTTAGAAACTTCTATTTATGTTGTGATATTCTCTGAGAGTATCATTTGCATTTTGAATGACGGATCTTATACTCCTGGTTCTTTCTGCTGCAGCTCAAACAAAAGATCACTTTCTATTTTACATTTAGAAACAATTCCAAGGATAGAATGTGCTTGCATTAGCAAACTCTGAGATAACCATTATCCTAACCTGATTGGTCTGAGGACATTGTGTGTGTATATGTGGCAGGTGGAAGAGATATTTGAGCTATAAACCCCAAGTCATTATTCCTCTCTCTGACCTCCAAAGTGTAGAGTAAACTCTGGGATCAAATTTCTAAGAGTTAATACCCTCCCCAGCCTTCCATCATCATCAAGATGACTAGGAAAGGGTTTGGTCAGGCTGCTTAACTGCCCACATTCTCCTTTCCTCTGCCACATTTCAAGCTAATCATCGTGCCTTTATAGATTCACCTGCCCTTTGGTACCTCTATATTTTATCTCATAACCCTCCTCTTCTGCCACTGACTGCTCGTAATGCTTTGAGTTCCGATTCCAATAATATGAACTTCTCATAATGTTCATTTGAAGTTATATTTGTATGCAGCTTTAGAGTTTGCAAATAACTTTTTATATGTCTTATCTCATTTAATATAAGATGCTACACAATGTAGTGGTCAAGAGAGCATGCTCTGGGGCCAGCCTCCCTGAGTTCATATTCTTTGCCCTGTCCTTTACTAGTTGTGTGACCTTGACCGTGGAAGTGACTTTGGAACTGGGTAACTGGCAGAGATTGAAACAGTTTAGAGGGCTCAGAAGAAGGCAGGAAGATGTGGGGAAGTTTAGAACTTCCTAGAGACTTGTTAAAAGGTTTTGGCCAAAATGCTGATAGTGATATGGACAATAAAGTCAAGACTGAGGTGGTCTCAGATGGAGATGAGGAACTTGTTGGAAACTGGAGCAAAAGGCACTCTTGCTATGCTTTATCAAAGAGACTGGTGACATTTTGCCCCTGCCCTAGAGAACTGTGGAACTCTGGACTTGGGAGACATGATTAAGGGTATCTGGCAGAAGAAATTTGTAAGCAGCGAAGCATTCAACAGGTGACAGAGTATAAAAGTTTAGAAAATGTGTAGCCTGACCATTTGGTAAAAAGAAAAACCCCATTTTCTGGGAAGAAATTCAAGCCAGCTGGGGAAAATGTCTCCAGGGCATGTCAAAGACCTCCATGGCAGCCCCTTGTATCACAGGCCTGGAGGTCTTGGAGGGAAAAAATGGTTTCATGGGCTGGACCCAGGGCCCCACTGCTATGTGCAGCCTTTAGACTTGGTGCTGTGCATCCCAGCCAATCCAGCTACAGCTATAGCTAAAAGGGGCCAGTGTAAAGCTCAAGTCATTGGGGAGGATATAAGCCCCAAACCTTGGCAATTTACATGTGGTGTTGGTCCTACAGGTGCACAGAAGTCAGGAATTGAGGTTTGGGAACCTCTGCCTAGATTTCAGAGATGTATGGAAGTGCCAGGCAGAAGTCTGCTGAAGGGGCAGAGCCCTCATGAAGAACCTCTGCTAGGGCAGGGCAAAGGGGAAATGTGGGGTTGGAGCCCCCAAACAGAGTCCCTACTAGGGGCACTGCCTAGTGGAGCTGTGAGAAGAGGGCGACAGTCCTCCAGACCCCAGAATGGTAGATCCACCAACAGCTTGCACCGTGCACCTAGAAAAGCTGCAGGTACTCAACACCAGCCCATGAAGGTAGCCGAGGGGGGCTGTACCCTGCATAACCACAGGGGCGGAGCTACCCTATGCTATGGAGGCCACCTCTTGCATCACTGTGACCTGGATGTGAGACATGGAGACAAAGAAGACTATTTTGGAGCTTTAACATTTAATGACTACCCTATTGGATTTTGGACTTGTATGGAACCTGTACCCCCTTTGTGTTGGCCAATTTCTCCCATTTGGAATGGGAGCATTTATCCAATGCCTGTACCCTCATTGTGTCTTGGAAGTAACAAACATGCTTTTGATTTTCAGGCTCATAAGCGGAAAGGACTTGCTTTGTCTCAGATGAGACTTCAGACTTGGACTTTTGAGTTAATCCTGGAATGAGTTAAGACTTTGAGGGATTATTGGAAAGACATGATTGGTTTTGAAATGCATAAAGGGCAGGAGATTTGGGAATAATATGGCTTGGATATGTGTCCCCAACCCCCAAATCTCATCTCGAATTGTAACCCCCACCGTTGAGGGAAGGACCTGTAATTCCCACTTGTCAAGGGAGGGAGGTGATTGGATCGTAGGGGAGGTTTCCCCCATGCTGTTCTCATAACAGTGAGTGACTTCTCATGAGATCTGATGGTTTTATAAGTGTTTGGCAGTTCCTTCTTCACTCCTTTGTCTTCCTCCTGCCACAATGTAAGACATGCCTTGCTTCCCCTTCACCTTCAGCCATGATTGTAAGTTTCCTGAGGCCTCTCCAGCCATTTTCCCAGTCTTATAGCAGTGTGAAACAGACTAATATATTGATTGAATTATACATTCATTTCATGTTAAAAAATAGCTAAGCCCTCCATTTTAGCTTATATCCTATAAGTAAGACAGCCTAGTCTTCATGTCATAGCTTGTGCTAGAATCCTAACACTTTAAAGACTCAATATCAGAAGCTAACTTCTTTCTTCCTTCCTTCTGCCTCCTCTCTTCCTTCTCCCTTCCTGTTCCCAATTGCTAACTAAATCTGAATGACTCATCTGTCGTCATGCTTCTCATGTCTCCTCTTCTTTTTCATTCATGCTGCCATTGCATTAGTTGAGGTCATTATCAGCTCCTACCACCAAGAGATCTGTCTGTCTCTCCCATTTCCTTTTTCCACTTCTACTTCTCACTGCCAAGAGAGTGGATGATACAAAAAAGAATAAGACGCTCTAAAATCTTGTAATGCAGTGGAGATGTCAAACAGACATTGTACATTCATGAGAAACGAATTACATGGGGAAATAAACACAAGCAAGAACTGCAATGGGAAATCAGAGAGAAAAGATGTCACCTCCAGTTCAGGCAATCTGGGAATACTTCATGGAGGACGTGATTGATCAAAGCCTGGCTTTTATTTGTTAATTTATTCATTCAGAAGTGTTCAACCAACCAAAATTTACTGAGTGTCCACTTTGAGCAAAGCATTGTTCTGGCCATTAACACAGACCAATGCTTTGTTCAACAGCAATAAAAAAAAAAAAAAGGATGAGACTCCCAGTCCTTATGGAGCTCACAATTCCAGTAGAAGACAAACAACAAAAAATATGTAAGTAAAATATGTAGTATATTAGAAGATTATAAATGCCATAAATAAAAATAAATCAAGGAAGGGAATAGGAAATGAGGAGTGTCAAAAGCATGATTAAAGAAGTACTTACTGAGGGGCAATAGTTAATCAACTAAAGTACGGGTCAGCAAACTATGGCGCATAGGCCAAATCCAGCCCATAACCTGCTCATATATGACCAGTAAGTAAAAATAGACTTTACATTTTTAATGGCTGAAAAAATTAAAAGACAAATAATAATTCTTGACATGTAAAAATTATAAGAAATCCAACTTTTAGTGTTCATAAATAAAGTTTTATTGGAACCCAGCCATACTCATTCATTTATGTATTGTCTGTGGCTACATTTGTGCCACAGCAACAGAGTTGAGAAATAGTGACAGAGACCTTATTACTGCAAACCAAAGAATATTTTCCATCCGCCCTTTTTATAGAAGTTAAAGAAGTTAAAGAAAGTGAGAGGGAGAGAGAGGGAGAGAGAGATGTATGTGGTATTTTAGGAATGGAGCATTCCAGGCAGATGGAGAAGTAATACCAGGAGCCTGAAATGAGAATATGCCTGGCATGTTCAAATCTCAGCAAGAAGGATTGTATGGCTGGAATGAAAGGAGTAAGGGAAGAATAATAGCATGTGAGGTCAGAGGAGTGACAGAGGCCAAGATCAATATCAGCCTCACTGGCCACTTTAAAAACTCAGCTTGTATTCCAGGTAAAAATAGAAAACCACTAGAGAATTTTGAGCAGAGGAGTGACATGATCCAACTTAAATTTTAAAAGGAACACTGTGGCTAATGTGTCTGAACAGAGATTGCAGGGATTGATAATGGAAGAAGGAAGATGGGTTAGGAAGCCATTGCAATAATTCTCATGAAATAATGCTTTCTGGAACCAGGAAAATAACAATGCAAGTGGTGGGAAATGGTCAGCTTCTAGGTATATTATAAGGTAAAGCTGACAAGATTTGATAAAAGAGAAAAAAAATCCAAGAACACCTCCAAATTTTTTGGCACAAATACATGGAGGATGGAATTGGTATATATAAAGATGGCGAAGAGTGTGGGTGGAGCAGGTTTCAGGAAAAGTTTGTTTCAATTGTATACACGTTAATTTTGAGATACCTCCTATAAATCTCAGTGAAGATGCCAAATAGGTGATTAGAATATGAATCTTGGCATTCAGAAAAAAAAAGATCTAGATAGAAATAAAGTTTGAAAGTTGTCAACATAGATATGATATTTAAAGCCATGAAACAGGAGGAGGGAGAGTAGATAGAGAAGGGAAGAGCACAAGGGCTGATCCCTAAATGACTCAAACATTGAGAGTTCATAGAGAAGCAGAAGAATTGACAAAGGACACTAACAAGGAGTAAAAAGGAAGCTTAACACCAGGAAAATGCAGTGCTTAAGGCCATGGGAAGGAAGTGCTTCTAGGAGGAATAAAACCCATGTCGAAGGTCCCTGATAAGTCCAGAATGAGGCATTGATTTATGCATTTAGCAACAGGGAGGTCTTTAATGACTTTGTCTAGAATACTTTTAATAGAGGAGAACTCATTAGTATGGTATTAAGACAGAATAAGAGAGAATTGGGGAGAAAAACAAATATACACAACTCTGTCAAGGAATTTTGCAAAAATGGGAGCGATTAGGGACAGAGTTTGGATAAAAAAGGAGGAGAGAAATATTCTAGTTGGCACAAGTGGCCAAGGCCTCATTTTTAAATTCAAGATTCCTTTATTAATTACACAGATTGTCTTCTTTTAAATATTATTTTTCTATAAATAGTTCATTTTAGCTCTTAACTTCTTTATACATTGGTTCCTTACCAGATCGCTTTGGAATAGTTCCCCACATCAACAGTGACCATCAGAACTATATATACACATATACACACACACACCTATATATACACACACATAAATGCACACACACACACATTTGTGTGAGTGTGCATGGATACATATATACATATGTGCATGTATGTTCATCGATAAAACATGTACATATATATGTATACAGCAGTTCACCTTTTTATGACCATTACTTTTGTCTCTGACATGAATTCTAAAGGAATCTCTCTATATGTTTAGATATATTTGCATGTGTGTAAATATGTATGTATTCACAGTTATGTATCGCATGTATAAAACATATATACATACATATGCATGTGTGTATGTGTATGGATGTGGAGATAGAGAGATTTGAGATTGAGAGAAAGGTCCCTTCAAGATCCACTTAAGATGTGAAAGTGATACTCAAAAAAAAAGGATTGTTTCTCAAAATACAAGAGTCCTTTGGCCTGTGACCAGATACTTATTGCCCACTTTGTACCCAGCAGTGTTCCAGACCCTGGAAATTTAGAGCTGACCAAGACAGATGTAGCCTCATCCTATCCTCTGGGATGACCTACAGAATCCTCAAAGTAGTAGGGTGTTCCATCACTGAGTTAAACTAGAGCTGTGTGTCTCAACCCTGGGAAAGATTCTGTCTCTTATGAGATATTTAATCATTTCTGGGGATATTTTTATGGTCATATTTGGTGCATGCTACCAGATGTCAGAGATGTTGCTAAACATTCTATAATACATAGCTTAGCCCCACAAAACAAAGAGATTTCTGGTCCAAAATGTCAAAAGCATTGAGGTTGGGACACTCTGAGCAACAGGATATACGGAGAGTCATATTCTCTGAGCTTACTATTATGTAATACTACTTCACCATCTTTTTGCATTAATTCAAAAACTATATATTTTAAAGAGGATAATAAGCAGACTGGACAATGGAAAATAAAATAGTATGTATTTGGAACAGGATGCTAGGGACCTATTATGAGTGTTTCGAATCCTGACCAAAAGACCTACTACTAACTTGTTGACAATATTGATAGACGATAATTAAGGAATGAACAGGAGAAATGTTCAAGGCATACTTTACATCCTTCATAATTTTACGAAGCCTTGAGAGAAATTGTGTCTCTGAGGTGGGCTGCTCTCTGCAAAGCAAGGATCTCTCTATGAGGAATGATATCAACTATCTATCAGAATATTGGATTCTGATGGTTCAACTCACTGTAGAGATTTAGATTTAGGTTAGAACAAATATGCAGCAGTGTCAATCTGGGCAATGTAAATGAATGAAGTTACTCAGTCAGCTTCATGGGAAAACAATCAACCTACTCTATTCCTAAACCAAGCTGTTACAGATATAGATGACTAATGCAATTGTGTGTGTCAAAAAAGGAACACAACTTTTGAGTTTCCAAGGTAGATACAGTCATTCTCTACTCTTCTTCACTGACCAAGTAGTGGCAGAAATGGAACTCCAAATAGCTTAAGCAAAAAGGGAAATTGATTCACATAAATGGTAAAACCTAGAACTTCAGAGGATAATCTCTGGATGAACGTAGGACCTCAAATCATATTCTCAAGGAGGGCTTTGTCTCTTTCTAGCCATGCTTGTTCTTCTCAGTCTCTGCGGTGTTTCATTTTTTCCTGCTTTATCCACACTTGTTCATGTGGTGAGGAAGATGGTGGCAAAAAAAAAAAAAAAAAAAAAAAATCGGGCTATCTCTAGCCAAAATAATTTTATTCTACATAGTATAGAGTTTATGAATCTCAACTAACAAAGAGATCTTTAACTTTTACTCCCCTGTACAAATATAATTTTTTATAAATCCTAAGTGTTTTACTTCATAAACACTGATACTTCTATCAAATTATTGATATCACTTTTAAATATCCTTTGTGAGGCCCACTGACTTATGGCAAGTTGTGATTCCCTTGCCCCTGATGACAGTGGAAATGACTCTTTCTTAGCTGAGTGTTAGGAAGGCCTTCCTACCCTGCTGACCACAAAGTAAACTATGGAAGCATCTTGGGTTTTACTCAGTTGTAAAAATGCCTCTAAGTGTGGTGTGTTAAGAAGCCTGGATGTGGTGATCCCTACATCTACATGTCAAATTCTCATTTTCTTTCTTCTTGCCGTGCAATTCTTATGAATGCTTATGTCTCTCTTGTCTTTAAATTCTGAGTCTGTAAACTTGTTTCCATGGCAATGCACACAGGAAGCTCTAAATTTACATTTTTTCCAGGTTGGCAACCTCAAAAGAAGGTAATCTCTCCTAACTTCCATATAGCAATCCCCCAAAATAATCTAAATGTCTAGAATCATCCCTGGACCAATCACAGGCTAAAGGGTGGCAGTTAGTCTGGATTATGTCCCCAACACTACATGGAATTAGAGCTCTATAATTGACAGTCCTTCCACAACCACAGGAGTGATACTGAGCAGACAAAATCAAGACATGCTCACCATAATCTTCAAATTATTCGTTGATTGGAATAAAACTAGACAGTGTGCCTTTCTTATTGGCAAAAAAATAAGAATGTTTTGATTTCCATTACTTCCCACTATGGGAAAACTCAAATACTAAGGGAAGAATCCTCGCTCTCTTTTTTTTTTTTTTTTTAGTATTTTACAACTAAAAGGGATCTTAGAAAATCTAGTCCAACCCCTCACATTACGCTTGAGGAAACAGTGAACCAAAAAATCAAATTGGCATGATTTAGAGTGAAGCTAGAACCATGTTAAGGTCCCTGGATTCCTAAACCACTGGGCTTTACTCTATACCAGCATGTTACTCAACTGAAGATAAACAACTAAATGATCATTTCTATCATGACAAGGCCTATCAAATGTGTGTAATGTTAAATGGTTTAATTATTCTTTGTCATACATTTTAATATTAAGTATCAATTGCTTGGCAACTTCAAGGTGCTAACTACCATGGTCATAAATAATTAACGCAATATCAGAGGAAATCATACTGAATTTTTTAACTCATAAAAAGTTAATAGTGGGAATACATCTTAACTTTTAAATGCAAATCAAATGCAGCACTGTCTGTATGCAATACGTTTTTTTTTTTTTTTTTTTTTTAATTGCAGACCATGGTTCTGTAGTACTCCAGGGAGCATTTTTCACATTGAGATGGAATTATGGAACCTATGCCCCTGCTGGTAACTTCTGTTTTTTCTTTTTATTGCTATTATTATTATTATTATTATTACACTTTAAGTTTTGAGATACATGTACAGAATGTTCAATTGGTTACATAGGTGTACACATGTCATGGTGATTTGCTGTACCCATCAACCCATCACCTACATTAGGTATTTCTCCTAATGTTATCCCTCCCCCATCCTCCACCCATCGACAGGCCCTGGTGTGTGATGTTCCTCTCCTTGTGTCCATGTGTTCTCATTGTTCAGCTCCCACTTATGAGTGAGAACATGCAGTGTTTGGTTTTCTGTTCCTGTGTTAGTTTGCTGAGAATTATGGTTTCCAACTTCATCCATGTCCTGCAAAGGACATGAACTCATCCTTTTTTATAGCTGCATAGTATTCCATGGTGTATATGTGCCACATTTTTTTAATTCAGTCTATCGTTGATGGGCATTTGGGTTGGTTCCAAGTCTTTGCTATTATGAATAGTGCCACAATAAATCTAAGAGTGCATGTGTCTTTATAGTAGAATGATTTATAATCCTTTGGGTATACATCCAGTAATGGGATTGCTGGGTCAAATGGTATTTCTGGTTCTAGATCCTTGAGGAATCACCACTGTCTTCCACAATGGTTGAACTAATTTACACTCCCACCAACAGTGTAAAAGCATTCCTATTTCTCCACATCCTCTCCAGCATCTGTTGTTTTCTGACTTTTTAATGATTGTCACCCTCAGTGGTGTGAGATGATATCTCACTGTGATTTTGATTTGTATGTAATAAGTTTTCAAAGATTGTTGAAATTGAAAACTTTATTACAAATCAGTTGCTAGTTTATCTAGTTTATACTGAAAGCACCAGCAAAATTATTGTTAAAACATCACTATATTTTTAGAAGACAGACAAAATTCAAAATATCATAGCATGATATAAGAAAAGAAAGAAAAATGTCATGAAAATTCAAAGATAGCCAGCTCAGCTTACCTGATGACTAAAGCCAGGGAAGATACACCTTATTTTTTAGGTAATTATATATATATGTATATTTTGAGACAGAGTCTCACTCTGTCACCAGGCTGGAGTGCAGTGCCACAATCTTGGCTCACTGCAACCTTCACCCGCTGGGCTCAAGCAATTTTCCCACCTCAGCTTCCCAAGAAGCTGGGACCACAGACATGTGCTACCAGGCCCAGCTCACTTTTTGTATTTTTGGTAGAGACAGGGTTTCACCATGTTGCCCTGGCTGGTCTGTAACTCCTAGGCTCAAGCGATCCACCAGTCTTGGCCTCCCAAAGTGCTGGGATAATACGCATGAGCCACTGTGCCTGGCTTTTCTAGTTTTTTATTAACAAGGTACTGTTTATTGCCCCTCTCAACTTATTTTATAACCAATAAATCAAAGCTAAATAGAGGCAGACTGATGTTCAGCAGCTCCCCTCCAGCTTAGCAGAACTGGGTATTCACAGTATCTGTTCTAATTGGTTGATTTCAGTGCTGTACCAGCTTGATGATTAATTTTTTGTGTCAACTTGAGTGGGCTAAGGGGTGCCCTGATAGCTGATAAATACATTATTTCTGGGTATGTCTGTGAGGGTGTTTCTGGATGAGATTCGCATTTGAATCAATAGTCTGAGTAAAGAAGATCCATCTTTGCCAGTGTAGGCAGGTATCATACAATCTGTTAAGAGCCCAAATGGAACAGAAAGGCAGAGGAAAGGCCAATCCTCTCTGTCTTATTGATGTGGGATATTCCTCTTCTCCTTGGATCTCCTGGTTCTTAGGCCTTTGGACTCCAGGTGTTAACATCAACTTTCCTAACCTACACCCCTTCTTAGGCCTTTGGACTCAGACTAAATTGCACCACTGGCTTTCGTGGTTCTCCAGCTTGCAGACAGCATATCATTGAGCTTCTCAACCTCCATAATCATGTGAGTCAAGTCCCATAATAAATCTTCCATATATATATATACACACACACATCCTATTGATTCTGTTTCTCTAGAAAACTCTGGCTATGATATATTGTGTTAGTACTGCCTAATTCACCAGGTATTACATATTTTTAGATCATATTTGTATACAGACATGAGTTAAAACACTAAGATAATTAATATCAAAGAACAGAATTAAAGGACATCTGGCCTTCAACAAAATTGAGACTTTGGGCAGGGCACGGTGGCTCACGCCTGTAATCTCAGCACTTCAGGAGGCTGAGGTGGGTGGATCACAAGGTCAGGAGTTCAAAACCAGCCTGGCCAAGATGGTGAAACCCCATCTCTGCTAAAAATAAAAAAATAATAAAAAAATTAGCAAGGTGTGGTGGCAGGTGCCTGTAATCCCAGCTACTTGGGAGGCTAAGGCAGGAGAATTGCTGGAACCAAGGCGGCAGAGATTGCAGTGAGCAAAGATTGTGCCACTGCACTCCAGTCTGGGTGACAGAATAAGACTCTACTTCAAAAAAAAAAAAATTGAGACTTTGTTTCCTGTTCTTCATTCCCAATGAGTCTCCTAATTGTTCCTCCTCATGCTCTGTAATATCAAGCTCTTTTCACTTCTCAATCTCCCCACAAACACTGTCACTGATAAAAATATGAAGCTTAGTCAGAATAAGGTATAAACAACAGGTTTTACGCCTCCCAAGTTGTCCTGCTTATGAGTCAGGGATAAAGCTTACCCAACACAACAGGTATACTGAGTCATTTATTGAATAAATGTTTGCTAAATGGAGATATCTACTGAATGAAGAATAAATGACCAACCTGTAGGAGAGTCATTTTGGAAAGCAGCAGCCCTTTCCAATGTCTTTAAAATTATACACATGAGAGCTGCCCACTCCATCTATATAAAAAGCAAATTTCAACCAAAATCTCTTCTCACAAACTCTGTGAGGTTGCACCAAAATGAAAAAAAAACAGGAAGTATAGCTAATCTCCTTCCATAAATTCTTTAGCTGTGAAACTGCACTTAGAAAACCTAAACCTAGGAGGAAAACTTCACCTATCTGGCTCCCTATCTCAAGAATAACTCTTTAGCAATATGTCTAGAATAGCTATGGATTTATTTCTTATATTTGTTGTTATTCCAGGTTCTCAACCAGATTCTCAACCTGATTCAAATATTGTTTGAACCTTCTATGCCAGAAATGCTTTTAATAGCAGTCTCTTCAGTGTGACTCACAAACAAGAGTGACACTAAGCCAGGGCAGCTAATGTTGCATCAGGAACATGAGCTAGTGAGAACCACAGGAGTTTGTCCCAGGGTGGGGCACAGGAGAGGAGAGGCTGAGTGTGGAGGCAAAGGACTGGGACAGTGGTTTGGATCTCAGCTGGAACAGGCTGACAGAGAGAGCTATAGAAGCTACAGAGGCCAATTTTCCAGCCTGTGACAACGGACTGCTCTCCAGAGGAAAGCACGAGCTATTTTACAGCTGCTTCAGCACTTTTTGAAATCCTTATTGCAATACCCAAGATGACTATCCATTATAAAATACTACTCCATCCCTGCCATCACTCTTTGTCCCCCTTGTCCTGCTTAATATTACCTGGTTAGCACTCCTCATGCCTTACTTGTTCATTGTCTGTCTCCTCCCATAAGAATGCAAACTACATAAGAACAGGGACTGTTTTGTTCACTGCTCTATACCCAGTGCTTGGAACACAAAAGGTACTTGATTTAAAAAAAAAAAAGAAATAGTTGAAATGAACAGAAAATGCTTTAACTATGGCACTGAGACAGTGTCCTGATTCTTGGGTTCATCACTATCATCACCAGAAATAAAGTAATCAGTTTCTTACAAAACTAAATATACTCTTACCATAAGATTCAGCAATTGCACTCTTTGGCATTTACCCAAAGGAGCTGAGAACTTGTGTCCACACAAAAACCCACACAAGGATGTTTATAGCAGCTTGATTCATAAATGCCAAAACTTGGAAGCAACCAAGATGTCCTTCAGCAGGTGAGTGGATAAATTGTGATACATGTAGACAATAGGATAATATTTAATGCCAAAAAGAAATGCGCCTTCAAGCCATGAAAAGACAAGAAGGAAATTTTAATGCACTTTTTTTTTTTTGAGACAAAGTCTCTCTTTGTCACCCAGGCTGGAGTATGGTGGTGCAGTCTCGGTTCACAGCAACCTCCACCTCCTGGGTTCAAGCTCTTCTCCTGCCTCAGCCTCCCGAGTCACTGGGATTACATGCAAGTGCCACTACGCCAACTCATTTTTGTATTTTTAGTAGAGACGTGGTTTTGCTGTGTTGGCCAGGCTGGTCTCAAACTTCTGACCTCAAGTGATCCACCCACCTCGGCCTCCCAAAATGCTGTGACTACAGGCATGAGCCACTGCACCTGGCCTTAAATGCATATTACTAAGTGAAATAAACCAATTTGAAAAGGCAACATATTTTTTATTCCAACTACAAGACATTCTAGAAAAGGCAAAACTAAGACAGCAGTAAAAAGATCAGTGGTTGCCTGAGACCGGGGCTGGGGAGAGACATAAATAGGCAGAGCATTTTCAAGGCAGTGGAAATACTCTGTGTTATGCTATCGTCATGGATACAGGTCATTACACATTTGTGCAAACTCCTAGAAGGTGCAATACCAAGAACTCTAATGTAAACTATGAACTTTGGGTGATGATGATGTGTCAATGTAGGTAATATGGTTTGACTGGTTCCCCACCCAAATCTCATCTTGAATTGTAGTTCCCGTAATCCCCATGTGTCGTGGGAGGGAGGGACCCAGAGGGAGGTAAATGAATCATTGGGGCAATTACCTCCATGCTGTTCTCATGATAGTGACTGAGTTCTCACAAGAATCTGATGGTTTTATAAGAGGCTTTTCCCCCACTTTGTTCTGCACTTCTCTTTGCTGCTACCATGTGAAGCAGTATGTGTTTACATCCCCTTCCACCATGATTGTAAGTTTCCTGAAGCCTGCCCAGCTCTGTGGAACTATGAGTCAATTAAACCTCTTTCCTTTATAAATTACCCAGTTTGGGGTATTTCTTTATAGCAGCATAAGAACAGACTAACACAGTAAATTGGTACCACAGAGAGTGGTACACTGCTGTATAGGTACCCAAAAATGAGGAAGTGACTTTGGAACTGGGTAACAGACAGAGGTTGGAACAGTTTGGAGAGCTCAGAAGAAGATAGGAAAATGTGGGTAAGTTTGGAACTTCCTAGAGACTTGTTAAATGGCTTTGACCAAAATGCTTAGAGTAATATGGACAATAAAGTCCAGGCTGAGGTATTCTCAGATGAAGATGAGAAATGTTTTGGGAACTGGAGCAAAGGTTACTTGTGTTATGCTCTAGCAAAGAGTCTGGTGGCATTTTGCCCCTGCCCTAGGGATCTGTGGAACTTTGAACTTGAGAGAGATGATTTAAGGTATCTGGTCAAAGAAATTTCTAAGCTGCAAAGCATTCAAGTGGAAGCAGAGCATAAAATTTTGAAAAATTTGCAGCCTGATGATGTGATAGGAAAGAAAATCCCATTTTCTGAGGAGAAATTCAAGCCAGCTGCAGAAATTTGCATAAGTAATGAGGAGACAAATGTTAATCACCAAGACAAGGGGGAACATATCTCCAGAGAATGTCAGAGATCTTCCCAGCAGCCCCTCCCATCACAGGCCTGGAGGCCTAAGAGGGAAAAATGGTTTCCTGGGCCGAGTCCAGGGCCCCGCTGCTGTGTGCATCTTTGAGACTTAGTGTCCTATGTCCCACCTGTTCCAGCCATAGCTAAAAGGAGCTGAGGTACAGCTCAGGTTGTGGTTTTAGAGGGTGCAAGCCCCAAGTTGTGGCAGCTTCCACATGGTTTGGGCCTTCAGGTATGCAGAAGACAAGAATTGAGGTTTGGGAACCTTTGCCTATATTTTAGAGGATGTATGGAAATGTCTGGATGCCTAGGCAGAAGTCTGCTGAAGGGATAGAGCTCTCATGGAGAACCTCTGCTAGGGCAGTGCAAAGGGGAAAGGTGGGGCTGGAGTCCCCACATGGAGAACCCACAGGGGCACTGCCTAGTGGAGCTGTGAGAAGAAGACCTCTGTCCTCTAGACCCCAGAATGGTAGATCCACTGACAGCTTGCACCATGCACCTGGAAAAGCCACAGACACTCAATGCCAGTCATGAAGGCAGTTGGGAGGGAGGCTGTACCTCTGCAAAGCCACAGGGGTGGAGCTGCCCAAGACTGTGGGAGAGTCCACCTCTTACATCAGCGTGACCTGTATGTGAGACATTGAGTTAAAGGAGATCATTTTGAAGCTTTAAGATTTAATGACTGCGCTATTGGATTTTGGACTTGCATGGGGCCTGTAGCCCCTATGTTTTGGCCAATTTGTCTTTTGATTTTACAGGCTCATAGGTGGAAGGGAATTGCCTTGTCACAGATGAGTTATGTACTTGGACTTTTGAGTTAATGTTGGAATGATTTAAGACATTGGGGGACTGTTGGAAGGCATGATTGTGTTTTGAAATGTGAGGACATGAGATTTGGGAAGGGCCTGGGGTGGAATGATATGGTTTGGCTGTGTCGCCATGCAAATCTCACCTTGAATTGTAGTTCCCATGATCCCCACATGTCTTGGGAGGGAACCTGTGGGAGGTAATTGAATCATGGGGGCAGTTATCTCCTGCTGTTCTTGTGATAGTGAGTGAGTTCTCATGAAATCTGATGGTTTTATAGGGGGCTTTTCCCCGCTTCACTCTGCACTTTTCCTTGCTGCTGCCATATGAAGAAGAATGTGTTTGCTTCCCTTTCTGCCATGACTGTAAGTTTCCCGAGGCCTCTCCAGCCCTGATAGGCAATCAGTTAAACCTCTTTCCTTTATAAATTACCCAGTCTCAGGTATTTCTTCATAACAGTATGAGAATGGACTAATACAGTAGGTTCATCAATTGTAACAAATATACCACTCTGGTGAGGGGTGTTGACAATGGGGGAGGCTAAGCATGTGTTTGGGAAGGGAATATATAGGAACTCTCTGTACTTTTCTCTCAATTTTTCTGTGATTCTAAAACTGCTCTAAAGAAGTTGTCTTTAAAAAATAAATAAATAAAGCAGCCTCTCTTGCATTATCACCAAAGAACTTTAACTTTGCTTAGTCAGCCCACTACTACTTTTTATATACTTCTCGGCAAAACTTTAGGAGAGAGATTTGATCTGGGCGCCCAGTTTTACTCATTATGTCACTATTTCCAGCTTACTTCTATTACATGGTTTGGCTCTGTGTCCCCACCCAAATCTCATGTTTAATCATAACCCCCACTGTTAGGGGAGGCACCTGGTGGAAGGTGATTGGATCATGGGGGTGAATTTCTCCCTTGTTATTCTCATGATAGTGAATTATCACGAGATCTGGTTGTATTAAAGTGTATAGCACTTGCCCCTTCATTCGCTCTCTCTCTCTCATGTCTCTTAGACCACCATGTGAAGATGTGCTTGCTTTTCCTTCACCATTCTGCCATAATTGTTAGTTTCCTGAGGCCTCCCCAGACATGCCTCCTGTACAACCTGTGCAATTGTGAGTCAACTAAACCTCTTTTCTTCATAAACCACCCAGTCTCAGGCAGTTCTTTATAGTAGTGTGAGAATGAACACTCTACTTTGAAATCAGATTTTTTTCTTATATACATATCCCACTTCTTATCCACATGTACCTCTTTCCAAGACTAAAGGGGGAAAGAAAAGACAGAGGAAGGAGGATGGCTTTCATCACTAAAGGTGCTATTAACTAGCCATATCCATTTGCATATCAGATGGATGGCTCCCCTTGCTATCTGTGATACCGGGATGTGGTGATTTTGTGATATAATCAAACAGTAGTCCCCCCATTCCCAATTATCATACCTGGAATGAGTTAATAAAACTGATGGGGTAAATCTTGCCAAAAGAAGATTCAAGCATCCCATATCTGGAGTTATTTCAAATATCCTACAAGAACCTTGATTTCCTCACCTCTAAAGCAAAGGTGTTGTTCTGCGAGAAGGAGTTTGAGGGGTCATGGAACTCTCACATATTAGGACTGCATGTCTGGAAATGACACCAGAGAGTCAATAACCAGCCTCAACTGTACAAAGAGAGGTTTGGGCAATACATTTTGGATGTCACAATGGGATCTGCTTTAATGTAATCTGTCAGATTTTCTTTTTAAATTCCCACACTCTACCTAAGTCAAATGTCATCCTGGAGCTAATTTGTGAGCCTTGATAAAGTTTGGGCAGTAAGATCTTCAAAAATATTATTTCAATTGAATCATTTTATATGTTAACTTTGAAAATGTCAACAGCAGGGGCTGTTGGAGGAGCTTAGGAGGTCTATGCATTTGCCATTTCAAAGGCTTAAGCCATCAGTGTAGGGGTGGTGGAGAGCCTGCTGTGCTCCATGTTCTGTATAAACATTTCCAGAAATATTTAGCAGATAATAGGGCTCCCACTGGGGCCGTATGTTCAAAGGCACCATGTTGAGCCACCTACCAGGAAAGATGTGGATGCCAAAGCTGAGAGTGCTCTGGTTTTTAGATTGGGTTCTTGCTTCTTCTATAGGATTTCCAAATACACAAAGAAAGGGGAAACAGCAGAAGCCCATCTTAAAGGAAAAGTACTTAATGCATGCCAGAAGAAAATAACATAATGGTCAATGTCTGAGTAATATTCAATAGCCTTCCATCATGCAGCAGGTCTGTGAAATAGTCTGACAACTCGAGAATTGAAGGCCAGAATTCACTGCTTGCCAGACTAACACCCATCAATTTGAAAAGCTCTGAAATCCTTCTTGATTTTACGGAATAAAATTGGTTATAGTTAAAGTGACAGTGATCTCTTTTTCTCCTGCATTTTACATATAAAGACATTAGCTTTTAGTTCTGAATTTGATCAGAAATTGATAAGTGAACAGGCAAAATTAAGACATAATCATTCTGATTGGTTTTATAAGTGGAAAAATAGAAGAATGAAAATCACACACACGCACAAAAATACTATTATACATTGTAAATAATACAGTTATCTGCATATATGTGGTCCCAAAAGACTATAATACCTTATTTTTAATGTACCTTTTATATGTTTACATACAGAAATATCATCATGTTATAATCACCATTCATTCTAGTAACAGGCTGTACAGGTTTGTAGCGTAGGAGCAATAGGCTATGCTATGTAGCATAGGTGTGTAGTACAATATACTATCTAGATTTGAGTTAGTAAACTTTATGATGTTCTCACAAAGACCGTGTTGCCTAACAACGCATTACTCAGAACATATCCGTCTTGTAAGCAACGCATAATGAAAACATTGTGAATTTATTTATATACATGTTCCACAAACATTTTTATTGCCATGTTTTAGTCAAGCAATGTCCAAGTACTAAGAATTTTTAAATGCCTGAGACCAGATTCCTGTCATCAAGAATCTTGTAAACTAGTACAAGAGAAGGGTGCATACATGAAAAATAAACAATGCAATAAATGCCATTAAGAAAAGTAAAGTAAAATGTCCTGTCGGAGCCGGAGTGGGGAGTCGCCTTCCAACACTGCAGGAAGACACAGAAACTGTGCAATAGGCTTTGTTACACCAGCTAAAATCCAAGCCCAAAGGGCCAGTGAAGGTACATATCCCTTTTCACTCTTAGATAGCAATCACAAAAGAAAGGTTTTCTACAGTGAAACCTCTTCAAACATTTTTTTCACAGTTTCATTTTTTAGAGGCGACATTCTTTATTTTGTTTCCCTCTCCCATGAAACCTTGAATACCACTTTTTAGTCATTTTTGAAAGAAAGCCTTTCAAAGTACAAGTGTTGAATCTGAGGAACCACCTGGGTGTGGGGAAGCGACCTGCGAAAAGCTTTCTCTTGCCTTTTACTGCCCTCTAGTGGGCATGTCTTGCTATGGCATGGAAAGACAACAGATTATTGTACTCTGAATTGCGTTAAATTCCGTCACTCAATTTCCCTTCTACCTGAATACTTAATTTTTCCACCCTCTTTCCATATAAACGTCAGCACAAATTTGGAATCAATACAAATTCATAATGTACAAAACACCCCTGCATACATGGAAGTATAAATAAAAAACCTTTCCTCATAATGTGGTTTAATAAAAAAAATGATTTCGGAATTGTCTTAGATAAGACAGTGGACCTTAATGGCAATTACTGGAGCACGGTGCTTCATGAGATTTCAGCCAGATATTGTACTAATAATATTTCTTTTATACGTCTACTTTCAAAAACAACTAATTTCCTTACCCGTTCTTATCTCACTCCAAAGAAAATTACATTCAGTCCAAGTTTCAGCTCAAAAGTTTATTGCTAAACAAGAAATGCTCCCCTTGATTTGTGAGGCAATTGGAAGGGGAAAACTCGCTCATCTATACCCACTAGACAGCAACCCCTTTGTTCCTTTTTACCATTTCTCTTGAACTGCTTTCCATAAAGAAGAAATAAACTTGATCTATAAAGGCGTTAATAGATTTGATTACATCTGTGTGGCAAATGGCTGGGCCATTGTGTCAGCGAAGGTATTCTAAATGTTAATGCACAGTCTGCTCACTGCTCAACAGACTGGAAGCCAAGACAAGACTATGATGAAGACCTCAGTGTCACAAATTTGTACAATAACACTAGGAACCTGAAAGTAGATAGGACTTCTACAATAATGATAATTAATACAATAATTTAAATAAGCTGGAAGAAGAAAACAAGGAACATATGTAGGAATCCAGAGCTTGGGTTGACCAAAGGATAGAAAAATAAATCTACAATAATGAAACTGGGACCACATTTTGTAGGACCAGTGGATTCTGGGCAACACTAGTACCCTAGTCCATGTCTGCCAAATGGAAGATGCTGTTATTCATAAAACAGCACATATCAAATTCTATAAATTTCTCTCTCTCTCCCTCCCTCCCTCCCCCCACTCTCTGAATTTTTCCCTTCGTCCCATTTCGCTGGTATTTTAAGCATCCTCTTAGTCTAGCAATTGGGTAATCCAAAAAAGACTCCAACATGCAATGTGATTTTCCTTCAGATGGTCTAATTACAACTTAATAACTTCTTGACACAGCAAAGAAGGGCTGTGCTGTCAGTGCAACAGAAATGAGATTAAAATATAAGATAGTTTTTCCCCAGGGATTTTGTTATCTAACAAAAAAGCTGACAACAAACTTTTCTTTGGTCAAGGTCAGACAAAGCTGTGTTCTACCGTCATAGATATAAGAATAGATTGTGTAGATATAAAGTACAGATAAATGTTTCCAAATATATGTTATCCAACCTTTACAAGCATAGAAGCATAACAATTTTAGCCCCCTAAATTTCTTAATAATTAAAAATCCACCATTTCAGCAATTTTGATTCCAAGGAAAATACCTGCCTTTTAACTAAAGGTCTTAGCAAATCAAACTAGAAAAAGCCTTTAAAAAGGAGATCGTAGGTCCCAGAGATACTCCCCGTTTGAAAGATTATGGGGTAATTATGACTCACTTTGTTGAAAGTAAGGCAGTTTGGAGAATGACTTAGAATGTAAGAGATCTCTCTGATTCTTTTTATTAATTATATGAACTCAAAGTGCTGCAAAAGCCAAGCGATTCACAAGTCATTTGCTTCCTTTTTGGCTTAGAAGGCAAAAAATGTAGTGTACCTCTCAAGATGGACGAATAGGAACAGCTCCAGTCTCCAACTCCCAGCGCCAGCGACACAGAAGACTGGTGATTTCTGCATTTTCAACTGAGGTACTGGGTTCATCTCACTAGGGAGTGTCGGACAATCCGTGCTGGTCAGCTGCTGCAGCCCGACCAGTAAGAGCTGAAGCAGGGGGAGGCATCGCCTCACCTGGGAAGCGCAAGGGGAAAGGGAATCCCTTTTCCTAGCCAGGGGAACTGAGACACACAACACCTGGAAAATCGGGTAAC